>NW_009952366.1:5104912-5138669 GCF_000747805.2 Chaetura pelagica | reverse complement strand
TTCTCCCAGCAGAGATAAAAATTATTTGGCCTGCTGAAATTCACACACTTGGAGATTATCAGTAGATCAAAGTCACAAGAGTCAAGCTGTATGCTATAGACCATTTACATAAAATTCACATAGATATGTATCATTGCTAAATATGTATATCTAGCTAATTAATGCATGCATTACTTATGCAGGTAGCTCTAAGCAGGATGTGGAAAGATGTGCCAGTGAAATCTATAGTATAAAAAGCACATTTCAGATTATTAATTTAGGCTTTAAATATTTTGGGCTGACCCTACCAGATCTGTTTTCATCCTTTGGAAAAATGTCAATGATCCTTGGGCTATTCTGTCAACTTTTTGCTGTTGTTGTTATTGTTAGAGGGCTTATTGAGTCCAAAGTGTCTCTTATGTTTTATTTTGTTACTCAAGCAGATCTGGATCGTTTATCTTTCATTAGATCATTATTATTTGGAAAGGGTGCAACAACAACTAAAACAGAGATTGTTTCTAACACAAGTGTCTGAGCTGATAACAGTCCTTGAAATCTTGATTTCTTTTTCCTTCATTAATATCCTTCTGTGGAAGGAGTTTTTTGGTATAGATGAACCTTTCAGTGCAGATGCCTTGTGCTGTCCCTCCTGCCCTGCTGCGGCCGATGACCTCATCACCAGCAGGTCTCTGTGGGAGAAGGACCCCCATGGCAGGGGGTTTGGAACTAGATGATCTTTGAAGTCTCTTCCAATGCAAACCATTCTGTGATTCTATGATTCTAAGACTTCCTGCTCTGTGTAGTAAATCCTGTTCGTTGTTTTGTTTGTTGTTTTTTTTTCCCCCTGGTTTTCACTTGTCTTTTCAGGGTAATACGATTTTGCTACACATGGTCAACTAAAATTAAACTGCTTTTCCCTTGGATATATTATATAAATTCAGTCCCTAGCTCTTACACAGTGCTTCCCAAATAATGCTGAGTTGATCTCACTCATATCTTGTGTAACTTTGATGACACAGACAGACACAGAATATGCTGATGGGTTTTTTCCAGAATAATTTGTATAAAATCCTTCTCTCGTCATTCCCCATATCACAGCCCAATTTAAATGTGCTCAAACATACAGTGAGCCCTCAATCTTTTTTTGATCTGGTTACTGTCATTGCATGTGAGACAAATTTAATTTCCAAGCCCAGAAATTGCTTTTGGATATCTGTGATATTTAAGCCAGTCCTGAAAGAAACATTGCAGTTTGAGCTGCCACATGGTATTATTCTGGCAGTTTCAGCTGCCTTCCCACAGTCTCACTGATGCTTTGTCAGATCCTCCCGAGGTATTCCTGTGTTGCTGCTGAGAAATGATCTGTGCTATGTGATGTGCTCATCACTTGCATTTCTTTGTGGACAGGACTGGATGAGGTTCCTCAGAATGTTTTATACAACTGGTCAAAGTAGTTGATCATAATGGCCTCTTGGTTTAAAATATATTAATCTACTTCCTGCTTTGATCTACTTTGTTAAGAAAAAAAAAAAAAAAAAAAAAAAAAAGAAGAGAGGAGAGGAAAAAAAAAAAAGAAAAGAAAGAAAAGAAAAAAGAAAAAAAGGAAAGGGAGGGGAAGGGAAGATATTTTCATAGGGTACAACATCACTCCAGAATGCAAAAGATTGCTGTAAACCCAGGACTTGGTGAGGGAGCAGCGAGACTGTGAGTGATGAGGGGCAAAAATGTGGGGAGGATAAGGAAGAATTTGAGAAAAACAGTAATGATAGGATCAGATAGGAATAAAGCTTTTCCTATTCATTGGTAAAAAGGAGTTATCTTAAATATTATTGATTTGATTTAAACTGTAAATGTGCCCATCCCTTAGTGGTTTCCAGTTAGATCCATAAAGAACACTACCGCACTGGTACGTAGATATAAAACTTACATCCTTAAAATGCTTGCTCAGCTGCTGCCCAGATCCCTGTGCCCACCTATACAGTCTTGAAAGGCACTCGCAGAAAACACTCACAAAATACATTGTCCAGTAAAAATCTCAGGGCTCATTGCCAGCTCCACAGGCTCAGCTGCTAGAAGGCTCATTGGGGTGTGGGGTCCAAATTTAGTTGAATCCTTGGCCTGCAGGAATAGAATTTATTCAGCTCCACACCATCTGTTGAAACCTTTCCATGCAGCAATAATTAAGTAATTATTAGGGTAGAGAAAGCATGAGTCTGTGGCCCGGGGACAAGGATGGGGGTGGCTTGACTTCTGCACAAGCTCTGTTGAACACTAAATGTAAAATACTCAGACACTTGCAAGAGCAGAGGCAAGAGCCTTGTCTCTCCTCTGTCACTCAGATTATCCTTTTTTTCTGGAGCATCCACACAGGGCCTTTGAGATGCATCTTCAGGTTTCCACAGGCACCAAAGAGGAACCTAGCTGAGGTCTTCCTCCTGGAAAGGAGAGCTAATTAGTGAATCACTGTGTAAAAGGAGGCATACTCCTTCCTCCCCCTCGTCTTTCTGTGACAAGCAGAGATCAAGGTCAGCACTCAAAATCATCGTCTTGAAACCGGCACCTCCTGACAGTGCCAAGTAACACCTCACAGAGAAGCAGCTCAAATAATACACCTGAACTTCTGTGTTGCTGACATATCCTCACTCAGCCCATGTGGTTTTCTTCTTCTCTTTGTGTAAGGCCTCAATCTTTACACTTCAGTACAGTTTGAAGTCATGAGTTCAGAGGCTCATTTACCTCTACTAAAAGCATCAGCTGGTCTATTAAAACATGTTACTTCACTTTCTAAGCCCTCCTCACTTTTTTGGGGTCCTACCCACCTGAATCAGGGCTTGGGATACCACCAAAAAATTTGGACATGAACACAATTTTGTTGATCTGTGTTATAATAATCTTGGCATTGCCAGTAACAGATAGAAGTGGTATATGAAGGTGTATGCAAAAGCACTTTTTTTCTTGGAGGTTTGGTTTTTCAGATCTTATTAAAATTGCTTTTTGTTAACCTTGACATCAGAAGCTGTACCATGGTGTCATATGACCAAAAAAGATAGAACTGACAGAGAAAATGCAATCAAAATTATTAGTCAGTGAATGCACAAACTGTCAAATCTTCATGAATATATTAACCTCAAAGTACATTAAAGAGAGATGAGGTCAATCTAATTATCATAGAAATTCTTATCCTGAAACTACAAAACTGGGGATGTGAATATTAGAATGAACTGATATGCTTCAATTATTTTTTTGCTCATTTCTCTCCAGTAATTTATAAAGTTATGTGCAAAGATACTGGTTTGGTTCTTTTTAATTGGATTTTTTTTTTTAATTTATTTTTTTTTAGATCTTCCTATTATGGCAACACTGTCAATTTTTCAAAGACTGCTTGAGATATAAAAGCTGGTTGGTTTTTTTGGTTTGTTTTTTTTTCCTCTGAATGGAAGATAATAGGAACACTTGTAGTATTTGTATTTTTTGAGTGGGACTTTATTATATTTCAGTGAAAGGTAAGCTGTCATATAATCCCAAAATTTTAGGCCTAAGTCTAATTTTAGGAAGTTACTTAATACTGAGGAACCTGGTCCCCTGTATGATATCTAGTCTGTCTCCCATGGATCATCAAGACCTACAGCAAGCACATCCCCAGAGACAGCCTGACACATAGCTGGAAGATGCCCTGCAGAGAATACAAGACCCCGTATGTATGACATTTATCTATGCTGTAATATATGCCTGAGCAGCCTTAGGGATGCTGCTGGCTATCCCTGAGGCACATGCAGGGCTGGAGGGCAGGCAGATCAGGAGAAACACGATGCCTGCTTCTGTTTCCAAAATGTAGTGTTGAATACATGCTGCCATGAATTTCAGAAATATAATACATCTTCTATAATACATTGTTTGGAAGAGTTAATTTAAGTGATTTAAGCTGAAATAGCACTGCCCTCTTCATACTTATTCATCATACCTGCTCTGGTACTGAAAGACTCAAAACCAGCAGGAGAATGAAGGAAACAAAGAAATCTGTGAGTTTTTCTCACTGTTTCTCCATTGTAAAGCTGGGGTGAGGAAGCCTGGCAAATATAAGTGGCACATCCACAGGTACCATTAATCAGTGACAGTTCTGGCTTGAACATCTAGCATAAGGGAGCTGCTGGATTTAGGGGGCACCATTATTATTTAATCTAAGCAAAAACCAGTTTTCAGAATAGTCCTTTAGCCTCCTGTTGTTTACTAATGCTCTCTGTGTCCCAATTCTGAATTAAAATGTATGGAAAAATGGAAACGATTTAGTAAAAGATGCAGTCTGGGACCCATGTGGAAAATCAGTCTTAATTTGATCTAAGCTTTAATAGGTATAATTTTATGTCTCAGAAGGCCTCATGGATATCTCACTTCACTGAAGGCTTAAGTCCGTCTGTACAGATAACTTAATAGGCCACTGGATGTCACCCTTGCTCTCCCCTGAAGCAAACACACAGCGATGAAGTAAAAATAATGCAGTTTTGAAGCATGGATACATTACGAGGTGGTAAATGGCTGGTTATGACCAGAGTATGGAGTTAAAATAGTTTATATATAACACATGAAAAAGTCTGCTGCTAAGGGCTTGCATTACCCTTCATATGAAGAAATCTTTGCAGCTAAGACTACTATGTATTGATTTATTTCCAGTTCTTCCAGAAGTGGCACTGTAAAATTAAAGCCTATAGAATCTACTCTAACTCAAATAAAATTTGCAATTCAAGAAAGGGAGTTGCCATCTACTGATTTTGTATTATTCATGTCAGTAAAAGGAGGTGAATAGCTTTTAAGATCTTTATAAGACAATCTGTGTCTGAGACCTTCTTGCCATTGCCACCAGATTTAAATACTGTCTAATAGCAATAATCTAGATGTTCATAGTTGTTTCAGCAACTTCTGTGGTAGCATCCCTCAAAATATGTTTTACTCTTGTCAATCCTCTGTGCTTTTGCACTTGGCTACTATCAAGAAAAGTCCCATAAACCCCAGGAACATATGCTACATGTTCATTATCAACATCTCTCTCCATAAGCTGTGTATGGGAAGAGAGAGAGAGAGACATACATAGACCTTGACAATTGATCTAGCCCTGTCTAGGATGAACAGGTGACCACTAACAGGAGCTAAGAATTTGCCTGAGGAAGTTCAAGTAAACCTAGACAAAGTTTGCCTCTCTCAGACATCCTTAGGCACTGCTGGCTAGTTGAAGATACCCAGGGATGGGCAGTCCATTAAGGTTCCTCAAGCTGGCTGCAAACAGAGATGGGCTCTCAAGAGGAGTTTTGCTCCTACTCTTTACTCATAAAACATCAACTGAGAACAGAGCATGGTCCTCTTGAGAGAACTGTAATTTGGGGACACCATCATCAAGACAGAAATGAAAGATCAAAAAATAATATTGGCTGGCACACAGAAATGTTGATCAAATAATGAAATTATCCTTAGTTGTGAAAGACTGTCTCAAATAAAGAACTAGTTATCAGTTACTAGCACTCTAGTTATTTAATAATTGGTGTTTGTTTGGGGTTTTTTTTGTTGTGCTTTGTTGGTTGGTTTGTTGTTTGTTTGGTTTTTTTTTTAAGGTAGTGATTTGTATGCATAAGCATGAATATATTTTACAAAGGAAGAAAACTCAAAGTCATTGAAAATGCAAAATAGTTTGTGAAGAATTTTTTTCCAAATTTGATTCTGATTTCTCAGAAAAGGCAAAAAGGTTTGTCAGTTTTCAGGGACAGGAAAAGGAAGGAACAAGCTGAAAACTTTTGCTACCCAAAGTCACATAAAGAGTGAGGTGAAGAATTGCAAATAGCATTTTACTATTCCATTTTACAGTACCCAGTGTACTGAGCAGTTCATGCTGAAAGAATTCAGTAGTTCTTAAGAGTAACATGGATAACCAAAAGCTATGAAGCCTGCCAGAAATTAGGCAGTCTAAAATAGCGAAGCCAGAAGATGATAAAAAGACAGAATATCCTGTATCAGTTTGAAAACTCAAATCTTCTGTGCTTCATTTAGAGTTACATTACAACAAGAATGAAGCAATAAGAACTATGATGTAGATGCTGGAAGAGAAAAAGAAGAGGGAAAGTTAAACAAGTCTATGAGGATTTAAGGACACTCCAAAACCAATGGAGCTGAAGGACTACACCATAAGGCTTGACAAATTATGAGAAAGAAGCTATAGAGCAACAATATTTAGCTGCAGTGTGTCACTGTAGAATGAGAAATGTGTACCAAATTCTTTCACATTTTTTTCCAAACATCTTCCATTAAATATATTTGTCACATTAATGTGAAATCTTGTGAGTCTTCCAATCTTATGAGCAGTATCTATTGCCATTATTTTTCATATATGTCAATATGATATTCTTAGTATTCTGGGTACTTTTATTTATATTTTTCTATTCTTTCTTTGGCCACCAGATGGTACTAGCAGCTTTAAATCCACTATGCAAGGCTGAAATTACAGTGTGGCTTTTGTCTCCTCATTTCATCCCAGATCACAGGTATCAAGGGCTACATTATATTTTTCAGCTGCCCCATCACTTTAACTCCACTAGTTTTGCATCAGTTTCTGTAGGAAAGTCCATGCATAGCCAAACAGGCATTGATGCCAGACCTTAAAATGAAACTGAAATATTCCAGTCAAATAAAAGTGTTTGCAAACAGGCCCTGTGGTTATTAACCTCATACAGTGGACCACAGTCAACCATTTTGGCAGCTGAATTCTTCCTCAAAACGGACTTTCACCTATAAGCCACAAAAGCTGAAAATGTCTTAAGATTCTTAGTTCTGAAAGAACATTCAATTTATAATTCAGATTCATTAGCCCTTTCAGTATAACTGTGATTTTGTAGCCAGAAATTTCAATGAATCTAAATTTGATAAGAATATCTGATCTTGTCTAACTGATGAACTTTGAAAAAGTAAAAAAAAAACCTACAACTGGTTTTGGTATCAGTCTTACACATTGGGTTTTCTACCAGTCATCCCCATGCCTATGGACTGTGTCCATCTCCGCAGATATCCTATAGAGACTAGCAGAAAAGAAGAGCAGGTTTACTCTCTGGAGAAGAAGGACTAACCCATCATTCCTAAACTTTTGTTCTTGGTTAGAGAAGAGTTACTCCTCAAAGGCATAAAAGTTTCCTCTCTAAAACTTAATTGTAATAGATGTAAATGACTTTCGAGCCATGAACTAAGGGGGTTTAAGTATAAGAACACTCAAATCCAGGCAATACATTTTTTGATTCCACTTCTGGTTCTTAGAGTCTGTTAAAGGTGAACCAGTCACTCAGCTGAAGATGAGCATCATCTTTTGAGATGGGGTATACACTGTGTTTATGACAGTTAAATTAATTATTTTACTTTTCAGGAATATTTTAAACTTAAATATAGATAATTATTTTCCTTATGTAAAGAATGCTACAGAATCATTGGTTTCTATATTGACTGCGATTTGCTTGCATTCTCTAAAATGACATTACTGGAAAACATTAGGAGGAATTAGAAATGGAATTCCCTACTAGATCAGCAACGCTAACCTTTTTTTTTTTCTTGCTCATGAATTTTACAAGCACTTTTCTCATATAGGAGTCATACCTTTGCACTGCAGCCATAGTATACTTCTTGAAAGTCAGTCTGTAGAACACAAAATAGAAATTCCAAATTCATAATCACTGTAATGTTTCCCCCAAGGTTAGAAGAGAAAGAAATAAATGAAACAAGCTGAAACTTGAATTGTTTAAAATTCTGACTATAACAAGCTCAGAATTTGTGCATGATTTATTCTCTGGGTATGCTATTCACAAATAAGAAAAAGTATGAGTTCACTCCTAGGAAGTTCCTTCTTATGTTGGAGAGACATCAAGACCTCCTTAAAAATATGTGCGTGCCATTATCCATCAATTTTCCGTCCACTGCGTGTATTCAATTCATTATGAACCATTAATATAAAGATGATTTCAAGTTCTCATGTCCGAGTTGGATGGGTTTCATAGATAATCTTCCACTTATATATTTTTATGCATTTTAATTGAATCTCCATATTTCCAAGCATCTAGCAATGCTGAAATGACTGCAGACTATGAGTTTATGCACCTGTGGTCTAGTTCAACTGACAGGAACAAGGCATTGGCAAGGAAACCCATGGGATCTCCATCCATGGAGACACCACCACCAGCTCCCTCTCTCCTCTTTGCAACCTGTTACATGAGCTAAGACACAGTGGAATGTGAGTTACTTGATGGCTTTACTGTTAAGCAGCAGGACAATGTGTGCTGCTCAAAGCAGTTTTACACAGGTATTGGTGGAGTTATGTGGCAGTTCCAGTTGTCAAAGCTGTTTCAGCTATTATAGACTCAGGAAGGGGCAATTGCAATTGCAGTCACACATTTGGATACCTGTGGTATTTTGTTTCTGAACATGTATGGCAAAGAAGGAAAGATGTATGGCAAACCTATGAATCTGTGAGTAGTTCACACTCAGTGTCCTGTGAGAAAATTCAGGCAAGCCTGCTTCAAAATCTTGTCTTCTTGGATGGGAAGTGATTTGGACAGCCCTGCTATGGTAGGCACAATTGAAAGTTATGCCTTGGCATTTGACAAAGAGTAAACAACACCAAAAAATATACAATTGTTTGGTAGACATCTGTAGGTGCCATTTGTACTGGTCATTTGACAGACAGAAAAAAAAGAGGAGGAAGGGAGGATTGAGTTAGGATGGCTCCTTAGATCATTCATAATGATTCATACCTGAATTCAGTGCCTAGAGGGAAGATTTAGGATGTCAGCACAAAGGTTACATGGAACAGGTAAATATAGCTCTGTAAGACATCCATAAATCTTTTCCTGTAAAAAGAAGCTGAGAATAAAGTAAGTAAAAAAAAAAATAATAAAAATACAATGAGAGTACATGAGATGAAGCAGAAGGCTGAAGAGGGAGACAGAGTGAATTAGCTCAGCAGTTCTTAATCACTACCCAAGGACAGGCTAAATAGACTTGGACAGGGACTTTGGTAAAATCAGAGCTACTTGTTACAGATAATAAAAACTAAAGCCAAAGTCTGAAAACTAAGTAATTAGAAATGGTGAAATTGCAAAGTCTGTATCTCAAACTGAATTTCCCAAAGTTTGGACTAAGGCTTGGATCTGATTTGTTCCATGTCTAACATGTACAACAGAGATGATTTAATGTATCAGGTAAGCTGAGGTCTGATAGCAAAATAAGTCATATTATGACCAGTATAATAGTTTTTAATGAGAGATCAAAAACTGCTCTGCTTGAAGCACAAGTTTTTCTAATTTAAATAGCTCTGCTGGTGTATGGTCCCTCCTACATGTTTTCACATACATTAAACCACTTAATTTGGTAAGCTGATATTGTTAACAGATGAGTTTCTATCCACTCATTCATTACTCAACCTGGAGTTTATGTTTTGTGTCCATGATGTGAGTTTGTGGGGTTTTTTGTTCTTTTTTTTCCTTTGAACGTGAAAGATGCAAGGAAGCCCATTGTAAGATTATTGCTTTCTAGTACCAGCACAGAGGGAGTCTCTGGTCATTGTTTCCCTGATAAATAAAGAAGCTTTAAACACTTGTTCTCAATTGTGGATATACTGATCTAACTGATAGCAAAGTGTAGTAGACAGAACTTATTTACATTCCTAGCTCCAACTAACTTTTAAACCACAGGAGCTGTGTTAAATCCTCATTTTTTATGAGTGCATACTTTTAAGAATAAGGCCCCTCTGAGAAGGAGAGTACTGTCTCTCTGAAGCTCTGGCTTATTGCTGAGGAACATTTAACAGACTGCTTTCTCCTGTCAGGAAGCTTAATGGACTGCTTTCTTGGGAAGAAACTGAGTTAAATTTCTGGATTCTTAATTGTTGGAAAGCCATTTTGTTACACCTGAAAGAGGAAAAATAAAATAATTCATCCTCTATTCTGTTGTTGGCAAGACATTGACAGGCACTGGGCAAATGGAACAAATTTGAACTCCAGACAGTTTCTTCATCTGACAACTAAACTAAATTTATATTACTATCTCTTGCCCCACTGGTACATTTTACTGCTCCACACTCAATAAATATGGGGGAATGTGCCCCCCTACTCTTGCACATACACACTCACACAATTCTTTATTGTTATTTGTGTTTGTATGTTGTGTGAAAGCCCAGTCCTGGACGAGGACTCTGTGACATTAGACACAGTGTACACAGAGCAAAAAGGCATTTTTAGTCAAAGAAAAAATATAAATAGATCTATAGGAGAGAAATAAGGAAACCTTACCTGCTATCGTGATATGTAGTGGCCTCAGCACACAGTAAGCTAAGCAGTGTTGATGCTCCAGCTGGTTTGAAAGCAGAGGTAGTAGGCCTTTAGGAGGAAGGAAAAAGGAAATGTTGTAGATTGATGTATGATTACTGGAAGATCTTCCCAAGAATGAGGATCAGACAGGAGAAAACTGAAAATGTTTGCTTGAAAGTTGGCAGATGGGAAGTGGACGCTGACTGCAATGGAAGGACTTCACATCTGATGAATTGAAGGTGATGGATTGTGCAGATAAACCATTAAGGGCTTCAAGAGTGAAGACAGGTCACTTGAATAATTTTAACAGAATGACTGTATGAACTTGTCTCAATCTCAGTATCCCACACATGAAGGCATAAAAGCACTCAATTTTGTTGGCTTAACAGGCCAATGCTTTCAGTTTTTTGAAAGCTTCTAGTTTTTGACTCATCTGTCACAGTGCTGCAGAGGTCTTAGGGATAATGCTCTTCTTCACAAACACTCCAGAAATCTTTCTGTACCTCCAGATTACAGCCTTTTCTATAAAAGAAAGAAAGATTTCCAGGCCTTAGGGAGCCAACTCGTCTTGAAGCCCCTCTTCCTTCACAAAAGCAGCCCAGACAGCCATGGGAAAATACGATTTCTGCCACCAGTTACCTGCCAATACTATGAATGAATTCTCAGGGACTTTTCTTTCCATGTGGGAAAAATGCTGACTTTCTACAGATGCCCACTGCTAGACTCACTCATTTACATGTTACCATCATTGTTATCCAGTCCCTATCACACCCTACTGCATGCACATGCACAAGCCCCAGAAGGGAAAAGTTGTAATACATTAATCTTGAGTTTTTAGATACATTTATCTACTTTTTTCATATTAGCATCGAGTCATCCTTAGTATTTTTCCTCCACTGTGTCAGTGACTTCTTCACAGCTGTGAAAAAAAGAATGGTAGGCACTGGGATGACTTCTTAAACTGTTTGGAACTGAAACCAAAATCAAACATGTGTCCAGCTGGATGGTTGAAAGCGCATGGACAGCATTTACTTTTCATGAAAGACTGTCCAATAAATCTCTTCAATCTAAAGATTGCTCTGTCCATCATCAGACTCTATTCCAGCCAAAAGCACAAGGGTGAGAGACTGAGCTGACACAGACTACCAAGCATGCTAAGTTTGCACAGATGTGCATGATTAAACAACTCTTTGACTTAAAAAAAGGGAGAGTGAGTTACCAAAAGGGTAATCCAGGTGGTCTTCTGCTCAGATGTCTCCATACAGTTTCACTGGGTATCTGTCTTTCTGTCAGTATTAGATTTCTCCTCAGTTAGCTCTTGAGGAGGTGCTAAATCCAAGAAAATCTTATATGAGATTTATCACTTGGATGCAAACTTTGGTCTAATGGGAGAGAAAAGGTGCAGTGATAAAGCACTCAGCTGGAAAATACAGCCGTGGTAAGAAAGCCTTATAACACACCCTTTCTGATGCAGAAAGCAGGCATAGAATGATGCCATGGACTGTATTTATTTTCATTTTCCTGAGTGTCCAACAAGTACAGTGTAGTCAGTGCTGAGTACAAAGTGAGCAAACAGAGGCCTAAAATTTATTCTGAGGACTGATCAGTGGGGGAGGTGGGTCTGAGTGCTGATGACTTCAGCTAGAATACCCCTCTAGGGTTTTGGAGCCTCTAGGCTGGCAGACATGGATTTCTTTCCAAGCCTTGCTCTTAAATCTTTTCTGTGCAATCTGAGACCATTCACAATGTGCAAAAGCAGAAGGTTTGCATCTGTTAGAGAGGTCCCTTCTGAAAGCCAGGGAGAAGTCTGTACATTGTAATGATAAGATGTGATTTCACTGTAAACCTATAGCACAATCTAGAAAACAAGGTAAGAAAAAAAAATGTGCTGTGAAACACACAGAGATTCTAAGTGAAGTCTTGGAGCTAGCATGAGGACTGAAGGATTTGGTTATAAACTCTGCAATATGCTGACATTCGAGTTTAAGAAATTCAAACTTACTGCATGGAGTAACATAAAAAACTGAATTGACCACAAAGTCAGTGGGAAGGGTAACTTGCCCTGTTTGTCAGACTAAGACGGAAGTTTGAACTCTTGAGCTCTTCAGAGGGCATAAGCATCAGTACAGCAAAAATTAGACTGGACAAAGTTATAACATGTGGAGCCAGAGCTGTCAAAACATAAGCAATTTGTTATCCTAAGGCTTCAATGAGGAGTCACTTTTTTTGTTATGTGAAAATGCCCAGAACACAACACCACAAACCAAAACCCCAACAGTATCTGAGCAGTATTTTGCCAGCACTGGTATGTAGGGTAGAGGATAAGGGAGGCAGAATCGACCAGTACAGGAAATGCAAGTCTGAGAAGGAAGGAGGGGTGCGGTTGTCAACAGCAGTGAAGAAAAGTAAAAGGAGGGAAGATTTGTAAGGGGAGGAGGTAGGTTCAAATAAGATGAGCGTCAGCTGGCAGCAAACAGTCCTACAGCAGTGTGTTGAGGAGACAGCTACATACCGACATGGGGAAGGGGACGGAAACCATGGGGTTTGTTAGCATTCCACTCCTGGGGGAAACTTGGAAGAGTAAAAAGACATTGGTGAAAGTAGACGTTCTTACTGTGACTGTGGCAAGGCTCATAAAAAGACATATGGGAAGAGCATTGTCCCTTAGCTCAGGGAAAAAATACCTTGGGGGATCTTTATGCTTCTTCAAACTGGGGTATAACTTAAAGAAGGTATATAGCTGGGCTTCACAGTTTGCCCAAGTAATAGGAAAGGCATGTCCTTTTTGGAAACTTCAATTTTTTTCACAGCTCAGAAAATCTTACAGCACTCCACAGTTACTATCTCACTGGCAGGCAAGGTGGAAACTCTGCAACCACTTTTGAACAGAAAACTTTGCTTTTCACTGTGCTTCTATTATTGCACTTGGATCAAGTCTGCAAACATGGATATAATTTCCCTAACTGATAAATGGGCTGTAAAATCAATTCTGCTCAGTACTCCTATGCTTCAGAGTCAGACTTTTTCTGACTCCTGGGTCCATCTTTGGCTTGCTTTCACTGGAGAAGCAGCACCACAAACCCCTTGTACCTCAGCTGTGTTGCCAGAGAGCTAGACAGCAGGAAGCTGTGAGATGAAAACGGGAAATGCTATTAGCTTGGCGAGTAGATGTGCCTGGAGTGCTTTAGTGATGAGATGAGGAAGCATCATTTGTAACCATTCATGGCTTCACACACCTCTTTGGTGACCTGAAGTAGAGACTCAGATACCAGCACTGCTAACAGCTGAGTATGTGTTAGGTATCATGAACAACTTGCAAGTTACAGGAGGTACTTCTACCCTCTTCTGGGTCTGCTCACATGCTATGCCTTAAATGTAGACATGTTTTAAATATGCAGGACAAATAGTTCTGATTTTTGATGCAACAGGTGACTGACACAGAAAAATTGATAAAGTAAGAAATTTTAGCTCAGGCTATTTTTCCAAATTTTCATTCAACCAGCAAATGTTTGACTTGGAATTAGAGTATATGCTCTACCTTTGCAATCTATCCAAATAAACAAATTTCTGAAGAACAGTTTTTAGAAGGAATGCTCTGGAAATGACACCACTAAGATACACAGGTTGACTAATCTCTCATTCATTCAACTGCATTTACACCTGAACAAAAAATTAAGTTTCAGGAAAACTCAGGAGAAAGCCTGTGTCTACCACTCCACTTGTCTCCCTGGAAACATAACGCTCCAGACAAAGGGAGTGCTGGGCCAGATACAATTTTTTTGTGAGCCCCTTTTCAGTGGTATAGTTCAGTCCATGTAAATTGCAGTGAAATTTCCCATATGTTTTATGGGAGGCATTCTGCTATCATGCCCTGTTGGGAAGACAAATTTGGGATGGTTAATGGGCACTGGTCCCTGCCCTCTGCCTTGGCCTCCTCCTTCCATTTGCAGCCTATAGAAGAGCCACTGCTAACCTGAGCAAATCTCTCACAGCATTAATTACCCCAACTTCCTCACCTTTCCTGGATGATTTTTTGCATCTTCAGCCTAATAACTTTTACTTATTTTCTTAATTTGCAGATGAAATTGGTCTGTGGACTAATTTATATTCATAAATAGAGCAGTTCCTGGTGCAATTTTGGCCAAGACCAATTTGCATTGCCTCAGATGACTTCCAGCTCTGATGATAGCAGGATCCAGGAGCTGTTCCTCCAGCCAGTCTGGATGTGGAAGTGTATCTTACCTGCTTTGGAAGACCAGAGCAACAGAATAATGGACACTTTTATTAAGGAACATAGTCGTGAGCATAGGACGATGAAACAAGAGGGTGCATTTGCAATTACAAATAAAATACATTTCTTTGGCAATATTTGTTGGGAGTGTTCCTCAGGTGACACACCACCTCCCACATGTACCAAACCCACTCTGACTTTGTACTGGCAAGGGAGAAGTGACTCAAAACCTTCTGTGTAGCTCTGCCTCCACTTGTAAGGCAGCAGCTTTTCAGGTGTCAGAGCAAAGTGCTATTGCTTAACAGATGTGTGATCAACATTAGCGAAGACACTGAACAGGCAAAACTTCATCCTAGTGTCATAAATCACTTGGCTGACCTCTGTATTGAAGGTACCAGCTAATGCAACTTTCCACTGCAAAGGACTTTTTGCTCATCTTTTGTAAAATACACATGGGGAAAGCTTGAAACCTGGAGCAGGGTCCTGCTTGCCTGAAAGTAGATGCTAGGGGTTAAAAGTAGTTCAAGATTAGTTCCAGCTCACATGCAGATGTTTACACATACTATCTCTGTCTGAAGCTGAATATCACCTTAAGTAGCAATCTTTTAAGAATTACATACATACCTTTATGCATAATTACTAAGTAAATTAAGATTTGGTGAAAATTAGAGCCATTTTTTATGAAAATAGGAAAACAATATTATCTAAAAACTACTGAAAGCAGAAATGGTGATATTTCAATGTCTCAGGGAAACAGATCAGATTAGATGTGGGTTTATAGGGCACAACTCTTCTCCTCATTATTCCAGTGAGTAGTAGTTCCCAAGAAACTGCTTGGTAAACCAAGGATCATCTGGTCAGGTTGCTAAGGATAGCACCATTATGATCTACTTCTGTGAATTATTCTATTACAATGGGACTTCCATATTAAGTCCTGCATGAAACAGTATGTCTTTTAGGAAAGCATCCAAACACACTCAGGCTTTAGAATGAGCTGGAACAGTTGATGAGGTGTTGCAATAATTAATTACTTTCAGAGATCAACAGGTATTGCATTTTGCCTGAAAGCTGTCTTGGTTACAACTTTCAGCCATTCAATCTTGTCTGACCTCTTTTGCTAAAAGGGAAAATCTTGGCGTTTTTTTACTCACCGTTTTTTCACACTGTGTCTATGACTTATTTGTGAAGTATTTATCTCCAGACCGATACTTTTGAGTCTGTTCCTAGAAAACACATGCTCAAGGCCTTAAGTAATTTTTGTGAGGTTTTTTTTACTTCTCTGCCATTCCAAATTTCACCAGACTTTAACAGGCTAAAGGGTGACCACTCAATTTCCATTTTATTTTTCACATCTGAGGCTTCTGTGGACATTAATATTGTTCTGGTGTGTAAGGTAATAGGGAAGACTTCCATGGGATTTAAGGATGTTTATGTAATGATACCATTATAGAAATATATATTTATTTTGTCCAGTCTTTTTTCATATAGTGAACTGTGTCATTCTAGGTAAAGGTGACTTGATAAAAGGCAGAAGAATTATGCTGTCACGTTAGACTTTGTAACCTACCACAGAGGTGCTTCTGATCACTGACCATTGTTAACTGAGCCAGTTTTAATCCCAGCAAAGCATATAGTCAGACCAGAGCATCTTCAATGTGGACAGTTCAAGCAGACACATCAGAAAAATAACACCAGTAATAACAGAAGAATTTAGCCTACAGTGCAAACCAGAGTCAGAGCTGGGAACAGGCTGAAACTTATAACATAATATGTACATGTCAGCACATTGTTGGAGTGGAAATGATTATAAAAATAATACACAGTGGAATAATTGTAATGTAAATCCTTGAGGCAATCTTTCCTATTTCAACCATTCAGAAGGAAAATAATGGCTGGATTTTCATGTTACCTGTCTGACATTAAAGTGTTTTGGCAGTGATATAATTACTTTCCAGTTTTTTCAATCAATCAGTAAAATGTTTGGGGTTGTTTTGGCTTTTTTAATGGAGATGAGTAATTGATAAAAAACATTGTTATTTCTCTTTTTTTTTTTTTTACTTCCCCCCCCAAAATTTTTAAATTCAACAACTGTCTGTTCAAAGATGGCTCAGAAATTGAAGTACTTGTACAGACCTTCTAGTCAGTGATCCCAGAACAGTTGGCAGTACTAAAGGATTAAGTTTATGATTATATCTTTTTTTAAGGGATGCTTTCAAGCCTTGGTTTGGCTCTGGCTAGAACCTGCCTGGCTCTGTCTCCCCTATCCAGCCTTGTGGGTACCTGTAGGTCTGTGGCACTGCCTGCATGCATTTGTAGACGTCTTGCTCCAGGCATGTAGAGCAGAACACTCCCCTTACAGCTCCACAGAAAGTCCCCATCAAGGTTCTAACAGGACCCGTATCTGACTCCCAGCCTCTGCTTTTTTTGCTACAAAACCATCCTCACCCCCCTCAATATAAACATTTAGATGCTGTTGAATCCAAGTGGAAACCTCCCTGGCAAGGCCCTGCACTCAGCAGCTTTCCTGAATTTTTCTGAAGACTGTAAAGAGCTGTCAGCACCAAAACCCCTATGGACCCTCAGGGCAGGGAGCATATAAGGTTCAAAGGGTCTATGTGTACATGGCTCTCATGGGGCACCCCTCGACAGAGAAGGCCTTCAGCTGGGAAGGCACAGGCCAAAGCTGAGAATGGGTCTTTGAGCTCCTGTCCCTGACAAGAGTGTTTTTGTGCTCCTCTTCCTCGGTCTCAGCAGCGTGGATAGGTATAAAGATACTGATACATACTGGGAAGGAACAACAAAATGTACCAGTACAGGCTAGGAGGTGACCTGCTAGAGAGTAGCTCCATGGAGAAGGACCTTGGAGGCCCTTGTGGCCAAGAAAGCCAATAGTATCCTGGGGTGCATTAGGAGGAGTGTGATCAGCAGATCAAGGAAGGTTCTCCTTGACCTCTACTCGGCCCTGGTGAGACCTCACTTGGAGTACTGTGTCCAGTTCTGGGCTCCCCAGTTCAAGAGGGACAGGGATCTGCTTGAGAGAGTCCAGCAGAGGGCTATGAGGATGATTAAGCGACTGGAACACCTGCCTTATGAGGAAAAGCTGAGAAACTGGGCACTTTTAAGTCTAGAGAGGAGAAGACTGAGAGGGGATTTAATGAATGTCTGTAAATACATGAGGGCTGGGCATCAAGAAGGCAGGGACAAGCTCTTTTCACTTGTGCCCTGTGACAGGATGAGGGACAATGGATTCAAACTCAAGCACAGGAAGTTCCACCTCAACATGAGGAAGAACTTCTTTACTGTGAGGGTTACAGAGCACTGGAACAGGCTCCCCAGAGAGCTTATGGAGCCTCCTTCTCTGGAGACTTTCAAGACCTGTCTGGATGACTTTCTGTGTGATCTGCCCTAGTTTTGGTCTTGGTCTGGCAGGGGTTTTTACTCATTGATCTTCAGAAGTCTCTTCCAACCCTTGTGATTCTGTGATATTTTAATTTTCTTTTTTTTTTTTTTTTTTTTTAATATCAATTTCAGCAAGAGGTAGAAGCTTTTCTTGATCTTTATGTCTACATCACTACTCTTCCTCTCAGGTAAGATTTTCTATCTGAATCCTTGGGATGAGAGACATTCCAATAGGTTCATAAGTTCAACAAGAAATTTACAATGCAATTTTGTCCTTGAAACATAATAACATATATATAGAATATATAGAACATATATAGAAACATATAAGTCTTGAAATGCATGGGGGAGACCACCACTGCAGAAGGGCACAAGGGCACAGCCTGTATGTTGCTGAGTGATCTGTTTGTTGCTACACTTCACATGCCTCTGTGGCATCTCCTGCAGAGATCAAGGCTAGTCTAATGGTTAGGAGCATCACTACCAATATCCAAATACAGCCAAGCAGGCCTTCTCTCCCAACATCTCCATGGACAGACAAAGACACCTTCCAACTGGCAGAACTGTAAGTCTCAAATCAAGCAAGACTCCATGTTTTCTCATGCCCTAGAGTCAGACTGTTGGTCCAGAAAGAAATGTCAGGAGAAGGATCACTAATATTCCTCCTAGCAAAGGAAAGAAAAGGGAAAAGTTAAAAAAAAGAAAGAAAAAAAAAAAAAAGAAAAAAAAAAGGGATTTATGCTCACGACCTATTAAAACAGCAAAAGGCAAAGACAAAGAGCTCAGAATCAAGCAGTAAGCTAGCAAAGGGAGTGAAAAGCAGAGGAGTAATACAAAGAAAAGCAATCATGCTATAGGGACGTGGAAGACAAGATGATCAGATTTCCAGACTTTTTTGAGGGTGGCTCTTACCTGCCCGAGAGTGCTTGCTCTAGCAGTTGAGACCTCCAGATAAAGCTGTCTAGTTGCATTCTGAGCATAAGCTGTTTAAAAATAATTATCACGAGGTATATAGTTATACATTTTGATGATGTATGATGGAAAGTCCTGGGCAAGTAATGGTTGCACCATAGGATATAAATAATTAGAGAAATACTGATATAAAATTCCTTTGTGGTTATATACATCATATGCATCTGATTACCAAATGAACAAATCATACATCAAAGCATGAGTTCATAATTTTCCCTTTCTTGAAAAAAAGTGAAAAAATGTAGAAAACAGATGGTCAAAGAGAGCATTAGAGAGGGATGCTGATGTCAGAATGTAATTCATATACACTCAAAAAAGGGAAGGATAAAATCAGCTCAAAATGAAAACAAATGGTGTAACCCTACAGAAGCTATTTTATAAAAGATACCAAGGTCAGATGACTAGTGCTCTTACTGTAAATAGTAACAGGTTTATTTTCATGCTACTGATACAGAGAAGTAAATGACAATACATCTGTTACAGCTAAATGGATACTAGAAAGGAATTTACACACTAATAGTTTTCAATCTCTTCTTTTTCAGACAACAGTGGTGGTAGTTTCACTTTTCTTACCTAACTTTCAGAGTGGTTTTCAGGCAAAAGGTGTTCTGATATCCCTGAAGGAAACCCCCTTAGTGCCAGATTATTTACTGCTTATAAATAACAGGGTAGATTTCATCCATCTGGGTATCTTGAAGGAATATTTGTCACCAGACTTCTTGGTGCTGAAGAACAAACAGCTTAGTAATGGAGCTATAAAAGAAGCCTGTGAAGACTTGCAAAGGCTCGTGTGTCTTCACATGGGTGACAATAATCTTAGGATCATCCCAGCAATGCTGTTGCCCTCGTGGAGCTGCGGGTGGGCAGCAGCAGCACCCACAGTGTTGCAGAGCAGGCTTGGACTCACTGTGAGAGCCTGGTGGCACTGAGCCTCCACAGTAGCAGGCTGACCCACCAACCCTTCCATAATGCAGCATTTCACTCCCTAACATCGTTGTGCATGATGAAGATGAGACTCAGTCAAGTGTGGAGCATTTATTCCTGTGGTTCTCCTCCTTCTCCTGGAGGAATTATATTTAGCAGCCAGTAAAATATGAGTAATTCCTCCTGATGTCTTCAGTGAACTGTCTGAGCTAAGAAGGTTTGGTCTCAGTCAAATTCAAATTACTGAGAAGTGCATTAAGGAGGTGGCTTTTGGTAACATGATTAAACTGAAAAACCTGAACTTGGCAGACATTTTGCTCACTGGAATATTATCTCAGCATTTGCCCTCATCTCCAAAAGAGCCTTGTAAACTAGAAAATGTCACTCTGATTGATCTCTAAAATATTCAGTGTAGCATGGAACATTCAAGGGCCTGCAAGGCCTCTTGCCCTTAGATTTAAGTCATAACAAGTTATCTGAAATTCATCACCAACTTCCTACTGCATTTCAATCTCTTTTTCTCTTCAATACTTACATTCAGTCAGTGCCACAAGACTCCTGCTCTGGCAGTCATGATGCTGAAAACCATCTTCTTGCATGGTTAGTGAATAACCAGATAAACCTTGATCATGTTGATCTCTGTGCTTTGGGACGCCTGTAAGGCTATTAAGAAATGTACTTTTATTAAAAATATGTTGAAAAGGGGAGGGAGAGCATACAGAGATATCAGAGTAGAATTTCCTTTAGGTGGGAAGGGTGGATTGACATTAGCTTTTGACCTCTGCTGGTGCAAGAATAAACAGTTTAAATAAATAAAGTTAATCACAGTGATGAGAGTAGGAGAACACCAGATTAGTTTTTTTAAATACTTAGCAATGGTGCACTTAAAGATCTCTATACTCAGAGTCTCCTTGAGCTAAGGAAAGTGAAAATACCTTGATCTTTTAATTGCTCAGTGAAGAAAGAACTCCATCATGTTTACAGTCCATGTTACACAACTAACATTTTGAATATTTGCAGTTAAAAGATGTCCTGTTTTTAAAAAAAAAAAATCCTGCACATATCAAAAAGGGAATTTCTAGCATACCCAGATTGAAAGTCACTGATAAATTTGGTGCTGTATTTTGTTATTGCAGGATTCATCAGATTATTTTTTTTCTTATTGCTTTATAGTTTCTAAGTAAAGTTGCAGGTTTTCTGCTATTGGATACTGCTGTTTATAGTAGGAAATATTCCAGACCTCTCCTGAGTACATTTAGTGCTTATCAAATTAGATATATTTTTTAGATTTTATGTTCATATTCATTTTACACACCCAACAACTTCAATGTGTATGTGTTCTCTGATCTTGCAGTCATCATTTAGGGGTCAGTAGTGATGCAGTTTCCATCCTCAGAGCAACTTGAACAAGATCAATTCACAGGGATACTTAAATTTAAGATAATGGCCTTTAGCTCATTCTGCAGCCAACAGAAACAGGTTAGTACTTAAAACCTGTTCACCTTCTAGAAGTCCCTGGAGTTAATGAATGTGAACATGGGCAGTCATTGTTTGATTCACATCACAGCTCCCAGGTGGATAAGAAGCCTTCACCCTGCCCCCCTATGCTAATCCACTCCAATGGCTGTTGCTGCAAACTACATTCCCACTGCACCCCTGCAGCAGGGATAGGTACAGAAAAGAGATGGAAATAGATCTCTAATCCATGTATCCAATATGTACTTCTCAGCCTTGTCAACTTTCCCTGTTGTGGGGCTGTCCTTGTGGTGGTTGGGCAGGTGGGCTCCTGTGCACCTCCTTCACAAGCTCTGGTGCCATCTAGTTCAACTCCCAGCTGAGGTACCTTCAACTCTGTTGATACAGAGGATGTGTTTTTTCCATTTTGTTTAAAAAACAAAATAAAACCAACAAAAAAAACCCACTTCTACTTTAAAAATTGTCTTCAGCTCTTTCAATGTTTTAAGCAAAGGAGAAAATTAGGGAGGGTGCAAATGGTAAACTGGAATTCTTCCAAGGTCTGGATGCTCTGAGGTAATCAGGCTGGGCTGGGCTTCGTGCAACAGCTCTAGGATTGCAGACCAGGAGAGGGGAAAATTGTAACCTGCATGAACCTTATAATGAGCTTAGTTCTCAAATTTCCAGGCATGTACTGAGCATGCAAATGAAACAAAAGCTAATCACCTTGACTTAGAAGCTGGATGGAAACAGAAAATGCAGAAACAGCAGCCCCCAAACTCCAAACCCTTTCTGCTTTGGCATGAATGAGAATTGTGGACACCACAGACAAACCAAACTTGTGACATAGAAATGCATATGCTTAGCAGCACGGTTCATTGACAGTACTAATTAGCAGCAGGGGAATGTTTTACTATCTGTTAAAATTGTACTGTTTACCATGAATCAGTGACATGCCCTTTTAAACATGTTCTGATCATGTCTGCACAAGAGATAGGCCAGAGCATCAGTCCTGGGAAGAATTAGTTACACAGGTAGACCTAAATGGCTAGCTGGAGCTTTACCTGTCTAAAGGGAAAGCTGGTGGAAAAAAAGAAGCAGCTTTTGGGTTGTGATTTAACAGCCCTGATGGAGAATGGCTCCCCTACAGTTGTTCTCATTGGTTGTAATTCTGTTTCTTTTGCAGTCCAGAGGCAGGTCGAATTTTCAGGTGCAGCCAGCACAGCTTCTAGCTATATCTTTGGATACAGGCAGCAGAATGGTATTGAATATCTTCCCTTGGCTCTCTTAGGGCCTACTCAGCTACAATTTTATTTTTATTCCGTTACTAATTAAAAGGAAATGGCACAGATTTACCTTTCCATCCCATCCATGGGAAGGAATGAGGGGCTTCCTCACCAGCTTTTCTGAAGGAATACCTTTGGACCTTACCATGCTATATGTTTATAAGCCTGGGATGCCAGTAGTCAGTCATTTGATCTTCTCCACAAAAGCTTAACGCAAGGAAACTTTAGCAGCCCCCACAGGCAGAAGAGACAAGAACCAGCCAACATAAGCTATTGTGCTAGCAAAGCCACAAGATTTGGGGGAGGACAGGTAGCACACTGCCAAAGTCTACAAAGGTTTTGTGGGAACCTCAAGCCAAGAGAGCAGAAGCAGTGTGCTATTACAGCTGGCCTGACCAGAGCTGACCTGAGCTTCTTCATCGCGTGTCTGAGGAAGGATTGTCCCATGGTTAACATGGCAGAGCTGCCTCTCCTGTAAGTTACTGGAGGAGGAAATACTGCTTAATTTTGCTGTAGTTTGGTTTGTTTGCTCTCTTCCTCCTCTTTGAATGTTCAAAATGGGTGATTTCTATTTGCTTGCATGACAATGGAGATTTAATGTTCAAGGCGAAGGAAATTGAATCTTCCTTCCCCGACACCAGGTGGTGGTGCTGGGTTAGGCACAGAGCTTGAGAAACTGCTTACAGATGTTACTTCCTTGAAGAACAGGCTGGAAATGGATGCTAGGCATTTTTTTTTCGTTTTTATTTTTTTCCTCCTTCTTGGAGGGTCACTTTATATTTACTCCTTTTCAGAAGGTAGTTTAACAAATGTTTGAAAGTGTGTTCTAAAAATAAATCCTGCTAAAATAAATACACTGGAGTTTGGAATAAATAAATAAATATAGCTCACTGTGTAAGATATTATTAATCCTCTAAAGTTCTTGCAAGTTGTCTGTCATATTTTTGTGAAAACTGATAAAGAAGATTTTTGTTTCTTAGCTTCTGGAATAGTTTGAGTATATTTTTCTTTTGTTTTTCAGACTAGTGTTGTGGTGTATGTGATTTTCTTTTTTGTACAATAAGATTTTTATTTTTTTTTCCTTTTTTCTTTTTAAAATACAGTTTATTTTACTTTTCCTCTTGGGAATTCAGAATGTTGTGCAGTGTTGCTTATTTGTCAGTGGCTCTTTCATGTAATTTGCAATACTGATCTCTGCAATATGAAGCCTTTTGCTAATTAAATATAATACAGTAATAAATCAAGTTTTAAGAGAGTTTTCAATGCATTTTTCTGTGACTTCTGACTGATTAACGCCATTGTCTTTCTCACAAGTACTATTATCTGAAATTATCATTTTAACATGAACATTGTAACCATTTAACCTCATATCATTTTGAAGCCAAGCTTGGAGTATCACAGTAATCCAGATACCAACCAAAGCCTGGATGTGAACAGCTTCACCATTTTTTTTCCTCATAAACTGTGCAGGCTTCACCCACACATATTTTTTTAAAAAACTTGTTTGGATAAGATTTAGGCGGTGCTTATTATTTAAGTTTGTTTTAGTTTTTTTGGAGTTGGTTTGGTTTTGTTGGTTTAGGGCTTGCTTTTTTTTCTTTTTTTTTGTCCTGGAGCAATAGTTAAATAAATACTGCTGTGGCTACAACAGCTGTCCCAGTTACAAAACAATGCTGCTTTAACAGCCTGTTAAAGAATGTATGTGACTTTATTCAGACCTTTTGTGTTTCCAAAAAGTCCCTCTTGCCTGGGCAAAAGAGAGCTGGGAAAATGTGGATGTGCCAGTGCTGGGCTTACATAAAACCCTTAATGATGAAAAAGCATATTCGGGAAAACACCTCTGCAGTGGCGTATTGGCCCTCAGCTACTCATATACAGTGTGGCACAGGACTGAGGCAAAAAAGAAACACAGATTCCATTTTGTAAGGTTTAGACAGACTCTTCCCCATGTTGGACTGGAAATTCCTTCTGCTATGTCTCTGTTTAGAATATGACTGCAAATACAATAAATCAAATATTTTATATAGTTTTGGCTTACCTGTACAAAATAATGTCACAAACAAAGGAGACAGAGAAAACGGTTTTGTCAATAGCATAGACTAACCCAATTTTTCCCTGAGCTCAGTCATTCAAACAATTCTCATTATTGCTTTGCCAAGAGGTTAGAGAAGAAGTGAGTAGAGGCTCCTGCATAGTAGAGCCATGTTTGTGAGCATTACAGGCAGGAAGGATGATCTTGTGACTCAGGCCCTGGAGTGTTTCAGATGTGCCACAGATTTCTCACACAGACTACTTAATCTTTTGGGGCCATATGTTCAGCTGGTATAAATCAGCACAGCTCCAATAAAGTCAGCTCAGCTTTCCGGATTTTGTGCTGCTGAGGTTTCTGACCCCTTGCAGATCAGCTGTCCATCTGTAAAGCAGTGATATTAACACTTCCCTGCCTCATACACTGCAAACAGATCAGCACATTAAAGTTACCACTCAAGTCACACAGTTTGAGAAGCTGCAGACATACTCTTGCAGACAAAGCAGCTTCACATCCCAGGACGGTCTTTAAAAGATTTGCCACAGATATAACCTTTTTGCTAACAAAGGGTTGATTAGGACTTGATTTAATAAAATTAAAAAAAAAAAACAAAAAAAACCAACAAAACAACATTAAAAAAAAAATCCCCAAATCTCCAGAATTTGTCAATTTCTTATCATTCAAAGGGGGAAACAATTTTAATATGGTGGTCTTGCCTAAAATGAGCTGAACATGGAGCTCAACAGGAGAAGCATCTCGACATGGGCTGAAGCAAGGATGAATTTTAGCAAAAGGCAACCCTCCTGCAAGGCTGCTTTGTTTCCTCACTGTATCCCTTTGGTTTGGGTTGGGCTCCTCCAGTGTTTTATGTTAGCAAAGTCCTTTTTAAAAATTAAGTAATACAAAGGAAACCTGATGTCTATTTGCAGCAGTTGCTGAGCAATTAAGAGCTCAATTCTTCAAGGGATTGTAAGCCTGTGGGTGGTCTCATTCATTTCAGGACTACTTGTGTGTTTAAAACTGGGCATGCGCTTGTGTATCTTGTTCAGCTGGGTCCTCCTAGAACTGCTGCTGCAATTTCCATTTTAGAGTCACTTTTCAGTCTTTACAATTATTAGTGGAACTGCCTCCTCCTCTGGGCATCACATACACCAGCAGTCTGCCTCTCTCTTCTGACTGATTTAATGCCACAACACTGAGGCATAGAATAGTGGCAGTGTTTCCATTAAATCCACACCATATTGCACATTTCCCAGTATTTATCATTTAACAACTGCATCCTTTCTGGACTATGAAAAGAAATACTGAGATCGACATCCTTTAAAAAATCCTTATTTCACATCAGGGAGGACAAAGACACGAAAATATGTGCGCATTAAGTAAAACGAATGATCTGACAAATCTGTCCTCAAAAAAATTAAATGTAGCTAAGCAGAATTCCTATGTGGTAAGTGCTTTAAATCAGAGCACATGGAATAGGCTGAGCTGCAAGCAAAGAGAAAACTCTAGTTACATATGTTCAGCTGGTAACGTGTGCTTTTATGCTTTCCAGTGTCCTGCTGGGGTTCTAAGAAAATATTTACAAGATGCAAATAAAATGGAAACGGAATCGTGTTTCCATGAAGAGAAATGAATGAACAGCATCCATGCAGCTCATGTAGTTTTACATACTGCACCAATGTTGCCTTATGATCCTCTAGGACCTTTCTTTGCACAGCAAGCTGATTACCTGAAGCATTTTTTTCTATTTTGAACTGACATTCTGTTCAAGATTATCTTGCCTTGCAACACATGCCTTCAAATTTATCTCTTCATCATCTAAACAAACACTGCTTTCTGATATGGCTTTCCATTTCCACAGGTGTTTCTTATCAGTTCCACATTTTCATCTGACAACATGAAAAAAAAAGAAAAAAAAAAAAGAAAAAAAAATCCTACATCTCTGCTTAGTAGCTGTTTCCTGACCCAAACGAAAGCTTTTCTGAATGCAGAAATGTGCTGTGTGGCTGCTGTAATATCTCTATACCCCAAGGGTCTGCTGCTGCTTTCTTTTTTTACCGCTATAAAGATTCACATGCTTGGCCCTCAGCACAGAGGAAAAATCTATTCAGAGTCAGAGAAGAAACATCTGACTTGTTTAAAACAGTGGAAAAAAATTGCAATTATTAGATATTGTAACTCATTATCTTGCCAATACAATTATGCATTTACAGTGTACTGGCCTGCAAAGTATCAGTGCTTCTGTTACAGTTTCTCCTATGTGAAAGCACATGTAAAAAGGTAATAAGCTGGGTCTCACAGCAACTACATGGTCCCACTAGTGGGTTTCTTGGTTAAAGCTTTGCTTTCCTGCATCAGTACCTCTCCTACACCTTGTGGCACCTTGAATCTGCTCCTTCCATCCCACTCCCCCTGCTAGAGAAGTGAATTGTTATATTCTGGGTTCTGATACAGCAACTGCAGCAAAGCACACAAGTACCACTAGTGTGTGAATGTGATTTATCCTGGTTTACATTTTTAAATTTAGAAATAGGAAAGCACACAGTGGGAATATGCAAGCCTTCGAATTACTTTTATGGTGTATTAATATTTGTGTCTTACATGGGATATCATAAAAGCAGGATCTTGTAGAAAACAGACATCTACAAAGCACCTGCAATTCCATGTGTCATTCTGAATCTTTCTTATGTACTTAAGGTACTTATTAAAATAATTGTCATTTATATAAATTAACCCAGATGGCAAAAAGTGCTTTCTAATAATTTTGGAGTAACGTGAAATTTTTCAGGGCAAACACTGGGTTTTACTGCTGATTATAATTCTCAAGGAGGCTTCAGTCTTAACAGGTGCCATCAGCTGCTATACCTATTGAAATAAATCATAATTCTCACCACCTTCTTGCAGCCTAAGTCAGAGAAAGAGTATTATACATTTCTACAGTGCTTGTAGTGTTCAGGCAGTTGTACACAGCTGTGAGGTGTACTGATGTTAGCTGGCCATTCCCCCCAGACCCTGGCCACCCAGTGTATTCCAGCCTGGCCACCCCAATGCATTCCCACCCAGCAACGTGGCTGGTGGAGCTCAAGCAGCACAGACCTCTGGAGTCTGCAGCATCGTGAGGATTAGCAAAAGCTCACATCATTGCACTCAAGGGGCTTCTGGAGCCAAACACAGGCTTTCCAGAGATATTGCTCAACTCCTAGAAGTTTGCACTTTTTTTTAGGAAAAGTAAAAAGTATATTTTTTTCATAAACATACATGAAACTAAAATTATAAAATTCTAAGAAAACTAAAATTGCCATGGCAACACCAGAGGCAATAACAGGGGAAGCACCAGGTTGGTGTTCAGCTGAGCCATGGGGATTGCCAGGCTTCCATATAACTAACAAGCTTTATGTACAGCTAGCTGGTTTCTGTACATTTGCAGTGTGAGTCTTGCAAACAAGTTTGTGTAGCTATTCAAAAGGATTGCTGATGTGAACAAACCACATTGTTTAAAACACAGGAGGCACATTGTTTCTATCAGTTGTACTTTCTTTGTCCACATATTAGTTTAACAGTTTCTTAATCTATTCTGATAAAACATTTCTCTGGTTCCCTCCCCACTGCACATGACTGGTGAGAGAGCATATCTGACCTCAATAGTTCTGTTTTTGTTCTCTGCTTCATGCTGGTACTACTTTAAAGGTAAGATAGATGGGGAACATAATGGAATGTTGATTCTGGTTTGGTCTGGTGTTGTCTCAGCCCTCCATGATCAGTGAAAGAATAGTCTAAAGGTCTGAACAAAAGTGCTTTTCACACAAAGTGCTATGAATGCCCAAGCGCTAGTGCTGCCAGCGAAGGGTGATGACATTCCATGGCACACCTCTCGCTGCCTTGCAGGGCTCCAGGGATCTACAGCAAGGGGAAACCCAGCTCCACCACAGCTTTCCTTCTCCAGGGTGGCACAAGGCACCCAGGATACAGATGACCCTGCTGCCTCTTTCTCCATTTGCACCATTACCAAGTGCAAACAGGGAACTCGGATAGAGTTTCTGCTTTAATCTTGTTTAAGCATGTTAGACAGGACCTCCTGTGTGTGCTCTCTGTCAGAAAGGAGGGAGAAGTGAGATGTTGTAAACCCCTATCTGATCCCACAGCTTTCACACCAGCAGGGATCTACAGAAGGGGCTGCAGGTTGCAGGTGTGGGAAGTGAACAGAGGCTGGTTCAAATTTAGGCACTGGCCTTCAGCAAAAGGCAGGCAGAGGAAGAAGGGCAACGAGACCTCATATTTTGCAGTGGCAGTTTAGCAGACAGTGGGAGCCTCTCTTTGCAGTGCCTTGGGAAAGCTTACAAAAATTCTAAGATAACCTTCCTGTCATTCAAGCACACTTCCTGCTTTAGTTTCAGACTCACCTTCATCCCTGCTTCATTACATTTCTAATTCAGAGGATTTACTTTATAGATCTCCTCTCAAATCCTTCAGCTACCCTTGTTGGTGGGCTATGTATCCTAAATTTCTTAGATGCTACAAACACGCCAGGTGTCCATTATTCAGCCTTTACTACTTCAATACCTATTTCTTTCATGATGCTTTCAGTCCTTCGGACTGCAACGCTTCCTTTGAATATGTCTTATTTGCTTGTTCCCCTTAAAAAAAACCCCAAAAAAACCAACAAAAAACCAACCAACAAAACACAACACTTCTTCTCCAGAGCTTGTTTTTACATCTGTGGAAACAAGGCACAGACACTTATTCGTGGACATCAGAAAGGCTCGCCGCTGAATAACCTGTGCTTACAACGGCCCAGATGAATAACGGGAGCGGTTTTTGTTCGTGTTTTAGGGTGGGTTTTTTTTGTGTGGGGGTTTTTTTTTGGGGGTGGGAGGGGGGTGGGGGTTGGTTGGGGTTTTTTTTCCGTCCAGAGAGGAGTTACGAGACCTGCTGTATCCCATCCGTAAGTGAGATGGCGCTTGTGCAGTCCCGTTCCCTCCGTCTCCCTGTCGCGGAGCCAGGGGAGCCAGGCGGACCCCGGGCTGCGCTGCCTCCTCCGCACGGCCCGAGCTCCCGGCCAGCGCCAGCGGGGACGGCCCGGAGCCGAGCCGAGCCCTTCGCCAGCTTACGTGGCTCTGGGAAATGGAAAGTCCTGTTTACTTTTGGCTGTGATGGGGCTTTCATGTTCTAAGGAGACGAATTTCTCCCTGTGCCTTGCTTTAACTTGCTAGATAAGTCTGAATGGACATGTTTTTCATCCTGAAAGTAAACAATTAAAGAAAGCTAAACAAACAGAAGGAAGAGAAATAACTCCTTCCTGTTCTCACAGCTAATCTCTGCAAAATTTAAACATGCTTATCAGCCAGCTGTGCTTCATTGTTATCTTTTGCTTCCATCTTTTGTCCCAGTCTGCAACGGATGCAGACCGTCTGGTTTGTGTCATCCAGCAGTTTGCACTGACTGGTTCTGATAAAGGAGCCATCAGCTTCTCTGCAGGAAAAAAAAGGTAGAAGGCTTGGAGAAGGGTAAATGTGATAATAAAAATTCTGCTTCAGAGAGCAAAGAAGTCACGAAACACTTCCTCACTTTGGCACTGAGGAACAGGGGATGTTCTCAGGAAGGCGAGCAAGACCAATGCCTTGCCATGTGTGCTCAGGTATTAATCCTGTCAGTACATTAAAAAGGGATGTGGTGGGATACATGAGGATCTCAGAATCCAACCACAGCTGGTTACTGTGATCATGCCAAGTTTTGATGGATAAATGAAATCCCGAACCAGTGATTGAGCATTCTGTGTTTCTACCACCCCAGGAGAGTGGAGGGACTGTGTAGCTGGTGGTGGCCCTTGGTGATTCATGTTTGGTTTGATGAAAAGAGAGTGGGATCCTAGGCAGGGATGTGAGAAGAAAATAGCTCTTGTCCACACCTCAAGCAGCCTTTGGGTAGGGACTGGGTGAATGTCAAGCTCAGGCTGGGGGGGGACTGAGCACTGAGTTTTCTTGGCTGCTGCAAAATGCAGAATAGAGCAACTGTGCAAGTGTTGTGATTTATAGTGTGGTCCTGCCAGGAATTTTGCCTTGCTCCATTGTTGCCTCTTCCCCTGCCCCGCACATGTGTGCACTGAGTCTGCTGTACCATATTGCCTGGGGGAGAAAGCAGTCTCATGCAAAAGAAAACCTTTGATTTTTAGAAAACAAAATGAAAGCTGATAAAATGTCACAGAAGAGTTGTGTGACCAGCTGGACCTCCTGCTTGCTCAGGACTAAGGCTTGGTTGCAGCGTGGGGGAGGCAAAGTCTGTTTTGGAGGGGTAGATACAGCCCATTTAGTCTGATCTCACACTTGGACTGCAGTTTAGGGGGAAAGGGTGTGATGGCAGGGGGAGCCCACCTCTTTCTATCCACATACCAGTGCTTTCCAGTTTCGGAATGGGAGGGCCGGCCCAGCCGTGCGCAGGAGAGCTCCAGCCGCCAAGGGGCGGTGTTGGGGCTCGCAAAGGCAGCGGCGGCGCTGCCCGCAAATTTGGGGGAGTCCTGGAGGAAAACAAACAAACCAGTTCTGAATTTCTCGAGCCGCAAGGCAGTGCACAGGCTCGATTCAGTTTTCATGTGTGCTAGCCCAGGTTGTAGGAAACTCAGGCCAGCTTGTGGCTTTGAATGGAAAAATCACACTCAGGTTTGCTGCTGCAAAGTGTTGGAAGACTGAGTAGGGCGGACGTCCTCTTTTTTGTATGTGTGGGGCTTGGGGTGGGGTTTTTTTGGTTGGTTCGTTGGGTTTTGGTGTTTCTTATGTTTGTTTTTTGTTGTTTTGTTTTGTTTTGCCTAGATTATTCCCTTTCCATTTCAGGGTTAAACAAAACCAAAATGAAATAGAGGGGGAAGAGAGAATCTGGATGTTGATTAAAAGAGGGGAGAGCGCTTGCTTGAAACCCAGGGCCAAATCACTATGGTGTCCCAAGGAGTGCCAAGGTGTCCTAAGGAATGCCAAGCTGTCCTGAGGAATGCCAACATTTCACAGCCTGTCAGAGCATGTATTTCAATGAATGTGCAGGAGCATAGGCTGTGGTGGGGCTGGTGGCCAGGAGCAGCCAGTCTTTAGCTCGGAGGTTGCTGGACCATGAGCACCAGGAAGTGGTCCTGGTTCTGCTGGGCACTGGGTAGAGACCTGCAGTGGTCCTCCCAGTTGCCACATCCCCAGCATCCTCCTCAGCTGCCTGGTGTCCTGGTTGGCAGTCCAAGAGATAAAAAATATTGGTATCTGAAGTATACACTTAATCTTTCAGGTAGGCCTCTCAAGCCAGTCTCAGAAAGTTTTCAGCTGTGTTTGGTGTGTGTTTTAACCCCTACTGTGGCTTTGCAGAAGACTTCATCAGGGATACAGCTGTCTGATTTCACCAGCACTGTAATGTCTCATATCAACAGCCTTCCCTGTATTTTATAGTAGGCTTTGTACTCACCACATGCCACAGAAGCATTGTTGGCCACTTGCAACATTCAAACAATCTAGACTGTATTCATCATCCTATTCTGGGAAGACCTACAGAATGGAAAGGTCACACAAAGTCTTAAAAAAAGTGCACTGTTTTGAAGCATGTGTTACCACTACTTTGGATAGAAAGGGATCATTAATACACCACGTAGCAGGGACTGGAAAGAGTTGTGCATTAAATGACAGACGAAGGTTCCTGATAAATTACTGCCCACGTTATAACTTCATGAGGTAAATATGATGCTTTTTTATACACTCTTAGAAATGTTCTATGCATTCAGATTTGGTGAGCTTTTAAACTACTACTTCATTCATTAGTTTGCAGCTGAAATGAAATTTTTAGAAATAAAAAAAGAACAAAATACTCTAATTAAACATGGTTTTGCAAATCCTCCACAACATATCAAAACTCTACTTTCATTGTACTGCCAGAAGAGTTGAAACACAAGTTTGTCCTCTCACCCTGCATGAGGAACTCTGTTGTCTTGTAACAGCTGTTAGCAGAAGCTGAGGGAAGTCATGTTTATCTTCAGAAGGATTTTTGGCAGGGCTTGCTCCTGAAGTTTGGGTTCAAATATTCCTCTGTCTCAAAAAGTGTATCTGATTGGGAGAAAGGACTGGCTGAATAGAAGTGGTGAAAAAAGCAGTGAACTCATCTCAGTGACTACTGCAAGGAAAAACTCCGGGTAGCTGGGAAGTTAACTGAAATTAGAGATCCAATGGCAAAAGAACCAGCCCAGGAAGCAGATGGTGAAGAACAGGACTTTTAAAAGGTGTGTTGTGCAGCAGTCAGGAAGGGAAGATCTCTTCACTGGTCACATGATGGATGTTGGGAAAGATCAAAGGATTAGAACAAGCAGGGATAAACATGCTCCACATCCATGGACACGGTCGTGTGATAAATTTGTCTGATTCAAAGTCCACTGAAATAGTCAGAGAAAATATTTCCTCATACTGCCCTTGGCCCTGATCTCAGCATGAGGTCTGAGAACTCACCTCTTAATTTTGTCTATAGACATGGAAATGCTTTTTGTTAATGGTAGCCAAATTGAGAGACTGCCTATGTTTCTTTCCTTCTAAGCTCAGCATCCTGCTCTTTCTCAAGAAAAGAAAAAGAAAATGTTACTTGCTTGTGCCTCTCCTGGATAAGAGTCTCACCTTTGTCTGGAAGAGGAGGCACAAGAAAAGAAAACACAAGAAAGAGCACAGGGAGAAAAAATATTGCTGGAGGTACTAAGTGTCCTGGTGGAGTGGCATGCTGAGACAGGCCAAGAGGAGTCTGGAGAGGGAAGCGTCCTGCAAATGAAATCTGCCATTACTGAGAAGGCTCTGCTGTTGTGAAAAAATGATCAAAGTACTAAAAAAATACACCCAGACCTGCAGACAAGCATTTCTTAAGGGTGTGCTGACTGTCAGGAGCACATTCCCTCCTTCCTTAGCTGCCTGCAGGGTTAGAGCAGGATATTTCCTGAGGAGTAGCCCCAGACATTCCTGTGGAGGAACGGAAATGCATGGAGGTCTCCCTGCTGTACTCAACATTGCTGCTCAGCTGGGTGGACCAGGAATCTCCACCAAAAAGAAAGGGCTTTCTGACAGGTGGTGGATTAGCCAGCAGGCAGAGCCAAACCTCTGCTCTGTAGCTATTAAGGGTGCCCAGAACCTTCACAAACCAGACTGCAAAATGCATTCCT
>NW_009952366.1:5099742-5104900 GCF_000747805.2 Chaetura pelagica | reverse complement strand
ATGCATCCCTGCAGCCAATTTTTTTTAAAGAGCTACCAAAGAAGTATGATTATGGTATAAGACGTCTGAATTACAGAAATATTTAGGGTATTAGTGTGTGTCAGACTCTCTATAGCAGTGATGTAAATGCATCTGGAAGGAAAGGACCAAGTTTGTTTGTTTTGTTTTGTTTTTTTGATAGGCAAAATATACCCTTTGTATATATGGTATTTTTTAGTAAGTAAATATAGCTTTTCCAAAATACTGAAGCCATTACATCAATTTAAATTATTGCTGTTCTCCCCTCACCCTGCAAACACTCAGCAGTCATGAGCTGCACCACCTAGCCTGAGACTGCTCCTTTCTTTTCAGTGGTTTCCAAGGGCTTTTTTTCACTACTTGAAAACACTTGGAAAGTCACAAATTTCCTTGTGAATAGTTCTCTCTCTCCCTTTGCCATCTTATATCATAGCCAGCTTTGCCCCTTTTGTAGTTCAGTATGTGTCTACAAGCTGCAAAAATAAATCTGGGAACAAAAAAGTAGAATAACTTGTTTATCTTCAATGTTGTCTTCAATGCTAGGGTCTTCTCAGCCTGGTCCAGTGGACTTGTCAAATACATCAATACTAGAGAAACATTTTAGATATCATAATGAGCCATTAGTAGCTAATCCAATGTCATAGTTTTGGAAGTGAGCTGGGATGCTATCTTTAATGTCTTAAATTCTGTCAGAAATGCCTATCCATCTCTAGTGCCTTTTCAAAGAGCTATTAGATCACTCTCTTCAAGCCTTTCTCTAAGCATCTCACTGATGGGAACCTTTCAGTTGCTTCATGAAACTTTTTCTCCATCAGAGAACACAGAATAACAGCCACAATTTCACAAGAGGAAGAAAAATATGTCTGTCTTCCCCAGTTGCAGTTTTTGTTTACTGGATTCTGAACAGCCTGGAATCTCTCGAGGAAACAAAATTAAATTCAATTCAAGTGGCATGTTGCCATTTGTTTAGACATTACTGAAGGTCTAAACCTTTCTCTCCCTGAGACTGCCTTCCCTAGCTGTGCTCTTTTCGCTGGGATTTCGTCATGGGACTGACAGCCAGTGAAAATGACACCTTCCTCCAAGATGCCTGGCAAACCTTACATCCAAGAGGGACTGAGAGCAATCCCGGATGTGCTTCTTGGTGGATTCAGTCCAAGTAGCTGTCTTCTGTCCTCAAGGGTACATTATGCTTTAGAGTGCTCATTTTTCCTGGTTGTCCAAATGGGGTGTCTAGGGGGGAGAAGAAGAAAGGAGGTGCTGCATGATGTGTCTGCCTGCCGAAGCTCCTCACATTGGCAGAGCAAGAGGGAAGTGGAGGCTGGTGGGCAAGAGGACCTTGTCCCAGCATGCAGTTTGGACACGCATCTAGACATGTATTTAGACCATGGGTTTGGAAAGTGCTCACTACAGCTGCCAGCAAGGGCTAACCACTGCCTGTCTGGGAAGGACTCTGCACATTTTTAAGAAGGAGCTGGTTTATTCTTATTTTGCAATGTCTCATATATGGGAAGCAGCATAATAGTACAGCGTGGCCTAATTGCTCACATCTGGATCTCTGCTGAAAACGTACAGTGGCGTATATGCAGTTTCAGTGGAACAGGCATGATTTACTGAGCTGTTCTTGGAAGCAGCAAGTTTGTAAGTACAAAACAGATATACTCTAAGTAGTAACTACAGCCCAGAGCTTCTCTCTACCCTTTTGTTCCATGCACACTTGCACACGTACACACACACATAACAGGGCTGTCAAAGGAATATCACATTTAAGGTTTTTGTTGTTCAAAGAAAAGCAGAAAAGAAACCCCAGTGTAAAGGCTATGATAACCACAGACACTGTGTCTTCAGCAGAGCCATATAGTTCTGAATCTTGAAATTAAATGGAATGAAAATAAGCCACATCACTTTTTTAGCTTCTACTACAATAATAGCAGCAACTACATCTAAGTACCATATTTTCTACCAGAAACACTGTGAAACCAGCCAGAGAAGGAGGTGCAATCTTCATCATAGGAGCTGTGTGCTGTAGGCTGAAGTTGTTCCTCACACTCAGTGTGTTCCTCACACAGTGGTGCAGAGCAACTGAAAACTTGGTTTCATACTTCACTGATGTGGTGTGCACAGACCTAGTGCCCATGTGTGCTGCCTCATGCAAAGTAAAACAGCTTTTGTAGGGAAAGAGAATTTGTGATTTTGTGTAACTTGTTTATGAAATTCTGCACATTTTGTTTGTCTGGGAAACTGAAAGGGGATGGGAGGAGCTTGCCATCTGTTCTGTTTATGAATGAGTGTGCTAATGCCTGTAATTCAAATGTGTACACTAACTTAGAAGACTATATTTGAAAATAGGAGTATCCTTTCACAATAATTTCCCTCTGTGAATGGGTGGTCCTCCATTTCTCCCTTCCCATGCCCCTGTAATCTAATCATTACTTCAGGATTAATTCACTAATCACGTACATGTATTTAGGTACATACTAGGCCCACTCCTAAGTAAAGTTTTTACTTTGATTGCTTATCCTAGTTCTCTGTCTATTATGAAAGTTAAGGAAGAACCAATTACAAAACTGAGAAGGAAGGCTTTAATTTCCCCAAATAATCAATGAATCAGTTCCAGATAGCATCCATCCACACAGTTACCCACTTCTTCGGGAATCCAAACCACTTTCTACCAATGACTTCTTCCATCTTTGTCTTTCTGCATTTGAATTGTCTCTCCTCATGTATCTCACTATTACTTGTTGATCAACTGCCAAATGTACGTTCTACCAGATTCATGTTTTTCCTCTAAAAACCCAAGAGGGACTTATTGAGAAAAATTCTGCTAAGATCTTAATTACAGCAATCCATGTAACTAAGTGGGTTACTTCTCTCTGTTTCCTGCAGACTAGTCCAGCCAAAAATCTTTCAGCTTTACCACACACAAAGAGAGGATTTTGTTTCATTTTGTTTTGAGTAAAAAATCAGCACACCATCTGAAGTTCAGTTGTTTGTTTGGTTTTGGTGTTTGGTTTTTGTGTTAGTTTTTTTTGTTGGTTTTTTTTTGTTGTTGTTTTTTTGTTTTTTTTTTTTGTTTTTTTTTTTTAAATAAGTGTTCTTACTGCTTTCTGGGCTTGCTTTCCTTTAACTTGCTTATTTGCTAGTAGCCCCTAGCCAGAATGGATATAGGGAGCTACTTATTTTATTGTCAGCTCTTATACTGAAATAGAAAGCCACTGAATTGGGTTGCTGTGCAGGGGACCCCTCCTGTTGCAAGGAATTCACATATTTAAAAAAAATAAATAAATCAGGTCAGTGTTTTTGTCTGTTTAAGTCTTCACAGCATGATGTTTACACTGCAGAGTTGTAGCTAAAGATGAAAGAAATTGTGTTAGATGCAATTTAAATGCTATCTAATCTTCTCTTAGCAGTTATTTCACCCTTGATCTTCTTGTGGGAACAGGGAGGGGAAGGAGGGTGCCAGCTGCTAGTTTGTGACTGATCAGATGAGAGCTTGGCTCTTGGCACCACTGTAATGATGGGTATCCTGATCAACTTTCTAATCAAGATCATCTCACTGGTCAGGAGAGGTGCCCAGTGCCAGGTCAGTGAGGGCCAGGGGGTCAGAGGGTAGGTTTCACCCTCCTGGATCTCTCATACCCTCTTTAGCTTCCAAAAGGATCAAGACATTGTGCAGGAGCATAGATGTCAGTGATGCAAATCCCACTGAGCATTTAATTGCTACTATTAATTAAATCCTGTCCTGCTGCTCTTGTTCTCATTTGGTGAGAAACAATGGTTCCCCTGTTATCTCTCTACTGTTTGTTTTCTTTTCTCCTTCTGTCCTTTCCTTATTTCTTTCTTTTACTTGCTTTTGTGTGTACATATGTGAGTCTGTCTCCTCTGTCAATTGTCTTCTACTTCTTCCCTGGCTTCAGCACTTTGCTTCTTGGCACCAGTTAAAAGTTGCAAAAACAGGGCACAAAAATGTGCCATGTGAATAGTTAGAAGAACAAATGCTCTGGAGCTGTAGGGGTGGCTGCAAAGCCTGATCACTATTTCAATGTAGTTAGAGACACTTAAGGATGTGACAGTATGGCAAATAACCAGTGGTACCAAGGGACCCAACTCAATGACCATAGCAGATCCTCCCAATCTTCTTTCATTTTCCTTTGGACAGTCTGTTTTAGGCAGTTTAGGCCAAACAATAACCTCATAAGAAACACTTTTAATAGTGACATGTACCTAAAGAGTGAAATGCTTTGGACAGTGTTCCAGAAATAGCAGTTTTCAGTGTTTATTGAGCCCCTGCTCTAGGGTCCTGGATCCTTTAAACAGTACCAAAGAGACCATTAGTCACCCTGTTCTGTGGCAATATGACAGTTTTCCAGATACAGGCTTTCCTGGCACTTACATGACAGTCATCATCCAAGGGAAGAAACTCTGCCTCTGACCAGCACAGTTACTGTATGTAGTGTTCCCAGATGTTGTTTTCTTCAAATGTGGCTTCCTCATGAACATGTCCCACTTGGTAGAGCAGCAGAGGTGAGTTGTGACGCCAGCTGAGTAACACAAAATAAAAAACACTCCACAGCATAAACTGTAAGAATGGTGCTGGCCAACTGCAGTCTTTTTACTTCCTTTTTAAAAATTTTCTTTTAAAATATTTTGTTACAACACTTTGAAAAGACCTTTTTCTTCTTCTTCAGACATTTTACCAACAAAATAAATGCTTTAGTATTGGCTCAGTTCCTGGGACTGGATTTTTGCAGTATTAACTGGAGACACTGAGCAGAAACAGATAATCAAGACTATGAGGCTGAAAACCACTAAACCCCCTTCCTGAATAAGTAAAATAAAATTAGGATCTTTGCAAAACTGTTTCATTTGAACCACTCCCAGAAAACATTTACAGTACCAGGACTGAATGCTACAAGAACCCAAAATATTGATGAGCTAAGTATGATTAGCAAAGCTAAAAATAAAAAAATAATTTAAAAAATCTTTTACATTTTTATCAATTGCTGTTAAGTGTTGCAGAGACTTTATTTGTTCCTGTCCCCCTATGGGAGAAAGCAAAGCAAACTAAAACATCCTTATTCCATCCAGTGTTATAAGACTGAAAGCATTTGTTTCTTGGAGTAAAATGATTTGGAAGAGC
>NW_009952366.1:5071774-5099731 GCF_000747805.2 Chaetura pelagica | reverse complement strand
CACATTCCTCAAATTTGAGAACTCCAAAATTGGATTACTGATATTTATTCAAGAAACCACAAAAATGCTTGGACCTTTCAACCACTACTATTGTGATCAGTTGGACTCCTATCTGAGTGCTGATGGTGAAAATGATGACTTATTTTAAAAATAAAAAGTAAGGTTCCAGACACTCCCATCTTGTTTGAAAGGAAAATAATTGCTGCTTCAATAAAAGCTTCAGTTAAAAATAAACCTTCACTTTCTTACCATTAAAGGCAACTGAAAAGCTCCTAAACTGTCTTAACTGTGTGTGTAGGGTTACCATCTTTGTCTTTGACTTTGTCATCTTCATATTTATCTTTATTGTTATGACAAGTATTTCATTGGAAAGTTGCTAAAATTCTCCTCAGAAGTGGATTTATAAATTAAAAATGAAGTATGGTTCCATGTATTTCAACTGGATGGCATTTCTAGTAAAAGCAAGATGAATCAGAGAGAGTGTTATCCTAAAATTTCCTGTGCTTGTGGGCTGGAGGGCTTTGTAATATTCTGCAGGTATGTGGTAAAATGGGCTGGCGCAATCAGGCAGATTAAGCTCTTGAACTATGGCTTTATACACCCAATTACACCTAATCACTCCATCCGGGCTCAGTCTCTAGCTGTCTAATGCAATTAATGTTTAGTAGCTTATATAAGGCAAATCAACTCCAAAAAGACAGAAAATCAGAACTCCAACACCATAACTAAAGTCTTAATAAAAATTCAATTGTGCAAGTCAAAATGATACGTAGAGCAAATATATCCAGCAACACAGTGGGAGAACCACTTGTCTCCTATGAAATCGTATCTGTACCTATAAAAAAACCTGTCTTTTGATTCCCGAAAAGAAAGAGATGGTGCATGCATTAGTGATGAGGAGGTTAAAAAAAAAAAAAGGCAAATCTTCACAAGTGTTAAGACAATTTATACTGTGAGACTGTGAGCATAAATTATTGATCCTACTGGGTAATGTGGAGAAAAAGTACCTTGCTGACTGTGTCTAGAGCATGTCTTAGACAAAATAACAAAGTGCTCATGTAAAGCTCTGTATGTTCTTTGGTCTGTATTTTTCAGTGAGTCAATGAAACAACAGTCATGCTTCCGTTGTTCAAGGTGCATTGAACTGTTATTTGTCTTCACTATAAAAAGCAAGTTTTAAAAGTAATTTTCAAAAGATAGCATTACAGCACCTTCATGAGCTTTAGAAGCAGGTCCTTCACCCAAACAGAACATACATTATTCCATGAAATTCTCCCTGCCACAGCAAGTATGTCAGCAATTGCTAACACAGCAGTCTTACATGCTTGCAATTTTTTTTTATTTTAAAAAATAAGTCATCTTACTTTATCTTATTCTGACATAAACTGGTAGATTCATAAATATCTTCGATTCATTCTCATTCCTTGGTGTTTCTGGGGAGAGAAAGCAATTAGGCAAGCAGTGAAAGAGGGAGAGAAACTTTGAGACACCTTTACCTTGAGCAGTTGTGCTCATTTTTCCTGCTGAGGTGATGGGACACTGCTGCACACCCAGTCCCAGCTCCTCTTTGGTTCTCAGAAATCTCCTGCCCAGTGCAAGGGTAAAAAGGGGTAATTAAAGAATAAACTAAATTTAAGTTCTTCTGAAGCAAATGTGTTGTTCTCAGCTTTCAGCATTACTTAGAAGAGACATAGGCTTCTCTAGGCTTATTTTGCCCAAATATCATCTTAGACACTTATGAACTGGGCAGGATGAATTTCAGTTTTCCTTTATCACCTCTGTCCTTCCATCTACTTTCTCTTAACACATAGGCAATGTTTGGATAGTTGTCAATACAGAGTTCCCTTGCACAGGGGACTGGACTGTTAGTTGTGTGAGATATCCAGAAATGAGTGATTTTGAGCTGTTGTGCAGCTATGTTAGTGTTTCTTTCTTGGGTATTTCAGGACTGGAATTAAATGTCTAGGACAAACCAGGAAGAGGACACAGAAAAACTAGAAAACAACTGTACATAAGGACAGAAAAATTCAGACAAAAATTATTAAATTACAACAGTTTGGGAAGCAGGCACAAACAAACAAACAAACAAAAAAAAGAGATCAAAAGTTCCTTAGGCTTTTTCTTAAGCTTTTCCTAAGGACTCAATGGGACTTGAATAGAGTTTATGTAACCCTGGTGGACCCCGAATTGCTGTCTGGAGGAAAAGACTTGCCCTGCAAGGAAAAAGTGGATGGAGAAAGGAGAGATTTATGTCCTTCTATTTCTGTTCTCTCTCTTCTGAGATTTTTCAGGAAAAGTTAATTTATATGTTCCAAAAAAAAAAATATTAAAAAAATCTCTCTTCTGAGTTTAGAAGTCCTTCTGATAATATTGAGATCTCCTTTCAAGAAAATGACATAGACTCACCTCACTAACTGGCTAACAATCAATAACAGTGACAGCAATGAGAGCAGCAATGACAACAAAAATATAAAAGACCTATGTTCAGTGTATTTCTCTACCCTTTTAATTACTTTGAAAACAGGAAAATACTGATCCTCTTTTCGGAATACGAAAGCACTGGTTATTTAATTTTCATCACCTGCATAATTGTGCATATTTGGGAAAGGAAAATAAGAAAAAGCAACTGTAAAAATAATGAAAAGTTGAGAGTTAGTTTTCATAGTTACTTCTTTTTCATGTCTCAGGAAACCACAAAGGGAATCTTTGATCCTAGTTGGTCTAATGAAGTGATAAATTAGGTCTTCATTGCCTATTCCTCTGGCAATTCTTTGGGCAAATGGAAAACACCTATAAAGCCAAATATTTTGGTCTGTAAGGGTAAAGGCTGTTATTATAGCTGAGAATAAAAGATGTGCAACGCTATAAAAGATTTTTGGGCTTGGGGGATTTTTTGATTTTAATTTTTTCTAATTTGAAGATACTGATGTTCTCTGCTCATATTTGTTGTTAGCCAAAACACCAGGTGGGTACTTTTTGATGCTTTCTTCAACAAATATTCCCACTGACCTGCACAGGAATGACTCACAGCACTAGCAGCTAGCCAATAATATTTAAGTAATCATAATATAAGAGTGCTGGAAGAACTCTGTAGTGCTTTGGCATCTCTACCACTGTTTGGAACATACTTTAGTTATTTTTATGCCATTTTTTTCTGATATTCTGTAAATAGCCCTTAGACATGATTTTGTAGAGGAGACATAACAGAGCAAAATATAAAATACAAGAAAATACTTTGGAGTATTTTAAATAATTATATATCAGGATATTGCAGTCAATTACTTTTTTTTTTTTTTTTTTTTTTTGTAATCGTATTTATTTTTGTGGTTTAAGTAGATGCAGGAAGAACAGCTGGGTAAATTCAAAAGCCCAGTCTTTCCAGAAGCATCTAAGAGCTCTTCTGACTATCCGAAACTTATCTTTGAGGTTGTTGGTGGTTGCTCTGTGTTTTCTAAATATAAAACACTTTTTCTTTTGATTTACCCACAGTCACCTATCCACTAAGTCCTAATAATCCATTACTTTAAACTTTGAAAACTCTGTTGAAGTTAATATGCATACTTTTCTAGCACTTGGAAACAGTAAAAAGAAAAGCCCTATCTAGAACTTGCAGCAATGATGCAAACTCTTACATGATTGTTTTATTTCTTGTTTTTACACCAAATCTATTAAAAAGCTCTGCATACACTGAATGGGGGAACTATTGTTTGAACTACTGTTGTTTTCATATCAGCCATTCTTGTTATTATTTGATTATGAAGCTTCTGATGGCAGGCAACCTTCTCCAGAGCCTGATACTGCTATGTGGTGCGAAGCACTGTTTGAGGATGACCCAGATTTGACTCCAGTTCCTTATGTTCACCTTGTAGATTCAAAAGCAAAATTGTAACACAAAGTCATGTTGCTACACTAACCTTAACAGACTTCTAACAGGCTGCAAGAGCACACAGTCAAATATTTGAAATTGAGCATTTTCCAGAAACCTCACTTACTCCCTCCTTTATAGGAGGAAAATTAAAACTACACTTCCACTGAGTTCAGGCAAGGTTTCTGGAAATACGTGCTTGTAAACAAAATTGCAAAGAGTCTTCCCACCTGCTTGTGCTTTCACTCCTGATTAAACCCTAGGGTGAGTTATCTGAAAATCTGGGGAAACTTCTGAGTCAGAGGTTGATCAGATTCCAGAAACAGAAGAAATCCAAAAGGGAAAAGGAGAATGGATGAGGCAAAAATGGTAATGTTGACAAATTGGTTGGCTTTATTAATGTAGTCTGTCAAGTTAGGACAGGGAAATTGTGATGTAGTAGGAACAGAAATTGTTGGTCATAATACAAACTGACATTTATTTAAAATTAGTGGGAAATTTCACAATAACCTCATTTTTTCCACATTTTTTCCACAATGTAAGAATGCTAGGGACATTTTATCTTCCTGTGTAAAGGGTCTTTCTTTCTGCTTTTCTGTATTTTTTAAAAGAGCTGGTCCACCTAGATAGTAGGTGCCCCTAAATTTTAAAATTCAGGATTGACTATTTTGATCATCCATCATTGTGAAATGGCACATTGAAGAAAAAATACACATTTAAAGGCAAGAAACTTACTGGACTATATCTTAGTGAAAATTTAGAATAAAACTGTAAGACAATCCCTTTATAGTATGAGTATTAAACATCGGATTTAAAGTGTTAGAGCCAGCTTGTATTCTTGTTTTTAGGCAGTGGATTCAAGCATGTATCTGATCACAGAATTTGGGTTGGTGAGTGTTACTGGCATTACTAGATGCTCTGGCTATATCTATACTGGCAAAGTAGATAGAGCCAGGCTCCCAAGTAAACCTCTGCAAGAGGTGCCCAATTCCTACTGCTTGTTTGGCAGTCTCTCCAGCCCAGTTTTGACCTGAGCTTATCACAATGTCCATAACATAACCATGTTCTCAATAGGCACACCACATGAATCTACGGTGTTGGGATTGTTGTGCATGGACTTCGCAATACAGATGAGTGCAACATATTTTGCTGTTGCCATCCCAGTTGACTGTGTGCCCACAGAGCAGGTTAGGGTCCATTTTAACAGGAGCAGCCTCTAAAGCCAGTGCTGCCTTGGAGTATTTTTGGTATGCATGGACTTCGCAATACAGATGAGTGCAACTTGTAGCTTAAGCTACAAGTTGAGATGCAAAATACGTCGAGAAGGAAATGAGATCAGCAAGGATTTTTTGGGGGGATAGTCATCATGAAGACTGTCACTGTGCTCCCTCCTGTGGAAGCTAGCAGTGCAGGAGTGGGGAGGCAAGTGAAAATATGTGGAAAAAGCTTAAGTGGAAATAGCAAGGGGGCCTTACCAGCACTTACTGGCAGAGGTGCTAGACTCTAGAGTGACCCTATTGGTTTAGTCCTGAGCTCTCTTTGGTGGAGGGAAAGAAACGCTGCTAACATGTTCAGTGTTGTAACACAAAAGGAGCACACCACATCGAGAATAGATAAGGGGAACATCTAAAACATTCAGTGAGGCAAAGTAATAATATTCCAGAAACTGGAAATCCCATCAGATGAAGTCAATGGAATGGAATGTATGTCATGAGATTTAAAATGTCTAATGGAATTAAAGGGGATTTAAGAAAGTTATGGAAGACAGTGAATCAAAATACTTCAGTCTCAGAATCAGGAAATCTGAGACAGAATAGCTGGGTGCATTGGAGTCTCAGGAATCTTAATAAATACTTAAGGAAGGGAACAAGTTTATGTAGCTGATAGAAGGCTTTTAAACACTTGTTTTTACCAGTAATAATCCAATTGAGTTGTTGCCTGAGATGTAAGCATGAGTTCAATCAGGTGCAAAAGAGGAATCCTGAAAAAAAAATTAAAATCTAGGAGAAAAAAAGGTGATGTAAACCTAGAGATTTTGAAAAGATTCTATTGGATATTCTGAGCTGCAGATGAAACAATAACAAAAAAAAACAAACCGGTTGCTACAGTAGGAAGTTGGATTGTAACAAATATTTTATTTACATTTTTTAGGCTCTAAAGGATAATGTTTTAAAAGACAAAAGGTGTTTCTTAAATAAGAGATTGAAAAATAAGTGTTTTAAATATTTCTGTAATACAGTCGTGTAATTTTTAGTTATCATTTGCATTTTGCATTCAGCATATAAACATTAGCCAGTCATGTATTGAGTTTGTAACTGACAATCCTAGGACTTTCATCCATTAGTCTGAGGTTTTTTTGATTCCACTTGGTTTGGTGCTTTTTTGTTTGTTTGTTTGTTTTTTTCCCCATTCTTTTCCATATGTCTGTACTATCAGCAATGCAGGAGAAAACAGAAAAGCTAAAGAAATGAATGAGCAGAGCAGTTCATTAAGGAGATTGTATCTGTATCTGGATGCATCTCATAGAAATCTGAATTAACCTTCAGCAAATGAGAGTGGAAACTTTAATTTAGTTCCAAGAGTAATAAAAATGTTCTGGATGGAAATGTGTATCAAATAACAGCACAGCCCTCTTCTTACTCACATTGTCTGTATATTGCATTACTCCCCAGGGAACACATTCCTTCACATTTTTCTCCATCAAAGCCAGATTGCTACTCTGCCACGTAAATTGCAGCAGTACTTCAAGCGAAAGGGCTGATGGCTCACTGTTATATAAACCCTGCTGACGAGTTCAAAGCAGTTGGGGTCACTGAGTTTCTCTTCTCTGATGGCTCAGCACTGGGGATTTTGGTGGCCAAACCCCACACTTGCAGCACGCTCTAGGATGGTGGCTGCCTGTGGTGGCTGGAGCCACAGAGCTCAGCTCTGCCTGCTTGTGTGCCCTCACCTCCCAGCCCACGGGCAGAGCAGTCCAATGTTTTTTTGGTCAGGCAGTCTGCAGGGTATCTCAGCTGCATTGCAAACAGTCTGCAGGGGGTAGTGGGGAGTGGAGGGGTAGACTGAAGGGTGTTTCACCAGAGCTTCAGAGGGCCTGTAGCAGCACACTGCATAGGATCCTCTGGCTAAAGCTGGAGTATTGCCCTGTGTAAGACAGCAGGAGCATATTTTCTAGTTCGTCCTTCTTATCTGTTTCATGTTATTCCTTTATATGGTGCTTGCTCTGTGAAGTGCCATGTTATAACCTTCCCAGCCCAACTCACTACACTTGGACCCCGTCTTTTCTCCTGCACCAGCCTTGCTAAGGCAGCCTTTGCTCTATTTTTTATTTATTTTATTTTATTTTTTTTTTCATCAGATACTGTGGGGATGGTGGATGAAATAGGTGCTATTTGCTCCAGTTTTCCTTAACTGCTTATTTAAAGTTAATAATCTTGTTTTCTCCTGGTACTTTAACTTTTGATCCTAAGAAACCAAGTCACTAGTTATTAAGTATGAACCCTCTGACTACAGAGTGTAGCTCTGGCTTCTAGAGCATCTCTGTAAATCTGAGAAAAAATGGGCTCAAGCATCCAGGAATTTCTGGTTAGATATCACATGTGCTTGTCCTAAGCCAAATGATCACATACTTTAGAATGTCTATTTTCTGGCACTACATAAGCAAATTGCAAAGTATGCTGTGCCACTAAACTCTCTTTCATCTTCTCAGTGTAACCTTCTCATATGTACTGTGAACACCAAGACAATAAGAAAATATTTAAGATTTAGTTACTTTAATCCTGCACTGTCCTTTTCACAATGTCAGACTAGTGCCCAGGAAAAGAACACTGTAGATAGGTGGTACAGACAAGAAAGAAGATCAAAAGGGGAAAAAAACCCAGACTTCTGTGTTGGAGATTTATGAATCTGGTCTCCTCACAGGAATGTCGGACCAACAATTTATGGGCAGATTCCATATATAGTAACAACAGAAATACTGCAGGATTTTCCACAGCAAAAATTACAGTTACAGAATTTTGTTGCAGAAGTATTTCCATGCACTCCACTGTTTCAGACAAGCTGTTAAGAGCTGTGATGGGAATGTTGCTAATACACCATCAGACGGTTCTGAATTTGCCTAGATAGAGACACGTATATACGTATAGTTGCATCCCCTTAGACTTGATGTCCCACACACTGTTGGAGTAGATACAGATTGGATTAAATACACAGAGATTTATGAAGGAAATGAAAAGACTTCTGATCAAATAAGAAAAGTAACACAGAAGACTAAATTACATCTGCCTCTAGATTTCATAAACTTTGTGAAATGTTCTGTAGTTTCTATTATGAACAAAAAGGACCCAGTGGCCTTTGTTAAAGTTCTATTAAAAAAAACCTACCACAATAAAACAAAAACAAACAAACAAACAAAAAACCCAAACAAAGAGAAAAAACAAATACAAAAAAACCCCAGAAAATCCACAAAAAAACTGCCAATTTTTGTCGTCAAAAACTATAACGTACTGCAATAAGAAGACAAAATATTTAAAGATATAAGTATAAAGTTTATGCCTACCCTTTGGTTTCTGTGTAGTCAGAATGGTCCTGAGAGATAATTTATGTTGCAGTGATACCTCAAAGAACTTATATATTAAACTCACAGGACTGAATCTTCCCTGAGACTATCAAGTATTGCATATTTACATTATTAACATGAAAGTTGGCGATTCTTGAAAAAAGTGATGAGCATTTCAAATCCTACTTTTAGGAATCCCAAAAGGAAATTTGTAAGCAGGGCATGAAGGGACTCCTAATACCATACCCAGATAATCTGAAAAGTGACATTTTGTTGCCTTCCCCTGATAGAGCTGTCAGAAAGCCTCTTTGACAAAGTAGTTGTTTCGATTTGGTTTTTGGTCAGAAAATATCTGATTGCTGACACCAAGTCTACCCACAGGAATGTACTATTTAAACAAAATTTATTTAAAAAGCATTTATTTTAGATTCAAGATAGAATTCCTGATGAAGTGTGAGAGAGCCTGCACTGTCCCTCCCCCCTTCTCCATTCCAAATTGCCTGGAGGTTTCGGCACACAATGCAATGGAAGACCTGCTAGTTCTAGTCCCAGGGCTAGTCCCAAGTGATGCTTCATCTTGGCTTTATCAAAAGAGAGATGGCTGCCTCAGGTCTCTAGAAAGTGGCTTTTTTGGGATATAGTGATTTTTTCTATTGTTCTTTGCCATAAGTAGAAAAATTATGAAGTCTTAGGACTGCTATGAAATCTCAAGAAACCCAGTTCTGCTCAGTTGTATTTCTGAGTTTACAAAATTTGAAATACAAGAAGTTCATTGAATGAACTAGCAACATTTTTAACATGCCATTTTTATGGAAACAGAGGAAAAAAATAAAAAATCTGTGTACTGCCATTAAGGATAACAGTTAAAGATTACAATGTTTAAAGTTTAAGATAGTTTAAGGTATTTTTGAAATGCCTGAAGACAAAGCAGAACATCATCTGACAATCCCAGTAATTGAGCAGGCCTCTGGATTCTGGATTCTCTTAATTTTGAAGAGTTTCATAAAGCATAGCTTTGAAACAGGGCTTAAATACAGTATGCTTAAATTTCAGGTAACAGCAGATGAAATTAAAGTCCTCTACCCTTAGTGCTGTAAATAACCCTCTATTTCCTATTGTGTAACCTGTGAATGAGGTGTCTCAAACACCTCAAAACCTGTGAACGAGGTGTGAAAAAACAACGATATACAAGTCAAAACATTTGAACTCTCCTTATGCAGTTTTTGGTTCTGTTCTAGGGACGACACAAGCAGGGAAGGGGAATCAGTCCTCTGGGTTCATCATGATTCTTCAATTTTTTATCCTATCCCTTACAGACAAAGGAATCTGCCATTTAATCTTTCTAACATAGCTTTGACATATGGAGAGAGGCAAGTTCTGTAAAGGGGTGGGAAGTGAAGACTCCCGGAAATGTTGTGGAAACATTAAGGTCTTTGTGGCTATAAACTCAGAGTGATGCCAGCTGGGAACTGTAATTTAAAAATTGACCTACAATAAAAGTTGAACTTAAACCAAACAATATTTTTTTTGTGAGTTCTTTGCACAATGTGGATTTTACACTCACTGATTGTACCACACTATTGCCTTCACACATGTAAAAACCCCTGAGATTATTTGCAGCATCAATAAATATTAAATGCTGCAATGTTACCGTCATCAATTTCTAGTAACCCAGACCATCTACACGTAACATGTAGGCATGTTAAGTGTTAAGCATCTTCAATGAGTTTGAGAACGGTAGAAAATAAAGTAATTCTCTTTTAAAATTGCTGTGATACCTGAACCAAGATGCTGACTGGATTTGCCTTGAATGAGGATTCATTCCTCTTATCTGCACTTAAAGCAATCTTACTCTGCAAAATCAACATTTGCTGTCTTCCTGAAGAGCTGTAAGGCAAATATACACTGTAGGCACTTGAATAACACTCACCAAAAGGCCAGAGTCTGACATACTGACCCATTCCTATGAATACAAGGTACAGAATCTCATTGAAAACGATCATATTCTATGGTCCATGGTGAAGCTCAGATTTTCCTCAGTCCTTGTGAGACAGTGTCTCCTCTTGACTCATATTTTTGTATTAGCTCAAATGAGATGGATTGACTGTTATTAAGAAACAGCTCAGCTTTAGAAGGAATGAACCTTACTGAATCTATCTGGATATTTTGCCTCCATTGCTAAGCAACTGTTATTAAAATTGCAAGGTATCTCAAAGTGAGGAAAATAAGGGTCTTTGGTGGCACCTCCTTGGGTTTCTACATATGTCTGTATTGAATAAAGTGACCCTAAATCTCTGATTGACGCTTGGCCTTTTATAATATAGTGTCCAAGTTCTAACAAGCTTTTAAATTGCCTTCCCTCCCTCACCACCACCATCCTCCCTCCTCTGCCCCATTTTTTCTTGTTTGTTTGTTGGTTTGTTTTTTTGACAAGTTTTTTTCAGGATAAGTGAACTTTTGCCTGCCAGTTTTATGGGCTTTTTTTGCTCAAAAAACAATGCTGGAGCATGGGAGTTAACAGATGAGAGCAGAGTCCTACAAGCTGTACACAGAACTTGCAGTACAAACAATATGACTCCTGTGATAGGAAATGCAGCTTCTCATCTTAAAACTCATAGGAGGTTCTCTGTCAAATAAATCACTAGCATTTTTGGATCGCTGGTTATTACATGTATTCTACTGAAGATGCAAAATTCCAGGAAGAGAGTCTGCTTCTCAACATGCTTTGTGTCCTGGTGTCTTGCTGTCTGCATAGAGGATTTGCAGTGCTGGGGCCCAACTGCATGTTAGAATTGGGTGGTTTAAAACCAATTACTCCTTGACATACCTTTCAAGTCTGAACAGATTGGAAGGCCTGAGGGTTCTGAATCTGACCTTCTCTGGGAGCAGTTTATGAGATTAAGTCTCAAAGCACAGCTGGTCTCTGTCTCCCGTTATGCTACATATTAGTGATGCCATCAAACTCAATTTGAAAAAGCACAAAAATCTGCAAGCCTAAACTGAGCTCTGTCAATAAAACTTGCCTCAAATTCCTTATATTTCCTTTCACTTTATTCAGTACTTCGTGGAAACTGCTCCCAGAAATAATCCTGTGTGCTAATATCAAAGTGTATTATATTGCAAGTGGAGAAAAATATATATTATTTACAGCAATTATGGGGAGATTTTAGTTTTTCTCTACAGTAAGCCTCACAAAATTTTGGTGATAGAGACCCGTTTTTTCCACAAAATTTTTACAGAGCAATTTTCTTCAGAGACGTTTGCTGTATAGCACTGACAAGAGTAGCTGAACTGTTATTAGGAAACAGCATTCAGCAACTGATCTAAACAAATGCAAAGTAGAAGCTCCCTTCTTGCTCACAATCTGTGATTAACTGCCAAGATCAATCCATGGGGCTTTCTTTTACATTTAGTTTATTCAAAAGTCCACTACATAAGCAGAACAGAAAGAATGAAGACTCAAACTTTATTAGGTTCATCACAGTTACTGTTTAGCATTTACAGAGGGAGTCAATGGCTCGCGGAACCAGAACAAGAAAAAAAATTGCTGACCTTTGGGTGCTAGAGTTGGCCAGTGTCTGGACCAAAATTCAGTGAATCATAGTCAAATATTTGTCAACAACTTCCCTTCCATTCATGGCCACAGAAAAGGAAGTGCTTGCTTGGCTCTTCTCCCATGTGTCCTATCATCTTCTTACCTGCTTTGGGATGGAGTTGGTCTGCCACTTGGGCTCTACTATGGCAGCAGCTGATTCAAACACTGAAGAAGACATGGTAAAAGTGCATGTCATGTATTCTGTTACACCTAAGAAACTAAAAAGTTCCTTAAATCTGAATATGAGATAACATGATGTCAAGGATAATCCCTCAAAAGACCTAGTTTCTGAGAGTCTTCAGGCCAGCAGTGTTTATTCTGAAAAGATCAGACTTTATTGAAGGCTGTCATCTGAACACCTATCATAGAAGAAAGTCAGCAGGGGAGAAAATAAAGAGTACAGTTTGGACACAAGATTGGTAATAATTTTGTAGAACAACCGGGGCTTGTTTAAAATATTTAAACTGAAAGATCAAGTCCCTCTGTGGATTTTTAATCCAGCTTGTTCCTAATATTGGATGAAAGCCTGTCTAGCATTACTTTTAAAACTGTGAGTTTTTTCCCCACTATGCAAAGTAAAGTATAATGACTTCATAAGCATCATGCATCTGTTATTGCTCTGTTTTCAGAGCAAGCTGTCTTGTGTCTCACAGTATCTAAAAGGTCCAGATACAATTTCTTGGAATTTCTAAAACTGGAAGAGGATAAATTCTGATCTGCAGTTGAAGCTACACTGGAAAAACATAAGTAACAAATCATACTACCTTATAAAGTGGGTGGAGTAGATCATCTGCCTCAGCCATATTCCAGTCAAGCCTCAAATACAAGTTTGTGTTTCTCAAGCCCCTGGAAAATGAGGTGACTCCTATTTAGATTTACTAGCCAATTATAGCCACTCTTGGCAAAAGTTTTGTCAAGTACAAAAAGCTAAGTTCCTGGTAGTTCTGCATAAGCTCTCTTTTGGCTAAATGATCACACTAACTTTATATGACTAAACTGATTTTCATTTGCTTCGATGAAAAAGGAAGTATGAATGACACAGCAGTAATCCCTGCAATCACAGCAATAGCACCTCTGTTCCTCTTTAAAAATAGAAATAGGCAATGCATTTTTTGGAAGATAAAAGAAAAAAATAGTCTGGAAACTTCCACAGAAACCCACATAGTCATTGACAGTCATGGGCCAGAAACTTCCAGATAAATGTTCTTATAATTTGGGACATGTGACAGAGCAAATGAATGACTGCCCCAGAGAAAGAGGACAATCAGCAAGGATGTAAAATTACACTTGGCACAGTTTACTTTCCCTCAGAACTTTCTAGAGAATCAGTCTTTCATTTCAGCATGAGCCCAAACCTAGGTTTTTGGGGTTTTTTATAAAAGTCTTTAGCTTTTGTGGCTGGTTGTTAGAAATACAGTTGGAAAGAAACTTTGAAACACATTACACAGTTACATTTCCAAAACCTACAGTAGGCTCTGAATTGTTCATTTTCCTGGGGCAGGGGAGAGGAAGAGAGAAAAAATAATTAAGGTGAATATATTTATTCCTCGCATTTATTCTCTGCAGTAATAAAAGATTCTAGATCAAAGAGCTTCTTTGTTAGCAATCTCTAAGTCGAGCCTCAACTAAAGAAAAATCCAAATTATGTCTTTTTGATCTTTTCCCACTTCATTCTTGAAACCACACCCTCGATTTTCTGCATACTTTCCATCATATGATCTTGGATGCAGTATCTTTGAAGGGAGGGTTTGCATGTGGCAACATTCACCACTCTTCCCTTTGGAAAACCAGAGCTTGGGAGAAACAATGAACAGGAGCCTTTAAAACTCTGTGATATGAATTACTGAAGCTATACCAGTGGGCTGACAAAGCATTTGTTTTCCACATTTTTGTGGAGTTTCTGTAGCCTTCTGTTATCTACATCTGTAGTTCTGTGATTTTGGCTACCTGAAGGGAGTTAAATAGCATCAGTGATTCAGGTCTTTCTCTGCCCTGAACTTTATTTAAGGTATGTATAATTGGCTATGGAATGTTTGTTATTTTCATATTAAAACCAAACCAAACCAAAATCAGTGTTATGTGAGCAATTTAACAGCAGAAGTCTTTCATGTTTACTGCAGTTGTAATTAGAGTTTCAGCAGACATCTTGAAATATCCAACTTCAATCAAGGAAAATGTAAGACCAGATAGAAAGCAGTGGAAGAACTATATGAGCAGAGGTTTTGGTTCCCATGCAGGACATCTGAAAAAATCTACTACAGTTTGGGGTTTTATTTTTGTTTGGGTTTTTTGGGGTTTTATTTTTTGCATGTTTTTTGGTTTTTTGTTTGTTGTTTTGTTTTGTTTGTGTTTTTTTTCCTAGTTTGACATTTAATAGTAACTATTTGAGAGTATTCTAAATCAGACTGTCTCATTTGAGAACAATACTGGAGCTACCTTTCTGAAAGAAACTGAGGTGCCACAACTTTGAAATCCTTTGCAGCAAGGTTTTTTTGTGATCTCTTCCAGAAATGAGATCACATTCACTGTGAAAAGATGGCTAGATGTCCTTGATTGTCTTCAACTACAGGACATGAGGAAAGAAGGCTCCAGAAAATAAATACATATATGTGTGTATACAAACACACACATAAACATAAGCATATTATTTTTTTAAAAACCACACAATTCTATGCAAAACTGCCTTTACCAGTTATACTTGTGTGCCCCAATAAACAAGCAGGACCCCCACTTTCAGATATTGCTGACAATATGTGTCATAATAAAACCAGAAAACAGGCCACAACCAGCTCAAGAGCTGCTTTTAATTAACCTCAGTGCAAAACAATAATGGAAGTGTATTTCTCTTTTCCTGTTGAACGAACATGCACTGATTCAGCAACCCTAAACACTTTGCAAACTTTTTCTAGGAGGGAGGAACTGAAAGAAACACCAGCAGTCATCTGTGAATCATTAAGAGGAGAGAGGCCTCTGGTGAGGCCAATCTTCCCAGTCCCAGATCACAAAGAGAAGGCAGTGACAGCGGCTGGACATCTTGAGCTTTGTACTTGGCATAGGCAGGCCATGTTGTGAGTTTTCTGAAGGTAGTTGTTATGAGACAATAGGGTAGTCTGATGTGGTCTACGATGTCTTAATCAAAGACACTCTCTTCTAACAGCTCTTTTACCCATTACAGGAGAGCTGTTTTTAAAGTGCTTATGTTAGAAAAGCAAGACTGCATTTATGTTTCTGCTTTGTGACTGCCAGAGCCCTCAAGTATGTTATTATAGTACATTGCCAGTTTTGTTGTAGCTAAGGTGGAGAACTCCTTACGTTTGCAGGATTTTTTTTCATGTAAGACCATAAACTCTTGCTAGTCTTGCCTAGAATTGCACATGCCTGCTCATGATGCAGGACTGGTTTTGTGGTCCAGACCTCAGGTTCATTGAGTGAGAGGTTTTTAAGATACACATTTTTTAATAAAAACAACATTTCTTAGATGAAATCCACTGCTGTGTATAGATGTGGACAGCTATGTAATTCTCTATGGGAAGTCACAAAGCCTGGCTTCAGTCCTACCCCAAGTACCCTCAGGTATTTACTGCAAACCTTCCACTTGCATGGAAAACGAGGCTAAGAAAGATGTGGGAATTATTTATTTATTTAAGAAAAAGAAAAAGAAAAAAAAAATTAAAAAGGGGGGAGGAGGTGGGGAGAGATTAGTTTTTGCAGGGAGGTATGCCTAACTGTCAGGCACTAGATGAATTAGAGCACTGGAAGGCAGAATACCCCAGCAAGTATCTGCCCATGAGCTGGGGGTTATATGAACCTAATTGCTCAAGGGAACATACTCTGGTTGATGATTCCATGTCACACCCAAGCAATGTAAATTTGAACCTTGCCCTTGGCTGAAATTTGAGAACCATCTGCAGGCATTTCACTAAAATCCAGCTCTTCTAAAGGGCTGTGTGTGTATGGAAGAAATCTAATCAGAGCCTACTGGCTCACCAGAAGTTGGTTGTGACAAGAAAGTGCAATGTGTGCATGCTGGATGGGAAGTGATGCAGGAATATCAAGCAGCAGCTTTGAGAAAGAGAGAGACTGTGTAGAGAGGTAGAGGAGGATAAATGGAGTAGGAAACCTGGGAGCAGTTAAAGGTCAAAAGGGGGTTGGGAGTTCAGGGTAGCAGGAGGAGGAAGGAAGTGGGATAGGGAGGTAGGGGGATGTCAGAGGTGGCTGGGAGCAGAAATCACTTTGCTCTTCTTTCCCAGATGTGTTCTGGGTTACAGAGCTTGGTTATGGGTCAAGAGAGCCCTCACCCTGTCTCCAGTTTAGTCAGAAGTTTGTGCTAGGAAAGAAGCAAAGAGGCAAAGATCATATGGATTTAATCTTCAGAAAAGTATATTGTTTAAATGTCAGGCATGGAGAACCTGCAGTATGCTGGTGGCCTGGCTGGAGTATTATGAGCCTTGGAGGTACATAGATCAGACAGACCAAGCAGAGAAGAAAACTGACTGAAAGAGGTACAGCATTTCATTTGAGTGATTTCCTAGACATGGCCTGCTTGAACAATAGCTCCATAACCTCGGAGATCTTTGAAACTGCTGTTATTTCTAGCACAACAACAGAAGATACTAAAAAGAACAAGTTCTTATTATGTGCTGTCTGGCTTCTGCAGAGTTAATTACTCAAAAAGGAGGGAGGGATCAAGGGAGGGAGAAAAGAACTGAAAACAATATTCAAATTGCAGGTAACTTGTGGGGAGGGAAGGAAAGATGAAGGAGAGAGATCATATATAAATTTTATTTTCCCTACCATGTCTATTTTTCATGGAAAATGGTTTTTTTTCTGAACATGTTTGTAAAGGCCTTGCACATTTTTTACCAGATGAGCAGCTAGCACGGGCAGAGAAGATGTGTGTGCTCTGTCAGAAACTCCAGCCAAGTTGCCATATACCCAAGAGTCTCAGGTGGAATGGAGGAAGGTCTGGACCTACTTTGTTTCTGCTTAACAGATGAGCAATTATGCTCCTTTTCAGTCTCCTGAAACCATTACATTTGCTGTCATGATGTAAAATGTATCGTAAACAGATGCAACACATCCTGGGTGTGCCACACAGCACAGACACCTGTACTTTGATAAAGGAAATCCTGGAGACAAGTGTGGCAGTCCCACATAGCAGTTTTCTTCCAAGCATTTTAATTTGCTGTATTACTATTTATTACACTTGTTTGTGATTTATCTGACAAACTCTGTTAGAAGATACAAAATGTAGGCATTTCACTACTGGTTTATCCCCTTGCCACAGAAAAACCCCGACGTACTGGAAAGTGCACAAGTAGTTAGGACTTTCAGTAGCAACCGTGTGATTTAGAAAGAAAAGCGTGTGATTAGTACCCCAACCCCTGCAGAAGCAAGGAATGAAGCCTGACAGAAGGTGTTTACACCCAGTGAGAACCACAATATGTTTACCCAGTCAGAACAAGTATTTCTCCTTCAGCTCGCTGAACACCCTGGGGTAGGAAAAGTCCTCTCCAAACCGCGCTATGGATCCCCATACTTTCTTTTTAATGAGGTGCAAGGTGGAATCTTTATCAAGAAAGTTCATGAAGCTGTCTGTATCAGACACCTTTTTCCCTTCCACTTAGCATATTATATTAGATACTTCCCTCTAGGACTTAGCGTGGCCATATGGAGGTAAAACATGGCAGGAGGACCTCCGCACTACCCTGCTCTTCACAGCTTGCAGTGGATTTACAAAATCCCCTCCATCACACTTCATGGAAAATTTTTACCCCCTTCCCAGGGCTGATCTGGGGCTAGTGAGCAAACACCCACTCATCTTTCTGTCAGCATGGCACTGATGCTAGCTGTAAGTGGAGGCAACCCTAAGCACAGGGGGGGGACAGGAGAAAAGGCTGTCACTCCCTGCTCAGCTCTGCACAGCCACCCCCATCCCCTGCGAGGCTCCATTCTGGGGGAAGCTCTCTGGCAACCTCTGAAAAGCTCAGTCTGTCCATGGCAATCTTCTGGAGACACAGCATGTTGCATTGTGGATTGACACAGTTTTGTTGCAAGCAGCCATCTTCAAAGCTCACACATCTGGCTTGGCAGCAAGCAGCCTGCATCTGCCAGCAGCTGCCTGCAGTGGGGCACTGAGGGCTCCCTATGAGGCTTCTGCCCCCTCTTGCCAATATGGGCACATGTGCTGTTTGCGCATGGGTTCTAGAGGAGAGCAAGAAAATCGGTGAGAGGACAGCCCAAATGGAAAACATGACACATCCTGAATAGGACTACAAGACAGTAAAGGCTCTATGCCATCAGTACAGCTAATTGCTGATATTGGTTACATCAATAACAAACACCACTGTCCGTGAAGGAAAAAGTGCAATGCTGCCATGAAGTATGAAGTGACCCTTGGAAATGCTGAGCAAGACACTTGCTATCTGTAGCATGCAACGCATCAGGGCAGATTGAGGAGGAATCCATGAGATCCTCCAGCTTTTTGGCTTTCTGTTTTCAGATGTAAGTTTCCTTTACTTTGTGCAATTGAAATTGTCTGGAGAGCTGTAAAGTGAGACAGGAATTTGGGAAGAAAGTGCATTTGTAATAGTAATATAAGGTTGTGAACATGATACTTCCAGAGTTGGCTTGTGTGTTCACCATCTACCAGCTTGAGCCTATCCAGAACACTAAAACCCTTTACACATAAGAGCTTTTTAGGTGCTATCAAGCTATGAAATCCCCTTCTGAAATTTCCTGTCAGTTGTCTTGAGATATTTGGTACTACCTTGTTATTTGTAGTAGTTAGACAACAGAAGCCTAGTTCTAGATTTTAAAGTTAAGCTTGTAAGCTGGCCTGTGGTTTCCTATTAAACAGGCATTTGGAAAATAGGACTTCTGAGGAAAAACTGTGAGAACTGGGTTTGTTTAGTCTGGAAATGAGAAGTTGAAAGGAAAATGATAACAGGTATGCCAAGACACCTACACAGAACAGGGTGACTGGTTGGATTCCTGGATCATGAGGAATAGGACATGCAGAAACTGGCTTATTTTGCAGCAAGACAGACTTGGATCAAACATTATCTGAGTACTGGTATAGTTACTTGAAAAAGTTGTGGAATACCTTTTAATCATCTAATATATGTTCTTTCAGTTGTCTGTATGATACACTCGATGCTGCCCCTGAATTTGGGGATGGGCTGAACAACTGACCTCTTGAGACCTCTATCAGTCACCTGCTTCTGTGATGTTGCCCTAAGAAAACATTACTGGGACGGCCCCTGAAACCTGCCAGGATTGCAAGAAGGATGCTTCTAAAGGTGTCACTGTACTTGATATTAAGAAGAGATTGAGCACTGGAAGGACAGAGGGTTTGGAGCCCATGATATCCAAACCAATCAAGGAGTAGGGTGACATTGCCCTGCAGTCCTGTGGAGCCCACATGGACCATGGCTTCCCCTGCCACCCCCACGCACGGCAAGGACTTGGCATAGCCTGTCAAATGGGTAGAAGCAAGGACTTCAGCATCAGGAAGACCACTATCTTCCTGTCTTGGCTATCCAGGAAGTCTGACCAAAGCTCCCACCAGGAGCTCTGATGACAGAGGAAACAGGATCTTTCCCTGTTCCTCCTGTGCCACTGTAGCTGTCTCATCCTTCTCACATGCCATCCTCTGATCCCCACACAGACTCTGCTTTGATCATTCCACAATTTCTTCACTTTCTAAGATCCTGTGGGGCCTCTATGGAACAGCCCCAGACATTTTCTTTTCATTAAGGTTCTAGGTTCTATCCAGGTAGAAGTCTTTTAGGATGGCCCTGCTATGAATGCCACCGTGGTTGTGTTCTCACAATAATGAGTTACCTGGAATGCTGTGTCCAGTTCTGGAGCTCTCAACACAGGAAGGACATAGAGCTCTTAGAGCAAGTCCAGAGGAGGGCCACAAAGATGATCTGAGGGCTGGAGCACCTCTGCTATGAAGACAGGATGAGAAAGTTAGGGCTGTTTAGCCTGGAAAAGAGAAGGCTCTGGGGGGAACTTGATAGTGGCCTTCCAGTACTTGAAGGAACTACAGGAAAGCTGGGGAGGGACTTTTTACAAGGGTGATAGGATGAGGGGTAATGGTTTTAAACTGGAAGAGGATATATTTTGGTTAGGCATTGGGAAGAAATACCTTAGTGTGAGAGTGGTAAGACACTGGAACAATTTTCCCAAGGAAGTTGTTGATGCCGCCTCCCTGGAGGTGTTCAAGACCAGGTTGGACAGGGCTCTGAGCAACCTGGTCTAGTGGGAGATGTCCCTGCACATGGAGAGTGGCTGAAACTAGATGATCTTCAAGGTCTCTTCCAACAGAAACTGTTCTATGATTCTATGAGCTATGAAGTGCTATAGATGACACACACTGTATAAAGAAAAAAATCATGTAAAGACACAAGCAATTTTGTGGTCCAGAATTTTGGTAGAAGTTTCTTGAAACTCCTTTTTGCCTGTGCTGATGGTGGCTCTGCATTTCTCAATCTTGTACAAAAGTGGAAATTTGAAAAAACTCATGGAAAAGTTTTAGTTGTGGTCTATGACCAAGCCATAGCCATAAAGTACTGGAAACATTGTGAGAGCATTTTACTCGTCATCTTGGCAAAGAGCAGCAATATTTATTTATTTATTGCCTAGACTGGCTCAAGCATTTAAGTGGTAAGCACCAGGACTTCTCAGACATTTATTTATAGCATTTTTTTTCTGTTACATAAATAAGAGGGTTTGTATTTCTGATTGCCAGCATATCCGTCTGCACTCTCGACTGGTTTGGTATTCTCCTAGCAAAAGACTAAATAAAGCACCTTCTAAATTTCCAAACTAGTTTTGCTTTCTACCCTGTTGCAAATTAAAATCTTTAAGAAACTGTTTATGGAAGACGCCTTGTATTTATTTTGGGAATTTTTTCACCAGTAAAAATTGTTCATCCAGTATGTGTACTGTGGCTGGTTTTTTGTTTCGTTTATTAGCGTTTTTTGTTTGTTTGTTTGTTTTGTGCTTTTTAAAAAATTTATTTGTTGTTTTTGTGTTCAGTGGGCTTGAGTCTGGACCTCAGCACTACTTTGTTTTCTTCAAACTTACGAAACCTGTAGGTGTAAAAAAGATCCACTGTTTCAGATTTAGGGGAAAGAAAAATGTTTTATACTTTCTTTGGTTTGCCAAAGACTGTTTAGGATTACTGATAGATCCCAAAGAAGAAAATAAATAAAAAAAAATAATAAAAAAATCTCGCCCTTGTTTTATTTGTGCGCAAGACATTATATAGTCGAGCTTTGCACTCATGGCAGTGTTGGATAGGAATTCTTTTTAAAAATTATTATTATTATTATAGACCCTGAGTCTCTGCTACAATCTCCTTGCTCATGTATGATATCAGCGACTGTGCAGTCCTTGTGAAGGGGAATGATACTTTTTCTCTAAAAGTTGACAAGAAGATATTTAAATTTTATCAGTAGCACACCACAATGAAATGTGCAGTTTCTACAATGTATTTATTTATGTTTGCTTTTTAGGTGGTCTTTCCAAATTTAACTCACATTCATTGTGTACATAAAGCAGTCTCGTTTAAGGCTTCAACATTTAACCATCTATTTGGCTTACAGGCAATGCTGGTGCTACTTCATTGCTCACATGCAAAATGGTGAGATTTTAAACTTTTACAAGTGGATGTAGCTTTGGATTTCCTCTCAACCTTAGTACCTACCAATTCAATATTAATTTCATGTTTAGAAATTGGTGTGGAGTCTCCACAGCAGTATACTTCTTATCAAGGACTTTCAGATAGTCCCAATGCTTGGTTCCATCCAGCTTTTCTTATGGCCTCCTGGATTATGTTATTACTGCCTGTGCTCCCATGGCATTAAATGCCAATATGCGTAACAGGAAAGCAGGATTTGCTGGTCATAAAATAGGTTTGACAATAGTTTCAACTCTGTGAGCAATAGGAGAAGTAGGATGGAGCACTGAAGAAGAGTGGAGTGAAACCTGGCATATCCTACAGTTTCCCTTCACTGCTAGCTCAACAGAGCACAGCTGAACCCTGCAGGAGAATCTTGATATCCTACCATGATAACCACCCCTCACAAAAACCTGGCAGACAACATACTGTCAGATATTCAGGGATCTCAGAGGTAGGATCTGATAAGAACTTCCTTATGCAATTTTCCTGCCAATATGCGTAACAGGAAAGCAGGATTTGCTGGTCATAAAATAGGTTTGACAATAGTTTCAACTCTGTGAGCAATAGGAGAAGTAGGATGGAGCACTGAAGAAGAGTGGAGTGAAACCTGGCATATCCTACAGTTTCCCTTCACTGCTAGCTCAACAGAGCACAGCTGAACCCTGCAGGAGAATCTTGATATCCTACCATGATAACCACCCCTCACAAAAACCTGGCAGACAACATACTGTCAGATATTCAGGGATCTCAGAGGTAGGATCTGATAAGAACTTCCTTATGCAAAAGTGTTAATTAGCCTTTTCTCTTTCAAACCCATCTACTGTGGCTTAACAAGAAGCTATCCATATTTTGCCACAGTTCCCCATTACTCTTCTCCCTGTGCTTGAGTTCTGCCCTCTCCAAATATGAGGCAGAAGATGGCACGGACAAAGCAAACTCATCAGGGTGCTGTAAATAGGATCACTGCACTATTAGATCAGTTTGTCTACATACTGAGATGCAACTTAGAGGGTTTCCTTCTGTCCCTAAAGTTATGCTTTGTTCTGCTTCCTCTGGAGCTTCTTATTGACAGCTTTCAGACCTGCCACAGAAGTGATGTTTTCTTGTCTATTTCCTTGCTTTAAAGGGTCCTATATTTTTGCTTAATGGGAAGCTATCAAAATATTGCCTTTTCCCATTCTTAATTTGATCTCAATTGTTTAAAAACTTTTCAATGCATGGACATGGTGATTCTTTTTTTGTGGAGAGGTGCTCAGTGAGGTTGTGGTCTCTCTATCCTTGGTGTTACTCAAACCTGACTGGACACACCCTTGAAGAGCCTGCTATTCATGGAGATGGACTAGATGACCTCCACAGATCCTTGTCAACCTCAGACACTCTCTGGTTCTGTTAAAATATGAACAACAATTTCCTTTCCATCCTGACAAGGCTTCCTGTTCCTTCTCTCTTCTAGAATTAACTTGGGTGCTCAATGGAGGTTCTCTGATGCTTGTTCTTAAAATTTCATTTGATCTTTTTTATTCTATTCATTAACCTATTCTAGCTGTGTAAGAAATGTTATGTACAAGTGTAGACAATATATATTAGTTACCACTTTCTGTAAACAATACAATCTGGGCTATTTACAATTAATATCAAGTCTCATTTCCTTGCTCAAATTTTACAAGTGTTCAGTCTTTCTCTTTTAGCACGTTCTCAGGGCCACACTTGTTTCTGTTACTGTTTCCAGGCTTTGATTTCTATCTGCTTCTGACAAAGCAGCCAGTTTCAGCCAAAAAATGCCCAGTTCCGTACTCTTATCCGTTTGTGGAGACAGCCCCACCTCTCTTACTCAGCCTCTCTGAGACATTGCCTACTTCTGAAGCTCTGGCTTTGAGGCTTCCAGTTGTCTTTTCTGGGTAGGAGCTCAACTCCTTCTTCAACAGCCAGAATAAAATCAATTAATATATTCATGGCTTAGAAACATATTTTCTGGCATGTTCTGAAACATCTTTGTGATTCATGTATGAAAGATGTAGGCTGACAGCTATAAAGCTGCCATTTAATCTAGCTTCAAGAGAGATGTTCATAGTGGTTTATTTTCCAATGGAGAAGTTAAACATTTCATTTCATGCACAGCTGATGAATGAATATCACCTCTGACCCCCAAAAGCAAACACCCTCTCAGACCCAGTCTAAAAAAAAAAAAGAATACACAGAAGGCAACTTGATTTTTTTCAGATTTCATTGTCTGAATCAAAAATTGCACACACATAAAAAAAAAAAAAAAAAACAAAAAAAAAACAAGTGCTAATTAAACATTCTAGTTTGGCAATAAAGGTTCTTAAAACCTTGCTGAGTGTCAACAGTTACAAGCTCTTTTGGACTGATATTGCATCTTCCATCTCTGTGGAAACAGCTATCATTATAGGCAATGAATTAAATCATGAAAAGAAGAAATGAACTCTGAAGAAAGATTGATTCTCTCTCTGGAAAACTGCAGAGCATTCCTCTTATCCCAAACTGAACTAAACCAGCAAAAACACAATTAGCTCAAAAGAGATCTCATTTTTTGGAAGTCAATCTTGCATTCACATAACACTGGCCTGGCACGTCACTGTGAGGTCTGCAATGTCAGAAAAGAGGTCTGTTGAATTTCCAAGCAGAAAGAAAATGCACTTTCAAATGACACTTACACCTTCTTTCCACCACATATAACATAAGTTCTCTTCTCTACAAAGATCTAAATTAACTTATTCTATTGATGGGAAATGTTCATGCAGACCTTGTACCCCAAAGTTCTTTACTTACACAACTAGCCTTGAACTATTTTCCAGGGCAGACATGAGATAAATTCTTTTTCCTTCCCACATAAGTCACTACATATGTAAAACATCACCAGTGGTTCCTTCTTTTCTCCAAGCTGACTTGCACTGCCTCTCCACATTAGTTTGGCTATCGCAGCACTTCTAAAGCACTCCACATGTTGATGAATAAACCGTAATTTCCCACTTGTAATAAGATTACTCAGTCCTTGGGAGCAGATTTATTAGCTGCAGTTATTTCATGTCTAATCAGAGCCTTGCTTTCCATAAAGAAAATGAACAGGCATGGATTACATTTGAGAGTGTGGGGTCCTAAATATTTGGGTTACGTCTAGGTAGAGTTGGTTACTTGGAAGGAAAGCAAAAGGAAACAAAAAAAAAAGCAGAGGCTTTTTACAGACTTCTGCTCATAAATATGAAGAGTCTGTCAATGGACTTTCTGATCACACTTTAGAGCATTTACACAGGCTGAATACACCTTCACTGTATACTTGTCCAGCAACAATGTCATCTGTTATGAATAAATGATGGGTGGGAACAGAAAAATGCAATAGAGGGGATATGCTATAACAGTGGAATAAACAGTCCTTGTAGTAACTGTGTGGTGAGAGACAGACTTTGTGTGAGGTAAAAACCACATTTCTTCCAGATGGCATGGGCAGCTGTCCTGGAGGAGAAGGGATATGATGGGGCTCAGCTGTAACTCCTGCTCTCTCAAGTATCACTGTGATCCCAGAACCATGCAAAAGAGAGTTTTGGGAAAACTAAAATTCAGGTCATCTTTCTCTTTTCCTACCAATCCTCCAGGGTGAAACTGAGGGGGAAAATCAAATCAGAAACTTCAGGGACAAGGGCAGCTCTAGATGTAGCCTAAGGAGGGTCCTTTGAGCACATGAAGAGCTTCCTACCTAAAGGGGATTTGGACTACAGTTACCATGCACTGACTCACTGCCATGTAAGTTACAGCAGCCACTCCTACTGCATTCTCCCCTTCCCTTGTTTCATTATCCCCTGTTCCTTTCTGTGTCACATTTCTCCTTATCTTTCCTTCTACTTAGTCTTTTCCTCAAAATATCCTCCCTCTCCCTGACACTACCACCAGCTTGAGGTGTGCTGACACTCCAGGGTCGTGTTCTGGTGCCAAACCCATTCAGAAGTCCGCCTATCTTGCCTGTTTAGAGTAGATGTTTTTTCTAGCAAGCTACAGCTGTGACTCATCCAGGAGTGCTTTCTAGGTTAATACTAATGTATGGTCATTCTCTGTTGCTAACACACAAATAAACAAGGAATCAGTCAACAGGAAATCCATCTTTTTTCAGTTTCAGAGTCTCCTTGACTGTCTTACTGTATGGCTGGTGATCTTAGATGTGATGAAATAATAGAAAAGATAATTTTCCAAGCATATTTATTAAAGTGGAAGTCCACTTGCTACCATTTCCCGTCTCTTAAAAAGCGTGTTGTTGCAGGTTTTGGGAGATATTGCTAAAAGATATCATTTAGTTTAGAATCTCTTATTGTTTGGGAAGAAGCAGTATATTTGACTATAGGCTAATGAACTGTAAATATTTTTAAACCATGGAAACCTTGGTTTGGTGAGGACTTGACTCGTACAACAGTCTAATGATCTCCTCAGTTTTCAAGAGAGGTATATATTAACCAGAAGACCCAGGCAATGCTATTGGGATTTACAGAGCTCACTAGCTGAGAATTCTCTCACATGGGGCCTCTGTTGCCAAGTTACATGAGAAAAACAATATTGTGCTACACTGCTTAAATAGCATACAATTACAGTGACTGGTGTATTTGGTACTATCACCTTGATATATACATTAGTATATTTGAAATGAGAACTATGAATTGAAATTGAGAAAACTGACAGTTTTGGGAATGCTATCAGACCCCTGTATCAGGAATAGCGTGACCAGCAGGACCAGGGAGGTGATCTTACTCCTCTACACAGCCTTGGTGAGGCCACACCTCAGGTACTGTGTGCAGTTTTGGGTGCTGCAGTACAAGAAGGACATTGAGGTGCTGGAGAGGGTGCAGAGAAGGGCAATTAAGCTGATTGGGGGTCTGCAGAACAGATATTGCAAGGAGAGGCAGAGGGAGCTGGGGTTGTTCAGCCTGGAGAAGAGGAGGCTGAGGGGAGACCTCATTGCTCTCTCCAACTACCTGAATGGAGGTTATAGTGAGGTGGGTGCTGGCCTCTCGTCCCTAGTGACTAGAGACAGGACAAGATGAAATGAGGTCAAGTTGCACCAGGGGAGGTCCAGATTGAATATTAGAAAAAATGTCTACACAGAAAGAGTGGTCAGGCATTAGAACAGACTGCCCAGGGAGGTGCTGGAGGCACCATCCCTGGAGTTGTTAAAAAAATGGGTGGACATGATGGTTTTGGTGATGGTTTAGTGGTTCACAAGGGTGTAGGGCTGATGGCTGGACTTGATGATCTTGAAGGTTTTTTTCAACCTTAATGATTCTGTGATTCTAAAGTTTATGATTCTAAATAGCCCCTTTTTCTTTTCCAAATAAAGGCCAAGCCCCCAGCTGAGAATAGATGGAAAATGTTTGGAAGGGAGGTGGTCATGCATCTTAGGAACTGGAGAAGCCTCAGGTCTGCCCTGTTGTGGGTGCCTGCAGCCTTGCCCTATCCTATGTTAAAACCTGCAGTTTGCTGAGAAGTAGGGACTTTCATAGACCTCTAGCATTTCACAGTCTCTGCAGAGACCTGGGGAAATGATGCAGAACATGGTTAAGTATTCCACTTCTTGATTCTGTTTATAGGTTAAGTGCTTAATGTGGGTTTGTCAATGTAGTACCAGCTGTGTGTCGTATCATTTTTCTGGGTAAATATTAGTTACTCTAAGCCATTTAATATGAAAATAAAATTAAGCAAGGTCCACTAAAAGCACTACTGCCCCTTAGCAAGAGGAACGGGAGGTGATGTGCATTCCTTTCTGCGCTTTTCTGCTGTACTAAAACTTTCATCGTCAAAATCTCTGGCACCTTTCTCTTACTGGACCTCTGCTCAATCACATCATGCTTATAATTCCTGCTTTCTTAATCCCTCTGAATTAGACTTTCCTCTTCTTTTGCTGTTCCCCTTGCTTGCTTATGTTCTCACTCCTATTAATCTGCCCACTCAGTTGCTTTCTCTTGCTTCCATTGTCTTGTTCTACCAGTGTCTCTTTCATCTCCCTTATTGTCACCCTTAACTATATACCTTCTTAGCAATATGAAATTGTCACATGTCACTCCTTAGTGAAACTATTGTATTACTCATTTGTATTGTGGTAAAATCCTACCAAAATTGTACTTAGTATCTTGATCACAGGATGATCTTGAAGTATCAATACAGGCCCTGTGCAAATATCCCAAGGAACGTGAAAGTGTAACAATAGACAACACAAGAGAGTAAGATGAAAAGAAGGAAGGAGGGAA
>NW_009952366.1:5041135-5071648 GCF_000747805.2 Chaetura pelagica | reverse complement strand
GGGAAAGAGGGAAGAAAAGAAGGAATGAGAGCATGAGAACTGTATTGCCACACTGCTTTATTCACTCATTCCTATCTCTTTACACTAAAGGACTGCTAGTATCTTAAATAATGTAATCTGGGTTCCTCAACTTTCTCACGTAGCTTCTTGTTTTTAGGGTCTCACAACTTCTGAAAATCCAGAACTTCAGCGATTGACTTTAATATGTTACTTTATTCCAAAAAAACAAACTGACCAGATTGTCCGTATGTAGCATTTGCGGCCAAATTAATCTGCTTCTAACATGTTAAATCTAAACTTAATGTAATTAATTATCATTAACTTTAATTTCATATGCCAACCAACACCTGGGAAATAAACCTATTCTTTCTAAAATCTCACATATCCTTACTTAAAACAATTTTTCCTGTAGAAACATGTCCACTTTCAGAGTGTGAGTTGTTCCTAACACCTAAAAACTAATGAAAAAACTGCTGAAAATTACCCTGCAGCTGTGGCTGAGAAATATAATTTTCATACATGTGGACATCACAGATGGGAATTCCAGACATTTCTGAAAACAAAATTCAAAGTTTAAATGACAGTTGGTGTGCGCATTAATGCAAAGAACAGGGGCTAATCTGAGTAGTGTGTACAATTTTTTTTTGTTTGTTTGTGTTTTTTTTTTTTGTTAAACTGGAGTATCAGCAGCTCTAGGATAAATTCTTGGTTTGGGAAAAGAAGGTTATCTTATTTTAATTATCTGTGACAGCATGTAGAGAGGACTGAGGAGATTTGCTCTGTGCCAAAAATTTTCATGGGGTACCCAGGGTCTGCACTTTGAGGAATTTCAACAGAAATAGATAGCATTAAGGGCAAAGTTTGCTAAGGGAACAAGAAAATAAATTCATGAGATGGTGGCTCTTCTGCAAACCAGCATGGGAAGTTCCTACACCTCATATACTGCCTTTGGCCATTTCTATCTCTCCTGTGCTATCTCCTCTGTGATAGAGTTACAAAAGTGTCGAATAGCTCAGTGAAACTACCACAAATAGCATTTCAGAAGGGACAAAATGTTTTTAATCTTAACTTTAATCACATCAGTGGTCTTGGGGGTGCAGAGAAGTGAATGCAGAGGATATGAACACTGGCTTTTCTGTCATTGCCAGCCCCCTCTCTGACTATGGATACACTTAAAGTGTAACATACAGAAATAAGTCGTTTAGGTACCTCACAATCGGCTTTGTCTGTGCAGAGACATCCTTGGCTGAAATACCTTCTCAAAATTTAACTCCTGGCAAAACTCAACTGTTACTTAGAAAAAGGTCTTTCAGTATCTCTGGGATACCCAGCCTGGTAGATATGCTATGAGCAAATCTGAGAGACATTTTTGAGTCCAACAAGAAATTAGTAGTTCGGATTTGGTTTTGTTGTTGGTAGGTATTTTTTTTATTATTATATTTTTTGGTATGTTTTGTTGTTGTTGTTATTGGGGGGTTTTGTTATTTGATTTGGTTTGGTTGGTTGTTTTTGGGTTGGTTTGGGTTTTTTTTGCAACTATAAAGTGGAAAACTCTGCTGCTGTTCAGTTTGATGGGATTCAAGATTACCTATCCTGATTTGCAAGACATTGCTTAAAGTTTTACACAACCAGAAAGACTTAATTTGAGCTATTCTTGGTTTTCAGAAAACTATTTTTAGTGGGTTAGGGAAGCTACGAGGGGACTGAGATCTCAGTGAGTACAATTACCACTGAGAAGATCACTCACTTTCTCAGGAAAATGGGATCCCTCTTCTGCATCTCAATGTTAAAAGTTTACAGTAAGCTCCTGAATGCTAAATAGAAACTCATATCTGCTCCACAGCTTGGTTACTGTTGTCATTCTCTCTCCGAAAGGACTGGTAGTGGCTACATTACTACTTCTGTAGGTCCTCATGTTAGGCTGAGTTGAGGAAACTGGTAACATACGTGGAACGAATAGGAATCTACTATTATTTAAGAGTCATAATATATATATAGCATGCTAAGCTAAGTATACTATAAGTAATAAAATAACTAGAATTTTTGTCTGTCTAATAATTTCTTCTGTCTGAACTAAGCAGCTTAAATATTTCAGTTTTATAAGAGGGATTCTTTGGTAAACTTATTTGTTGGAATTCCTATGTCAACTATTATTTTATTAAAAAATATTCCTTATACATGTAGTTTTGAAACACTTGAGAAGGCTTCTGGTAGTGGCTACATTACTACTTCTGTAGGTCCTCATGTTAGGCTGAGTTGAGGAAACTGGTAACATACGTGGAACGAATAGGAATCTACTATTATTTAAGAGTCATAATATATATATAGCATGCTAAGCTAAGTATACTATAAGTAATAAAATAACTAGAATTTTTGTCTGTCTAATAATTTCTTCTGTCTGAACTAAGCAGCTTAAATATTTCAGTTTTATAAGAGGGATTCTTTGGTAAACTTATTTGTTGGAATTCCTATGTCAACTATTATTTTATTTAAAAATATTCCTTATACATGTAGTTTTGAAACACTTGAGAAGGCTTTTGTTTTTTTTTTTTTTTTTTTTTCCTCTACCCTACTGCTTGCAGAGATAATTTGAAGTAGATTTTAAAATGTAATTATTCAAATGTCATTCAATAGTGTAAGCAGTGTGCCTGGATACCTGTGGCTATGTAGTCATACAGATACACAAGGGGGAAAAAAGGAAACCATGGTGACAATGTTACTCAGAAATAACACAGATTGGAATAATCAATTTAAGATAGAAGAATATTGCAGAAATTATGCCATTTATAGATTGGTTATTATACTATCTGCCAGCAGGCATCTTTGCCCAGGTTTGCACAGATATATGTGATTACTATCTTTACGACTGTATTTGACAAGAGGCACTAAAAAAAACCCCCTTCTTATATTGTATTAAATACAGTAAGAATAATATCCTCATCTTTGCTTCCTATAATCCGTATAGAAAAGTTCATTTTTGTATTCTTGGAGAGAAATTTCAAAATTACCCCTCTGATAGAAAGGCAGTATGACTCGACTGGATATCTTTTTCAGGTGTTAGCATTTTAAAGTAATACCTGAAGATGAAAGTAGTGATTTTAGAGGATTAATTTTTCTGGAATATGTAAATAAAGTGATGAAAGAAATTAGCAAATGCAAGAATACTGAATACTGTTGAGCAAACTAATAGCCCACTCCTTCAATGCTTTCAGCAAGAATGGCATTTCTAACTGACAGGAGAGGAAAAGGTACTTGGTGGTATAATAATTGTCAATTAATTTAAAATACAATAAGTAAATTAATACTGAAAGTGTGATTGTCTGCCTGTCTATGAATCTTTTTCTCCTTTTCTCTCCTCTGTACCTGTACACTTCCTGACATCACTTTTTGGAAACATTTTAATGGGAATTTAAAGACAGAATAAGGAGTTCTGACACTGAAGTGCAACATTCTTCACACAACTAATGTTTCTCAAGCACACCCCTGGTAATTGTTTTCATACTGATATATATGAAAGAGGGCAGTTGATAGATTCTTCTTATGCTCCAGGAGGCAAGAGAGGTAAAGATTTTATTTTCGAAGGGGATTATTTATGCTTTATTATTTAGGGAAGTTTTTGCTTAATTTGATACTCCTTCTCACTTAACCATGCAACATCCACAAATCTTGTGAAGTCAGATGGTAGCAAGAAGAGCTTAGCAGTTTGGAAATTCTTGTCTTTGAGTACAGAACAAGTACCCACATTTCATACAGTTTTTTAGTATAAGGCTGTGAGAATTAGCACAGTGCAACAGAGGGGTTCTGGTGCTTTTAGAAGACATACTTTTTCACTAGCAGCTATCCTTATTTCTTCACATCTTTGGACAATGTCACACCACCACAAGGCAGCCACTTCACCTTTTTCCTCCTCCTCATCCTCCATTTCTTCCTCCTACTCCACTTCATGTCACAGAAACAGGTTCCTGGATTGGCTCCAGGGTCAACTGTTTCTATATTGGTTATTTGCTCCCTTCTGCCACCAATGTCCCTTCCTACTTAGACCAAGACTTTAAATAGAGTGAGTACAAATTCAGGCTTCAGAAAAATAAATGTTGCTAGTTTCAGACCAAGTAAGTAGGAATTGCTTAGTTATCATTTTCTGCCTCTGTACCAAGGGTTTTTTTCTTCTTTTATTTTGGTGTGTTAGCCTTGCCTTTACTTTTCAATGGCTTTCCATCAAAAGCCTCCTGCCTTTTGAGAATCTGCAGTTCAGCAAACAGTAGATGAGAGGGAGTTCCTAAAAACAGCAGCAGACACCTCCCTGTCTTCAGTATGAAAAACTCTGCAAATCCAGCTGTATGATGATAGGGCAGCATCCGAACCACAGTACTATTTAGGTTTTTAAGAGTTGAAATGCTATATAAGAAGTGAGAATGATACATTTTTCCTTTGGCTTTGGATAATACCGGGTTTACAAAGAAATTCTGCCCCTGCTTCTGCCTTTACTGGATTTTCTGATGTAGTGTCTATGAGGTGGCTGGAGATCTGACTACTAATATGCAGAAATCAGCTGAAAGTTTAATTTGAAATAACTTTTTTTTTTTTTTTGTCTAAAATATCATGTTTCCCCTTGGAGAGTGTATTCTCATATGCTCTGTAAATTACAGCTGCTCTAACAATCCTCCAACATCTAAGTCATTCAAAACAATGAATATTGTACTCATGCTATTGAGGCACAAAGTGTCTTTATACTTCATCAGAAAATACTTTAAACCAATAGAGGGGCAAAACATTCATAATTAAGCCTGCCAATTTGTCCTTAGTTCATTTATTTTTTAAACAAAATACCATGTTGCTTTTCTGAAAAGAAGAAGTTGTGCAATTAGATATGAAGCCTGAGAGAGTTGCGAAGGAAGTTGACTTTTCTGCAACAGGGATTTAAGGGGTTTGTACAGAGATTGTCTCTGCTGCTGGAATTCCCCTCTTCCTGCAGACTTAAAAAATACCCTTGGTCTTACTCTGAAAGAAGCAATTTTGCTGTGACAAAAGTTTGTTTATTTTTTATTTTATTTTTTTTAAAATTATTTTTCTTTTTCTTCCCACAGGAATGCAACATCAGTGTTCTTTGAGCCGCCAACTCAGTCTCTCAGGTTTGGAAAGTAGCGGTATTATCTTGCCTCTTTTGTTGGTAAGGTAGAAATTGAAGCTCTGATCACTATACTCACTTGGAACACAGCAAAAAGCCACAAACTGTTTCACTACTGTAACTACTTTTAATGCACCTCCTTACCTGAAATAAGGAAAAAATCTGGTCTGAAGAGTCAATACTCATTTGAAGTCTACTCAACTTCAAGTCAAAAAAAAGTTTCAAAACCCTTCCATTTTTGACAGCTTACCCATTTTTAATTTCTTGGTTCTCTTCTTCTGTGGTTGAAAAATGAAATTATCACAGTTCCCATAGCAAAACAAAACAACAGAAAACTGTCTGTGTATGCATTAGAAAAGGTGAAATTATAAAATTTTGTGTTTAATGAAAGAGAACTCTGAATTACTAATCAGTATCAAAAATTGTTTGGCAGAAATAATTAAATAGCTCACTCCCTATGACACTAGGCCTAAAAATGACAACATGGGGCAGATCCCTACACTCATGGAAAGGCTAAGAGCTCCTGCTGATATCTGCATATGCAAAACAACGCCCTACTTGAATAGAGGACAATGGAACATCTCCATACTTCTGGCTTGAATTTATTTTTTTTTCCTTGTAATACAATGTCCTGATTATGGTTATATTTATTCGTATTTAGTTTTTCTCATGCATAAATTACATTAATCTGCTAAAAAAAAATATAAAAGCTCATTGTATTAGCTGTATTTTAGGACTCTCTATAGCAGAGAGGAGTAAAACTGCCTTTCATTTGCTTTTTGTTAGTAGTGCCTAAATTTTTACCTTTACTTTTATCTTGTCAACTGTCTATTCTCTAATTAGTTTTAAGGGTCCTTACAGAATGCTAATATAATACTAGCTAGTAAATCCAAACACTGCTTTTAGTAAACTCACTTTTCCTCTGCATCTGTTTACAAAGGGTGCTCATGCATGTTCAGTAGGATTAACATTAACATAGGATTAACAGCAGAACATTTCCAAAGGAAGTTTTGAAAGACAGAATATTTGTGGTGCTAAAGGTATCTTACTGGCATCTTACTGTCTGTAAGATTTATCAGAAGAATTTTTGCACACATATATCTCATTAAATCATGAATAATTTGCATCTTTCCATTTGGCTTTCCACATTCTCTGGATTTTAATTTTTCAGATGGCCTATGGAGATAGGCTGTCCTTCTGAAACAGCTGTAAAAAAGCAGTTGGCACCTAAGATAAATTAATACAAAAACTTCCAAATTGTTTCTTCCCAAATGTCCAGGAAATATGAATTAGGCTCTAATCTTTTGGGTACTTAGCTGGCACTTTTCTGGACATCTGAAAGGATGCCAGAGAGTGTGGGATGGTGGCTCAGACCCCTGGCTGTGCACTGTATTCTATCACAGCTGCTGGTGCAGCAGCTTGACCTAACTGCTACAGGTACATCCTTGGTTCAGGCAGCCCCAAATGCCCCACTGGTTCATGCACCCCACCTGTGTGTATTGCTGAGGGGGGCCCTCGCACATGGAGCAGCCCCCAGCTGAGCTGCAGAACAGACTTAATTCACTCTTGCACAACCAGGAAATCAATATTTGGGGGAGATGCCCAGCTTCTACCTTTTCAAGTTTCATTATTCTACCAAGACTTTGAAAATAACTGGGGAGAGACTTGTGACAGGCCAAATTTTGTAAAAAACAAACAAAATAAAACAAACAAAAAGCCTCTAGTATGTAAGATACACATTTGGAGTCTGTATCTGTACCAGCAGTACACAGCTGGAGTATTTGTATGTTAAAAGACTTGCATGCAAATTCAATTCTTCACTCAGAGCACCTCTGCAAAACCAACACTGATGTCTGAAGGATGATTCAACAGTTCTTAAGTAAAATAAAGAGAAACTATCCATTCAATGGTGCGCTCCAGTTCTAGGAAATCATCAGTAAACCTCAGGAAAATGCCCTAATTATCAGATTCAAACAGGTTTCCATTGTGTGAAACAGTGCGGACTTACACAGGTCTAACAACAGCACAAACACAGGATAGAGTAAATGGCTTAACACTAATTCTGTGGAAAATAATCTTGATGTGAGTCAGTGATGCCACACTATAAGAGTTCTGTCTGTGAGACAGACAAAATAATTTTCAAGACCCACAGAAATAACCTATAGATAAACTGGGTATTGTGAGAGCATCAACTCGAGTCCAGTTTTGAGCAGTGCATGTTAGTAAAGATTGGACACATGAAAAAAGCCAGAAGACAACACTGAGAAAGACCAGAGGACAAGAAATCATGATCTGTAAGGAAACACTGATAGAACTAGGGGTTACAAAAAACACAGCTGCACAGAAAAAGGTCTACAAACTACAGAGATTACAAAATGGACTATCTTGTCTCACTTTCAGTGGTGGTAGAAGAGGAAGTGAAGGGCTTTGCTGCAGCAAGAAAGCTTTGGGTTCGACTGTGGGAAAAAATCCTTTTCAATTCTTGGGAAAGGTCACCTCACTGTTACTGGAGGTTGCTGCCTGGAGAGCTGTAGGACCTCTGTTGATGAGGACCCTTAGTGCCCTGGGCTTGTCAAGGGTGTTTCTGGAGGGACATGGCTGCAGCTCAACCTCTCCTTCTGCTCCAGGTGGGAACCAGTGTCTTTGTATCCCTCCCAGCTGTAGGTTTGTTTCTTCATAGAAGAGAAACTGTGGTTCTTACCTGATGCTTGTTTGTTTAGGAAATAACATAAAAGGATCACATATAAATAATATTTTCCTATTTTTTTCATAGTCCAGGATAGGTTTTGATGCCTGGAACATAAAGGTGTTGTGAAGTTATGACAGGCCATGAAACATCTTGTCCCCTTCTCGTTATTTACTGTTAGCTATTGCACTGAAGCAGACTTCAAGAGTTTGGTCCAGCTGGTTTGTTTAGTAATAAGCAAAACAATACTGAGCTAAGAGTGCAGACAATATAATAATGAAAACAGCAATAATAATTTTGTGTTTATAAATATAAATAATATCTAAATATAAATAATATTTTTATATATAAAAATTACTATTGTTAAAATTCCATGTTTCATCCACACTTCTTGACTGTATCTACAAGGTGTATCAAGTAATAAGAATGTGCATGTCAAAACCAGCATGTTTCCTAATATTAGTACTTAATGGGTTGACTAATATTTATAGCCATTTTAACCCAGATTAATGCAAGCAATAAGCTATTGTAGGATCCTAGAGATTGATTGTCTTTATGAATCGTATTCAAAATGTCAAACAGCTGTAAGACTATTCAGAAACTGCAAAGTTGTCTCTAAGAAAAGAGTCAGGATCTGTCTATAGAAGTCTTTTTGTGAAAGCGTGGGACTTGGAAATTTAACATATTTACTGGAAGTAAAGAGTATTTAAACTGAGAGGCATTCTAAGTTATCCTTACATTTTGGTGTGCGTGAAGGCAAAATATTTTTGAGTATTCAAGTAAGCTGTAAATTACTTTCCTTTTGGATTTTGTATTTATTGTTACTGAATTTATTTTTACATGAAAGTTGCTTCAAATGAGTACCTAAAAGTTATCTATAATAATTTCTCAGCTGTTTGCTCAAAACAGATTACAATAAATGTCAGTATATATGAAAATCACTGACAATCACAAATTCAAAGACAGAAATGTGCCGTTTTGAAAGACAGGTTATTTGTCAAGAATAAGATACTCTAGTTCAGTGATCTTATTGTTTTCTAGTTGCTGCTTTTTGTCAACATCCCTGTACTTTCCTGAGTGCTGGTAAGTGCAACGTTAATACCACCTTTCACAAAGATCACATGGATGTAACATAAAAATCAGTCTTTCAAATGACACTTAAATTAATGTAATTTTAATACTAAGATTTATGCCATAACGCATAGAGACCTGAAAAGACAGATAAGGCTTATTTTCTTGTTACTAGATAAATGCTTAATAAGAAAAATAATAAAAAAATTTACAACCTCAAATTTTCTGTTCTATCAACTTTTCAGAAGGCAGAAATATATTTTCTGGCATATAAAACTATTCTACTTTTTTCTTAGAAGTATTCCAAGTACTTAAAAAACCCATAAGTGACATTATTAACAACGAGAAGCCAAGAAGAATAGAAGCCTAGGCATTCTGTCTGGCTAATACACTGAATGTTAATTCAGTAACAGTGGCTGGTACTCTGCCTACTATGGTACTCTGCATGCGTATGGTAATAAAGTAAAACTCAGTAGTAACTAACACATAGAAGTATATTACATGCTGTTTCTCAAATTACCCTACATGAAGAGCATCAGCCCAATCCCATGACAAGGAAATATAAAGTAATAGATGCTGGAGCTGGGAAATGCTAAATGGTTTCTTACCACTCATGGAGAAATACATGGTCTGGACAAAGTCCATACTAGTGAAAGTAGTTGTTCTTCTAAATGTGTTCTGCAGAAGTTAAACACAAATCTTTATTAAAGTGTCTGTGAGCCAACACTTTTCTTTTTCAGTACATTAAATATCTGGTTACTCTTCCTGTAGTATTTTATTCATACATGATTTAACAGCAGCTTAAATTTTCTAATACAATTCCCAAAATACTTGCTTGTGTCCAGATATGTGGTCTCATTTCAGAAGTGCTGAATTCCCACAAACACAGCTGAGTGGATGCACAAAATTGACCTATTTATTTATGGTCATATCAAACATCCTCTGAAAATAAGGAAAAAATAATTCTGTGTGCAGTAAAATGAGGGAGTTTGCTGAGTCCTTTAACTTTAAGCACTAACTCAGACAAAGGTTCCTTAAAAGAACCTTTAAAATGCTTGGACAGAATTTAATAGAAAAAAAGGTTGGTTTTGGAGGAATTTTTTTATTTTTTATCATTGACAATTATTTTGAAAAATATGTTTCCAAATGTTTTCTACCATAATGGTAAAGAACAGTGGCAAACCCCTATACATTACAATATTTCTTAGTCAGAATATCACACAGAATATTCCTTACAAGCTACACAGGAGAAAAATAATATCTTGTTTTTTCAGTGTTCCATCATGAGTCAAAAGAGGTGTATCCAGAGAAAAATGAAAATAGCCTTGAGTAAATGTACCATAATAATACTATTCAAACTATTTTCATATCTCAGTCTAATAATTCCGGGAGTTTTCTCATGGCCTCTAGTATAATCTATTTATACTGTGTCTGTCTGAACAATATGTGACTGAGAATGGTATTTATTTTACTTCCAAATCATACTGGGACACGTTCATTGCCCTCTTTTAAATAAGCATTTAGAACTTTCTGTTCTAAAAAAAGTTTTCATTTCAATTTTGTGGAAAGATGAATGAATTCGCAGGAAAAAACTCTGTTATTTAATAACTTGCTCCAAAGAACAGCATTTTTCTTAAATAAGGCAAATAAAAAATGTTAAATAAAGGAAATAAATATGTGAGTGACGAATTATATGAAAAAAAACAACCAACAAACAAAAAAAACAGACAATGCAGATCTAGTAAACAGATTTACCTGTCAATTTATTAATGTCGTGAGCTTTGTGCTTCCCTCTGGGCCCATCCTTGATAAGCTATGCAAGCTTTTTTACATGCCTATCACAGCCTTTCCTCTTTGGCCCTTATCATATCCTATGTAACCCTAGAACTACACCAGGGCATCCCAGCTGAAATATTCAGGTAAAACCTTCCACTTCAACATGAGGAAAAACTTTAATGTGAGAGTGACAGAGCACTGGAACAGGCTGCTCAGAGAGGTTGTGGAGTCTCCTCTGGAGACTTTCGAGATCCATCTGGATGTGTTCCTGTGTGATCTGCCCCAGGTGTTCCTGCTGTGGCAGGGGAGTTGGACTTGATCTTCAAAGGTCTCTTCCAGTCCCTATGATTCTATTATTTTATGAATCCTGTTTGGCAGTGGGCAGTGAGCAGCCACAGTGCTTTCAGTGGCCTCTCTGCAACATACAAGCTTGGAAGGAGTCTAGTGCTTTATGATATTATTTCAGTATTCAGTCCTCTCTACCTGTAATTTATATATTTTTTTAAATATTACTTTTAAATTAAGAAATGTTTATTATAGAATCAGTCTTGTAACAATACAGGTTCCTTTTTCTAGAAGTGACTGAAGAAAATTCTCAGCATGAGAGAAAGTAGAAAGAAATATAACCCTGTGGGAATGTTTGAGTGTATGTATTTCTTATGGTGAATAATGGTGAATAATGGGAAAAGATGTCAGAAAAATGTATGTACTAGGGGAGGAAAACTTTAAGTGATTCAGTCTGGCAAGCAATAGCTATATCTTGGATCTTAATCTTCATCTCTCACTCTGCTTCCTCCATTTTCTGTCTTATGTTTTTGATTTTTCCCTTTAATTTGTGTAATACTTTAAGTCATTATCATTCAATCTTATATGAGTGATAGTTTTTTTTGCAAGAGATGCTTATTCCCAGATACTACTCATTATTTATAGAAGCATGGGCTAGAGGACAAACTTTTCAGATATTCAAGGGATACCATTTTTACATGCTGGAATGTCTTATATTTAGTGACATTTAATACAAAATATAATGAACATAAGCATTTGACTTTTCCATGTCCACTTTCCAAGAATCGCTTTCACTAGAAAAAAATCTGGATTGCAAAGTCTCTTCATTGCCAGTAAAAACTCTGCTGTCTCTGTGATGCTACAATCCTGTTGAACTGTAATTTTAAAGTTGCCTGTCTATTCTTTCATGTCTACAAATCACATCATTGTCTGTCACAGTGTAACTGTGTTCCCTCAGTAACTCATTCAAGTGAAATGGGTAGCAATAAAATTTGCATCCACATATTTATTGTACCAGTAAAGAGGAAAACCCAAGCTCAATGACATTGCAAATTTACTCCATAAATCCTCACTTCAGACATATTGAAAGATAGGAATCTTTTGTTTAGACCAAATGAAATGAACCACAAGATTTCTCTGCAATAATACATACTTCCCGTGAAATATTTACAAATGATCTCTACAAAGGTAAAAAAAAACAACAACAAAACAACAAACCAGTCCAATTTAAATGTCTGCTCTTAACCTGGTTATAATAGGTTTAACATAGCCTTACATTAAATTTTAATCTGCATTATTTACACCAGATGCACTGAAGAAATCTAAGTGTACAGTCCCTCAAGGAAAACCATAATCTCTGTGCATGACACTTTTTTTTAATGCAATCGCAGAAAGATCTGCTATGCCTGATATTTGAATTAGCTGTCCAGTTTCATTAATTTTCTGTTAAATGCAAAACAGTGTTCAGAAATACCATTCAGATTATACTTATATTTTTGTTGATCTCTTACTCTGTCACCAAGGCACAATGGAGTTTGGCTCCAATTGGATCAAGAGCTGCTTTTGCTGGATGCTACTTGCCCTAATTGATTTGAATGCATTATCAGTACACAAAAATATAAAAAAGCAACTTACATGAAATGTTATTATGACTAGTTTTAGTGTATTTTTCAGGTCTGAGATTCACTGTCAACCCTGAAAATGGTATTTAGACATTGTGCTTTTGTTCTCGTTTGGTTTGATGGTTTTTTTTGGTAGCCAGGGAGGGGCCCCCAGGAGTGGCTCCGGTAAGAAGCTGAGAAGTTACCCCTGCTCCAAAACCAGCCAAGAAGCCATTAGAGGGACAATAGATGCACCTCGGCTATTAACATATGAGAGAACTGAGACCTGAGCAGAGCAAGCACTTAAAGGAGGAGAAGAGCTGCGCTGGAGAGGGAGAGTGGTGCTGGTGGTTGGTGAGGAAGAAGGGGAAGAAGGTGCCCAAGCAGAAGTTTCCCTGCAGCCCATGGTGAGATGGCAGCTGTCCCTCTGCTCTCATGGAGGAATGTGGTGGAACATTCCCTGAAGGCACCAGGAGGAGTGAACTTGGCCACTGGACTTGGATTTTGTGGCCAGAGGATTTGCTGCCAGTGGACTCTGATTACGCAGCCGTGGAAGACCCCAGGCCAGAGGCGTTTGTTCCCGAAGGAGCCCGTGACTCCAGCCCAGGCTGGAGCAGCTCTGGACCTGGTGGGAAGAACTCATGAAGGAGAGGTTTGTGGAGGACTCTCTCCCATGGGAGGAACCCTGTGAGGAAGCAGGGAAGGACTGTGAGGAATCCTTCTTCCTGAGGAGGAAGGAGCAGCAAGAACCACCAGCCTGTGAACTGACTCTAAACCCCATCCCCTGTCCCCCTGTGCCACTGGGGGGAAGGAAGGAGAGAAACCAGGAACAAAGGGATTTGGGCTCCGGCAGAAGGGAGGGGTGGGATAACATATGCAAGCCCTGCTCTTTGTGTTGTCTGTGTCCTGTGTGTGTTTGATTAATGAAATTAAATTAACATTTTTTTCCCCAAGTTGAGTCTGTTTTGCCTGGGACCTTAATCAGTGAAGAACCCTCCTTGTCCTTTGTCTCAGCCCAGGAACTTTGTCCTCCTCATCCCAGAGTGTGTGTGTGTGGGGAGTTGAGTTAGTGGCCATGGAGCTGTTTCTTTGTTGTCATGGTGGGCCCAAATCGGGACAGTTTTCAACAGCTGAACTCATGTTTGTTGATACCAAACAAAAAATCCTAAATCCTACAGAAACACCAGAATTCAAGATGGTCACTTTATACATGGCTTTAACCAGAAGGTGCTGTATCAACTCCTCCTTCTTTTTTTTTTAGAATAGGTAGTTTGATTTTAACCTTTGATTTTAGATAAGTGGTTCTTTTTAATTTGTGAATGGTTTTTTGGATTCTGAAGTAGAAGAATTAACCACTGAATGCAGATCTTTTTTTGTTACTGCAATTCAGGTAGTTAAAGACTGTGATGGAAGGTCAGTCTTTCAAATATTCAACCTCACAACTCTGTAAATTAGGATCATAATGCCACTAGGATGTACAAATCCTTGGCAAGCTCAAAAATACCTTTCATAGAAATTCGGTGTCATCATTCTTTCACAGAAGAGGAAACAAAGCTACAAGATGTAATCGTGTCATCTGAGATAATTTGTAATTTTCGCATGGTAGCTGGTATGATGCCTTTGTTTTGGATAGAAAGGCTTGTCTTTTCCCTATTTTGAAGATCCATAAGAGAATGTAATGGAGTGACAAAGATTCATAAAAAAATAATAATAAAGAAATCGCTGTTAATGCAAAACCAGGTTTCCCTTTCAATTTGTTAAGGCTAAAATTAAGAAGAAATTTAACTGCTTTCAAGGGAAAGGTAACTAGATCAAGAGTCAATCTTTTTGAAAATTCTTTACTGTCAATAAACATCTCTCCACGGAGACAAAAGCACAAGACTTTCTAGTACATCAGACAGGGAACAGAGGATGATTGCTCCAGTTTTCTTGGCTCTGGTTAGGTACCCCATTTTAAGATTACATTAAGAGAACCTGTGGGAGAATAATTAATCATCAGAAGATTGGGAATAAAAGTGTAACAAGAGAAATGTTTAGAGGATCAGTAGCTGTTTAGAGAAGTCTTAGGAAGGAAGTTATTACACACTCCAAGTATGCAAAATGTTGCTGTGAGGAAGACCGTGATGAGTTGTGCCATAAAAAAGTAGAACCAAGAGTAATTGGCTAAATTTGCATCAGGGACTCATGTTTGGTGTTGGGAAGCTTTAATAACTCTCAGTAGAGCTGTGTAACAGAGCTGAGGAGTGGAACACTCTTGGATTTGGCTGAACACAGGGAACAGAAGCAGCCACAGGGGGAGAATCAGCATCACAGGGAGGTGCTTTACTTGATGTTGCCTCACATCAGGAAGATGGATTAAATGTTCTCTTTTGTTCTCACTCCTGCATATTTATTATTAGTGTGATTTTTGCTGCAATTTGTCACAAGCCTGCAGTGGAATACCACTGCTGAGAAAATATGTGCTGGAGCTTTTCCTTCACAGATGTATAGAACCATAATGGTGAATGTTGGAAGGGACCTTAAAGATCACCAGGTTCCACCCTCCCTGCCATAAGCAGGGACACCTCACACTAGACCAGGCTACACAAGGCCTCATCCAACCTGGTCTTAAACACCTCCATGGAGGGGACATCATCAACATCCCTGGGCCACCTATTCCAGCACCTTACTACCCTCATGGTGAATTTCTTCCTGAAATCTAACTTAAATCTACTCTCTTTCAGTTTAAAACCATTAGCCCTTGTCCTATCATTATCTTCTCTGATGAAAAGCCCCTCCCCAGATTTCCTATAGGCCCCTTAAGGTACTGGAAGGTCACTATAAGGCGTCCCTGGAGCCTTCTCTAGGCTGAAAAGCCCCAACTCTTTCAGCTTGTCTTCATAGCAGAGGTGCTCCAGGCCTTTGATCATCTTTGTAGTCCTTCTCTGGACCCTCTCCAACAACTTAATGTCTTTCTTGTGATGAGGGTTCCAGAACTGTACACAGTACTCGAGGCACAGTCTCACCAGAGTGGAGCAGAGGGGCAGAATCACCACCCTGGCCCTGCTGGCCACACTTCTTTTGATGCAGCCCAGGATGCAGTTGCTCCCTGGGCTCCAGCGCACGCTGGCAGCTCAAGTTGAGCTTCTCATCTGCTACTACCCCCAGATCCTTCTTCTCAGGACTGCTCTCTAGCCAGTTTTCCCCAGCCTGTACTTGTGCTTGGGGTTACACTTGGACTTGTTGAACTTCATGAGGTTGGCACTAGCCTACCTCTCCAGCCTGTAAAGGTCCCTCTGGATGGCATTCCTTCCCTCTAGGGTGTCAGCTACTCCACACAGCTTGGTATCATCAGCAAACTTGCATGTAGCATGCAGATTATATACTATAGAGTGCTGCTGGGTTATCAGCTCAAAAGCACTATCAGCATCAAAAGAGTTTTTGTCACACTTTTGTATACGGTTTTTACAGACCCATAACCCATGACACTTGTGTAAAATTAAGTGCATTAGCTTTTTTTTTCTGTAAGTTAATGAACACTAAAGGAAACCACTCCATTATGCTTGGCCATGTTGTCAACTCTATGGCATATTTACTTTGTGATACATAGCTGGTTAGTGGCCGATGTACATTTAAATAGGAGACATGTGGGACTCCAGCTTTTAGTTGCTCTTATTGAAAACTCCTATTGAGTTGAATAGAAGAAAATTAATATGCTTTTATAGAAATGGCTCAAAACTCAAGAGAACCAAATAATGAATGAGATTCTTTCAACAGAATTTTTTTACATAGGCAAGGATGCAGAACAGAGCTCTACCATAAGAATAGAATTTTCCCTTAATTTTCCATGTGATTGTCCTGGCTGTTTTAAAAAAGTGATACAAATCCAATTTTTTTTTTCTTCTGAGATACTTTTGGACTTTTTCATCCACACAATTCAGACAACCAGATTTCCCATCTGAGACTTAGGTTTTTTTCTCCTTATAGAGCTGGATTATGAAGACAAGAAAAATATATTGTGATAAAATAATTTGATTAATAATTTAATTCTTAATCTTCTAAATAAAAATAAATAAAAATTAAAAATATTAATTCTTTGCTCATGGGGATAGAGAATATCCTTGTGTCCAGTTAATGTCTGTATTAAGTACACTGTTCTCCAAAAGCCAAGAGATTGGGAGAATTAAGAAACTGATGCAGTTTTCTGTGCCTTAGGTAATCAGGAGCTGATGGGTTTTGGACTACCTCTTGCATACCAGAAAAGCTAGCACAAAAATCCAAAATTCAGTAAGCCCCAGTTCTTGCAGCTTGACCAAAATCAACCATTTACACTGAAGGCAAGCCTGGGAAGTCTTGAAACAAAGGAAAAAAAAAAAAGGGTAAAGTACTCTGGATATTTAATAAAGTCACATTTTGTACTAATTTGCTGTATAATTGCCAGCTGGCCTGACTCAAGAGTTTATAATCACAGGAATTGGTAGGGTCATCACAATATTTTTTATAGTCCTACTTAACACCAAGCACCAGGCTTATCACTCCTCAGTATCAGAGTAATTCCTTACCCTTTAGAGTACAAAATGGAAAATTCCTAAGTGCATAGCACTTTTTAATTGGACAAGATGAAAATACACACTGAAACATTTGTTTGGGTGAAAAATGGAAATATGTAAAAGGCAAAATCCACATTTTTTTCAGAACAGGCCATGCATTTCTCAGACTGGTAAGGAGACTAATTAAATCTACAATAAATATTATACAAACTTCCATTAGAAAGCAGTAATTTGACTATGTTTTTCCTTCATGAAAGGTATCTGACATTATTTTTTAAAGTTTCCAACCTGAAATACAAGAATGTGAATTTTCAACTTTTACAACCACTGATCTTTTATTATAAACAGAAGGTCATATTATGGTTACATTTTTAAAAAAGAAAATATCCTGAAGTATAATCTCAAAAGAGAAACCATAAAAAAATAATACTCTCAAACAGGCTCAATCTTCTTTCAGGATTAAACAAATACTTTAAAGAAATACAAAAACCATTTTGCTGTCTCCAGCACATTTGGCAGTTACATTTCATACATTTTGTACTTTTTTAGTGGCATGAATTTTGTTCTCCTTTAATCTAAAACATACCATAATCTATTATCAATTCACTATTTGAAAAAGAAACTGTAAGAAGAAGCTGCTTAATTCAGAAAATACCACCCATCTGTCTCAATGAGCACAAAATCTGCGAGGTTGTGTGGAAATTCCCAGGAAAGGAGGAAGAACTTCAGTAAATGCTGGGAGCTCCATAAGTCTGTACTAAATTACTGTAAAATGGCTGCCCATTAACTTTTGTGGGCAGGAGTCAAAACATATTGAGAAATGAGGCTATGCAAAGTGCTGGCAAGGGATGGAATAGAGATCTACCCCCAGAGCGACGTTTCATTGTTATTAGAGTTGAATATTTGAGTTCCTTAGACTGGTCAGACCATTGAGCCTCCCAGCTGGCAATGTCATCTCCTGCATGTCTTAGTAATGCTTATGACAAAGGGTGTTAGAGATCCCAGTTACTTCAGGTGACTTCAAATTTAGTTCTTCAAAACCACAGAAAAAACCCAAATATATATTATAGTAATCTTAAACCTATCTTGTCCCTGCAAGACTACTGTAATACATCACTTGGAGGTTTACTCTTTAGCAGCTGGGGGACCACATCTTTGGGACCTGGAATGAAAAATGATGTTGCAAAATAGACTCTTTGGAAATAATATAGGTTTTCTGTCCTGGATGTACACTTGACAAATAGATTGTAATTATTAGATAGGCGGTTCAGACTAAATAGTAGGTGTCTTTTAGGGCAAAATATAATTTCTATTATAGCCATAGTTGGATAGATAAAATAAAAAACACAAATAAAGCCACAAAAGTAAGGTTTTTGTAAGGCCTGAGAGGTTCTGCAAAGTCCTCAAATTTATTATAATTGCCTTGAACGTACTTTTAAAACCGGTTTTTCTCTCCTCTGTCCTATAATTAAAAAAAAATAAAAAATAATTGTGGGCTTTTTGGTGACTTTGCAATTTCCATTGCTTCTTTTGCCAAATGTTTCCCATTTTAAATTGACACAAAAATGACACTGCAGTCTGTGAATGGGTTACTTGCAGCGGGAACTCCTCCACAGAGAGCTGAATTTTCTAATTGCGACTGAGAGATAGGTCATTCCTCTGGCAGAGCTGATTCAAACAATTTGGAGGACATGCAGGGTGCAAGAACACAGTGGAAGAACTTGAACAATGTGACAAATGACTGTTCCAACCTGTCCAAGTCTCAAGATCCAATTTGCAGTGGTTTTGGTTTTATAAATGAAGAACAGTCTCTGAATAGATTTTTGCTTGCAAGCATATGTGTGGCAAGCTTCAGAGGCAAGCTTTCCATCTTGTTAGAAAAAAGCTGATATATCCATTTGGAAAGATCCTGTTTAATTTTTACATGCAAGGCACAATAACTCCATCCTAAATCTAGTTTGCAGTTTCATACTAGCTCAATATACTGAGATTTTTAAAAGTGATTAGTTAGTGTGGGTGCCTGACTGTTATCTGTGTCCACTCTCCAGTGTGTTATACAATATTTGATTGTTAAAAACTGCTCTTTGAAAATCTCTTTGAAAATTATATTTATTAGAGATATGATTTGGAAAACTGTTAGTCACTTTCCCAAATATTGACTTAGAACTTTAGGATTTGGTTTCCTGGTATGTTATGATAGATGAAGATGAGTCAAGAAATTCAGTGCCTAAATTTTGAAACTGCATAAATCACAGGATGCTGCAATTTGAATAAGGGTGTATGATTTATGTCTCCTCGAGGTGTGTCACAGCATGCTCATAAATTAGTCTATTATATATTATGTATGTAAATCTAAAACCAAATCAAATCGAAAGCCAGAATACCAAAAATCCAAAACTGAGGCAAATAAATTAAGACTGAGAACATTCACAATCAAAGTATACTTTAACTTTTATTCAGTTGAAACACAATGAACATGTGCATTATCCTCTAAATTAAAATTTAGCTAGTGTTTCTGGAAAAGAATGTTGCTCCAGGAACATGGTATGCAACAAAGAATTAAGTGAGAAATAAATTGTAAAGAAGAAAATTTAAAAAATAATATTGTAGAAAAAGGATAGCCTTCTTTTTTCCTGATTACAAATAAACACTCCACTGTAATCCAATAGATGAAGGAATTGCCATCATATTAAAAGTTTTTACATGTAGAAATAATTTCTCTTTTCTTTAGAAAACCTCGTATGTTTTGTCCAGGCTGACTGTGGAAAATTACTGTTGAGAAACGTTGGTACAATGACTTGCTCAGTGCAAACCTTTGAAAAGTTTATTTATAAGAATAAAACTAGAATATGCTTTAAATGATAGCCAAAAGAAAGTCCATTTCTGGTTAATAGCAAGTTAAAGTGAATGACTCTTCAAATACCTAATGAAATTCAATGGCTATTTTGAAGACTGTTCCCTGAAAAATACCTTAACCTGAAAGTATGTAACAGCTGAAAACCCTTATTTCAAGGGAAGTGGAAGAAATTTGGTTCTATATAGATAGAAAAAGATTTTAAATATATTCCAGACTTTAAAAAAAAAACACAACAAAAAAATCACAAATCTGAACCTTGATAGTGTAAAAACAAATCTAAAAGTTTCCTATTGTTCTTTTAAATCCATTTCACCCTTCTTGAAGAGGCTTTTATTCTACTTTCACATGTATTCAAATCAGGTAAAATTTTAGTACAACATATATGGTTCTCTCCATCCTGAATGTTAGATACTGCCTGTGTGAGCTGGACTCTGCTCTCACATAATTATTTTTCTTTATTATGTTTTTAATTGACCCAAATGCAGTGAGTTGCTTCAAAGGATCAAGAGTTATGAAAAGCACATCCTTTTCATTTAAACTCCACAGGGCACACCCTGTTTAGACAGGGTTGGTTCTCACATAACTCATCACCATCCACTTGAAGATTCTCAGTCAGTTCCTTTCTGTAGTGAGGTCACGCAATCTAAACAAAACTAGTAAGTTTAATGATGTCACTGCTTATATCTTCACAGTCATCTTTTCATATGTTTAGCTGAAGTTACAAGTTATTTATTGCCTCAGCAGATGGTCAACATACAAAAAATGAGCATTTTAATATAGATAGAAATACAAATGTTACTGTAAAGTTCTTTTTCTTTTCCCTATTCCAGTCCTTTGTTCAGGACTTTCCTCAGTAACACAGTCACTAGGTCCCCCTGAAAAAATTTACTGTCTGTGATGACTAAATTGGAAATCAAGGATGACCTGGCTATTCACGTGGTTTTCATAATCTGGGAATAGGCTGTTTGGAGCTGCACAGGATGTGTCTCATTTTGAATGCTGGTTCATAACCCCTGACTAACAGAGGACATGCAAGGAGTATAGTTCCAACATTTGCCTGAATTACTGTCAGCCTTTTCTAGGGCATTGTGCAATCCAGCTGGGATGATGAGGATTGTCCAGAGCATGACCTAAGAGCCAGCAAAATGAGAATTAAGGTTTGGATTTTTCATCTGAACTCTGAAAATGGTTGGACTCCAACTCAAGATACTGCAAAATATAAAGAAAGGCCAAAATCTGATGAAACAGCTGCTCACTTGAAATTTCATCTCCTCTACCTAGATTAATCCTCTCTTCTCCAGTCATCACTCCTTCTTTTGTGGCCTGAACTCCCAGAGTAACACACTTTCTTGGGAAGGTGTCTTCCACAGGGAATTGTAGTCACCTACTACCTTGGGTGAGGGACATCTGCCAGCACACTCTTTTCTTTCCTTCATGTAAGATATTTTCTGGAGGGCAGGAGACTGCTGACACTCACATAAAAGTCAGGCAAGAACAAAATATAATGCTGTCCGTCACTGAAACACAGAAAAATGGAGCATCTGAGTGTGTATCATAACTAATGGGTTTGCATATATTATCTTCACTATTAATTAAAAGTGCAGAGGTAAAACCAAAGAGAGGTTCTGGGGACTTTGGTCCACAATCCTTTTTACTTTTCTTTCATTCTTTCTTTCTAGGATGGCTGAGAGCTGAGAGGACTCATACAAAGTCTGGTTTTACCTATTTGCTGCATTTTTAGGGGGAGAGTTAATGGTGACCTCAACTTGTACGTCTACACTACAAAAGTGTGAGGAATACTTAGGACAGGCTCCTCAGTGACAGAGGTGAAGTTCAGAGCATTTGAAATCACAGTGAAAGCTACACAGATATGTGGTTAACTCCTACCGCTGCTGAATACACCTGGACAAAACAATTTGATTCAGGAGATAATAGAAATGCCAGTGGAAGGGAAAGCCAGTGCCAAGTACAGGAACAGACTGGCCTTTCCAAAGACAAGAAACCAAAGTAAAGGACATGATCACACTTGGGATACTTCAGCTGAGGACAGTTTGAATTTGTTTCCTACAGTGACCTCTAGATCCCACAGACTCCCTTCAGAAGAGAGCAAGGAGATCACAGTGAGGTGTGCACAGTGCATGGTCTTGCAGAGTAGGAAACAGAGAAGGGAAGACAGTCGGTGACAGAAGAAACTGTTCCTCCAAAGAGAGGGCACTCCCTTTTAAATTTTGCTTGCATTTTGTTCAGTTAGTCAAGAAGTGCTTCCCAGCCACAGAAAAATAATGCTACTGGTAACACACATCCAAAATCTGATCCGTTGGTTCTTATGATCTTTAGAAACATCAAGAAGTTCAGTGCCATGATTTCTGAGGTCACAGAGCACTAAAGGAAACATTGATACTCAGAATATCCAGAAATTACATTTCTATCTCTTTAGCTACCTTGTTAGGCTGTGCCTGGGTCAATATTTACCTAAATCAATGTTTACCAAGCTTGGGTCAATATTTACTTGCATTTTTAGAAGAGAAACTCCATTTCAATGGTGAATAGCAGTTTACTACAGGCAACTGGGAGAAATTAGCAGGCATAGCATAGAAAGGAGAGGAAAGGCAGGTAGTAATGCATTAGAGAACATGGAGGATGCCCATGCTAGGGAGCTAGTAAAGCCCAGACATGAGACATAAAGTTAGAGGTGGTGGAGAAGGCCCAAAAAAGGCAGCTAAACAAGGGATCTAGTTTCATTCATTCCTGACAGGGATTGGCACTTAGCTGATTCTTGAGGACTTTGAGGCAGATTAACCTGCCCCTTTTCCTTACCACAACACCACCAGGGAGTGTTTGATCATTAAAGCTGGGATCTATTGGAAGGCAGCCCAAGAAAATTGCCTTTTTCTGTAGTGGAAATCTAGAATGAGGAAGAACCTGAATCTCTGGGCCACTGTGCTCCTGCAGGACAACTCATGTCTTCCTTCTTTGGTTTTATCCCAGTAACATTCTGGATTGCTGCAAAAATGATACCTTTTTTTTTTTTTTTCCTTCTCCCCCCCTTCCCTGAAGCTCATTAAAATAAAATAAATTTTAAAAAAAGCTTTTCTTTCCAATCCCAGGGGCAGACTATGTTAACTCCCATTCTTCTGAGGAGTCTGCAACCTGTGCTAGCAGTGCTGGGTGCCTGGTGGACATGCTTCCCTCCCAGCCCAGCCCTGTGCTCCAGGAGTTCTTCCCCCAGGGTAAGTTTGCTCTTTACAGGGCAGCTGTCCATCCTCATCTCTTTGCAGAGACTTCCACTGGATGCAGGCAGAGCACTCAACAACAGGCAGGCAGACTGGCAGGCTTCCTCTCCTCTCTCCCACCACTGCCTTTTGAAAGGTCCTCAAAACAAGCTGTGAGCAAATGAAGCAGATGCTATCCATCAAAATTTAATAAAAAGACTTTTATATAAATAACATTATCGTTCAGTTGCCTGTAACTTTCTGGGAATCAGTATTTGGAGCAGCCCTATATGTTGGTTAAACTGAGCTAACAAAATCATATAGTAACAAAGATTACTCTAATAGTGATTTTTTAAATTATTATTTATTTTTATATCGACTGAGTTGTAGTCAAAGTAGGTCAAACTGGGAAAGAGCTTATTGATGCTGTGTACAGTCATGGGCCTTAAAATTACATAATGACATCATGTTTTTGTTGGATTGTTTTGGTTTTTTTAAGATGTTTATCATCTGAGTGACATAATGGGGCAAACAGTTGGGGTTAAAGGAATATTTGTATAATAAGGCATCCCACTTTCCCATAAAAGCACACAAATGACTCAAAACAATAGGGTACTGCACCAATATTCAACATTGTAAGGCCTCTCTCATTCAGTTGCTCAGTCCTCTACATACTCTACTTTTCATTTCAGCAGGTCTTGGATAGCTAACACATACCCCTTCTTCATTGAGTATTGACAGGCATCTGAGGTGGTAGTATATTTTTCACTCTGAGCTTCTTGGGGTGGATTTTATTATAGAAAAAATAGGAAAATTATCCCTGTATGGGCAGCAGTGCCTATGCAGGCAGACTGGGAGCCCCCAGTACACCCAGCAGGCACCTTGTTCTTCACCTGTGCCCACCTTCGTCTTCATACTTTCATTTGACACTCCCTAATGCCTAAGACAAAAAAGGAGAAGTGGCTGTCCATCCCCTCCTATGCCTCCAAAGACATGACTAAGCTATTAAATCACAACAACTTTGAACCCCATAACAGATATGAGAACAAATGTATTATAATTTTATTGGGAAAGGAAATGAATGGGTTTTGTGAAGCTAACTGACATCAAGTTTACCCTGACCTGTTCCCCATCAAAATCTTGCTTTGAAATGTTTTTAAACACCAGATGCAGCTGGTGACCAAGGTTCAAATAACTGACATTACTAAGATGCAGCCAAGATTTCAGCAGGCCTCATGGCGACACTTCTGGACAAAGATAAGGCTTTGTTGTAAGCATGAAAGCTTGGAACACCACTAATCATATGTACAAAAATGTCACAACAGAAATCATTAGCAGTCTTGAATCCAGTGGAGAGGCAGGGGAAAGAAGTTAGCTCAAGGACTAGGGATGAATAAATAAATGATCCTTAATGTTTTAAGTGAACTATATAAAGAAGCTGTAATGTAAAATGTCTGATTAAACATTTGTGCTACATTGACCAAATTCAGAAGTCAATTATTCTACCATGTTTTCTTCCACCAAAGGAGAACAATTATAAGAGCTGTTTTAATGGCTTTTCTTGAAATTAAACTGGGAGAATAACTTCAACTTCAAGAGTTTATTGTCTTTCTAAAAATTCAGACTTCTTTTAAGCGTAATTTCGTGTTTACAGGCTTTAATTTCAGATTTGCACCTGGTCTTAGCCTAGGGGCAAAAATAAAAGGATACAAGTCAAAACTCAGAGACATAAGCCTCCAGTACTTAAACAGGATAGCTAACATCATGGGGAAGATACATATGTTCACAATGTGTTTGGATTACTGAATAAATAGTAATTATTTTATTTGCTCTCCTTTCAAAAGGTTGGCTAAAATTGTGCAGGAATAAAGAAACTGCATTTTAGCTTCTATTAATATTTACCTTGAAACAGAAATCACGAAAATAAATATAGTTGTGAAAAATTAGATAGATAGATCTTTTTCTTTCATGCTTTAAAAAAACTTAACTGTCTGTTAAATAAAAACCCCAAACAAGAAAAACCAAAACCAAACCACCAAAAAAATCTACCCCAAAAAAACAGTTAAAGCTAATTTCCCCTCTGCTTTCCTGTCCTGGTGAGAAAGCAGTAAAAAAAGCAAAGTTTGTATAAAGCAGTTCTAACCACAAATGTTGGAATTGTTCTACTAATGAAAACATGATTTTCATATATATCAAAAACATGCTGTAGTTTGAAGAAAAACATAAAAACTCTGCTATTAGACAGGATAATAGTATATTACACTACACACTACTTGGTTTGACAATGATTACAGCATAAGCAAAGGCAGGTTGATATCTGTTTAAATAGTTTTACCTAAAGCTACCCCTTTTTTCGGATATTAATCTCCTCTTTGAGTAACTCCAAGATTAATTTTATATCATTTCCTTGAATTACAAATGCTAGAAACCAGAGGAACAGCCAAACATTTTTCTCAGTAATGAGTCAGAAAAAAAAAAAAAAAAAAAGAAAAAAAAAAAAAAAAAAAAAAAGAAAAAAAAAAAAAAAAAAAAAAAGAAAAAAAAAAAAAAAAAAAAAAAGAAAAAAAAAAAAAAAAAAAAAAAGAAAAAAAAAAAAAAAAAAAAAAAGAAAAAAAAAAAAAAAAAAAAAAAGAAAAAAAAAAAAAAAAAAAAAAAGAAAAAAAAAAAAAAAAAAAAAAAGAAAAAAAAAAAAAAAAAAAAAAAGAAAAAAAAAAAAAAAAAAAAAAAGAAAAAAAAAAAAAAAAAAAAAAAGAAAAAAAAAAAAAAAAAAAAAAAGAAAAAAAAAAAAAAAAAAAAAAAGAAAAAGAAAAAAAAGAAAAAAAGCACAGTTAAAACCAAGAAAACTTTTCTAAATATAAGTTGTAGGGACATAAATAAAATAAGATGAATTACAGCTAAACATCTGTCTTATGCTGTACAAATAGTTTGGAATTCTAGACAGATGAAAAAGAAATAAAGAAAATCAAAAGGAAAAGGAGGAAAAGAAAGCAAAAGAGTTGATAAAGTTTCTGGCTACAATACAGGAGACATATCATTACCATATGATCTAATGTGGGTGTCAGCCTGGATTGTGTTCATTGAGAGAAACCTTATTTTTAAACTGTGCTATGGAATAGAAGCAGGAGGGTTTTCAACCAAGTGACAGTCACTGAGCTGAACTTACCCCCTCCTCCTTTCCACACCTGCAAAGCCTTTTGCCTGGGTTGAATATTTAGTTTAATTACATCTCAGCTTTGAGAGCTCCTGTTGCAAATCCCTGGATTAAAAGGTACGGTTTTCAGTAATTCTCCTGAACTATGCTGTACTAATAAAACTTCAGGCAAGTCTACAGCAAGAACTAGCTGAATTTTAAGAGAAGCAAGGAAAAAATGCTACTAAATGTTTAGCAATGTAAAGTTTTGTATTCAGCACTTTTGTTCCTTGGGAACATGAGAATGCATTCTCAAGGACTGTGCGGATTTCCTACTGTTTATTTGACTGTTCTGTCTCTTGTTTTGATTTGTATAAGCACGGCTATGCTCCTTTCTTTTTCTTTACTGTAAACTTTTACAGCAGTATATTCTCTGTTTGCAAGCCAGTGTTTAGAATCGCGGATGCAGTGAGTGTAAAAAATATGTGAGTTCTTCCATTTCTGTTTTAAACTGCACTCTGTGATTTCTTTTGCATTCGGTTTTCTTCATTTATATTCCAAACATTAATGAATATAATTTCAATTTCAGAGAAAAAAATACATAGTTGATATGTTTGTTGAAAGGGCTCAGTATATGCCTTTGTAACGTTAGAAAGTGCTGTGTTACAGTGTGCAAACAAGGGACTCACATTTAAAGAAGGTTCTTATGAATGAAATAGTAGAAAAGAAAATTCCTTGAGCTGAAACTCCTGTTAACAAAGTTTTAATCTCTTTAAAGCTTTCAGCTTCTATGTTTGCACATCTAGACTTTATTACAGAAAATGGGTAAAACTTTTGGAGGGGACTTTTTAATATTTTTTTTTTAAACAGGGTTTTTTTTTGAAACTGCACATATTGTTTAACTTACCTTCTGTGGCATTTTGAGAGATTTCTGACAGTAAGTGAACTAATATTTAAAACTTTATACTGAGGTAAACTGACAAGAAGACCACCAATACAGTGGTGACGTGAACTGATGAAGCATATTTCCTGTGGTATTTTAAACTGAATTGTGGCCAAGTGTATGGTATAGTTTCCTCTGTTTGTGGAAAAGTCTTCCTCATTGTAAACACATAATTAAAGCAAATTTAAACAGTTATATCCTGCAGACATAAATACTGTGTCACAGACCTTTAAGAATTCAGATTCCCCCCCTTCTTTTTGTAAGTGAAATGTAAACATTTCTTACAAGTTCAGTTTTGTATATATTTTTTCTCTGTTTATGTTCGTTTACACATGCAAACAATAGAAACAGATATTTGTGCCTGCAGTACAAATACCTATATGAATAAATATAACAGAAATTCCTATTCCCTGATTTATATGTAGCCTATCTGCTGTTTTCTTTGCTGTATCCTCAGATTAGATCCATTATATCCTTTCTTGTAGTACAGTTTTCTTTCATACATATCTCTTACTGATTTTATTATGCTTTTGACAAAACAAGGATCAATGGAAAAGGCCTACTACTAGGTTTAACAGAGATAACTGAAGTCATCAATATTAATGTGAACAAGAAATAAAGCGTGAAGACACTTCCAAAGTGCCTTTGCATTGTTTTGGGTTGGTTTTAGTGTTTGGTTTTTTTTGTTTGTTTGGTTTGGTTTGGGTTTTTTTAGGGGTAGTAATTTAACTCCAGGATAAGATCATGATTGTGCATTCTTGGGGTCAATGGTGCTTCAGCAATGACCTTGGGTGGGGGGTAGGAATGTGAGATGTTTTAAAGATATAATTTAAAAAAAAAAAAAATATAGAAATACATTAAAAAGAGCTGGGAAAGCTCTTTAAAAAGTACTGACTGCCAGTGCCATGTCAGGGTTGGTGTAGAGTATTCCCAGTGTTCACTGAAGTTAGTGTACATTCTGAAAAATATTTTTGGGGGGTAATGTTTTATTGACCATTTTCACAAGGATGCTTATTACAATGAATAGTGATGATCTAGCAAATTTGTCTTCCCATTTCAGACTAGTAATAAGTTGCATTCTTATTTACAGTAATTAATATATAATAATGTTTATTTTCAATATCTTGTTTTACATTAAACCATGTTAAGAGCTCACCAGTATGTATTAACACCACTTTGTTTTGACATCCTTACTTGTCCATGTGTACTCTGCATGCATCATAGGGGTGTTGCTGGGGAAGGGACACAACCTCCATGTAGGTGGGGGGTTGGGGCAGGAGGGAGCACAGGAGGATGGCCCACATGGGGACACATCGTGGCACTGCTACATAGCACGAGTTAGCCCAACACTGAGTTGGGCTTACAGGACATTCTCTGACCTTCTAGTTGACATTGGTGGCTGCAAAACCCCTAAGTGCATGCAGTAGGCAATATGTCTGCTCCAGGAGTAGAAAATATTGTCAGGTCCAACTAAGAAACCAACTAAGTCTCTTAAAGAGGCAATAGAAATAGTGTTTCATTCCATGTGAAGTCACTTTGAAGTCTTTGGAAGATCTGAAGATGTTCAATACCTGTCTTCCTCTTAGGTAGATGACAGAAATATGAGCTATGATTTTAAACCATGAACATGTTTTATAAGGTAAACTTACCATCATCTTAAGACTGAACCCTAAAGCTTTCTGTGGGATTGCATTACTGGCATCTGTAGGTAGATATTCATAAAGGAAATTGAACCCAGGCACAATATGATTGCATCTAATTCCAGGTCTGTGTTTTTAATTTATTTAGCTTTTTTTTTCTATTAATAATTTCTGTACCTGGAAGTGGTATACTAGAGAAAGAGTCCCCAGTATACTAGTATTACCTAACACCAGCTGCCCATGTTAGTCACCTCCCTGGTAGGTTCCATATGTCTATAAAGAGAGAGAGACAGTCCTCCTCCTCTGACCCTCCTCCAGCTTCTTAATCTTACCATTAGTCAATATGGAGCTGAGAAATGCTATACCACTCCCCGAATTGTTAGGTAACTTCTGCTAGAAAAAAATTCATGCCAGCTAGTGCCCAGACAAGAAATTTTGGAAGTTATTGATCTGAAGAAACAAGCAGACATTTTTGCTTTCATTAAAAAGAGCAACATCTCTCTATTCTGGACTATGCCAACAGTTTTTAAGAAAAGGCTCCTAAACAACTGAAAAATTTGACTTTCTGGTATTTGACAATTTCCAGGCAGTATTCTTTTTTGGGGTTTTTTGGGCGAGTTGGGAGACGTGTCCAAAAAGCAACCAATAAAGTTTTGTAAAAAATAAGTTTCTAACTTTTCTTATGTAAAATAAATAACAAAAGAAAACAATTTTCAGAAAATTAGCTGATCTACACAGCCTTGATACCAAGCTTGCTAACATTTTTTTTGTAATTTCTCCTTCAGCACACAACAACAAAGGTAGCACAATCTACAATATGTTGAAATTCATTTAGGCCTAGGTCCTAAGAACATATATTCAAGAAGTCTTCCTTGTTAATATCACAGAATCACATCTAAGGCAATACATACTTGCATAAAGTTGCTCCTGAGAATGAATGCCTGCAGAATGAGGACCTGAAGTCCTATTAGAAAGTGTGCTGACAGCACGACAAGCATCAATTCAGATGCTTACGCAGTGCAAAGCAGAGGATTTTCAGGGTGCATTACTTATATCATAAAATCCCCTAGCCAAAATTTTGGAAAGAAAGCCAAGACTACCCGATATAACACAACATTGTATTCCATTTTATTGTGCAGTTTAAACTGAGAAAGAAGTATAGCTCATAACTAGATCCTACTCTTTCTCAGTCAGTTTTATTAGGCTATAATTTAAAACACACAGCAAGCTGGAACATTCAAACAATATTTCTTGAGACATGAAATACTGCATTACAGTGAGTTTGGGAACCTCAGGTTCATCCCCAGGGAACAAACTCATTGCTATGAAACAAATGCTAATGAAATCAAATAGACTGTTACGTTGGCAGAAAACAGACACATGGAAAATGTAGCTTATTGTTTTGACTCGTTTGCATAACAAAATTGACAGCGCTGCCTGTTCTTAATAAATATTACTCTAAATATGCAAACAGATGTGTTTACAGTTGCCTTTAAATGGGTCTGTTAAAAAAACCCAAAACCAACAACCCCCCCCCCCCATTGACAAGCAGTTACCAGACTCCTATCACATAACTGTCCTATTTTCACAATTCAGTTTTCACTTACTGAAAGGAACAGTTATGCAACTGGTGAATATACTAGACTTCTTTCAGCAGG
>NW_009952366.1:5030727-5040965 GCF_000747805.2 Chaetura pelagica | reverse complement strand
CAGCAGGAACTATGCTTCTTTCAGAAACTCCTGCTTTTGTAAATCTCCTGCTTTGATCCCTAGGCTCTGCCTGGAGTCGATGAACTAAACCATGAGGCTGGCTCTTCTCTTCGTCTTACTGCTGCCAGCATGCTTGGCCAAGCCATTCCACCAGCAGGGCCTCTTTGACTTTATGCTGGAGGATGAAGGATCAGCTGACATGCCTCCAACAGATGATCCCATCACATCTGGATTTGGACCAGTGTGCCCCTTCCGCTGCCAGTGCCATCTTCGTGTGGTGCAGTGCTCTGACCTAGGTAAGCCCAAGAGTATCTTCATAGGGTATATACTTATATTTTAGCCATGGTTTTGCAGCAGAGATGGTGAGGCTGCTATGCCCTGTCACTCTCTCACTGGGTTGTTGTCAAAGAAATATGCCACGGCTACTGTTAACTAGAATGTGGTACATGAATTAGGCCATAAGCCCTGACAGGATGGGTGTTTGTTGTCACCATGAACATTATTTGATTTTTTCATGTACATTTTGTATATGCACATTTCATTTGTTCTTTGAAAGACCACAGATTTATGATGCAGAACAAATAACTTTTCAAGGCTATTCCTTCAAATGCATATTAAATAAATTCAATGAGGTTAGATGTGGGGATGGATATGTTTTAAAAGGTTCTAAATTGAACAGTCCAAGCTCCCAAACCCTTAATCATACTGTCTAGTACCTCAACATAGAAATAATCCCATTTCCATTGGAATATATGAGCATAGAATAACCAACCCCGAATCATATATGCTGGAACCAGCTCTTTGGAGAAAAGAGCTTGGAAATACTCCAAAAGAATGAACGTGTTTTGGAACTCCTTATTAAGTATCTTCCTTAGACACTGTTCAAAATGAAACCAGAAGAACCTTTCTCACAAACTCCCCTTACTCCCTCATGTACAAGGGCTTGTCTGTGCAGCAGACCAGCAGGATGTGAAGCCATGACTGTTGTCAAAGTATTTGACAACACCATGCAGAAATCTCAAGTAATGAATTTGACTTCAGCGAGACTGCTCTTGGTTTAAACCAGTACTACTCAGTCTAACTCAGTGGGCAGTGCAGAAAACCTGTTAAAGTTGGTTTTCCTTACAAGGAAATTAGGCAATTTATTCAGTGGACAGAAAAATAACTTTTCTTATTATTTTATAGATTAAAAAAAAAAAAAAAAAAAAAAAAAGGTTTCCTTCAGCTGTGTAAATGTATAACTGGGTGTTTCTATTTTCCCATGTTATAGCATTGGCTTTGATAATTACTATTAATCATGGCACAAAGCCACCAGTTAGGACCCAGATTTCATTGTGGTGGGTGTTGCATAATTACAGAAAGGAGGGGGAAACATTAGTTACATCCCTAGAAACTTCTGTGATTTTATTAAAGCAGGCCACATAATTACGCAACAGATACGTTTGGCAAAGGCCCAGCGAACAATGCAAGCCAAGTTGCACAAATGAGCACAGATCAACCTAGCCATGCATTCATAAAGCTTTCACAGTACCACCCCTGTTGAAAGATAATTTCTTTTTTTACCATTTAGGTGCCAGATAGTAGCAAACATGGGATGAGGAGTGGGGAGGAGATGGCCACATGTGCCATGGAAGTCTTAGATTTTCTTGTTACACTGGCTAATGAGGATGGCATTTAAGTTCTTTTGGGACCTTATCCCCCAGTCTGCTTCAATTCTGCAGAACGTAAGGAGCTTTTGCTTGGTAAAATTAGAGATATCCACACAGGAACCTTTTGTTGCTGTACTTGCTTCCATGATTGTTCAGTTCTCCTTCCCACATATATGGTCTCCAAAGGATTGCACTACAGTCCAATGCATACAGATGCTTCTGGGTTAAGAGAGTCTTATATGGACAAGGAGACTCAGGAATATTTCAGTTAAGGCCCCAGGTCTGTGTTTCCTAGATTTAAAGAGGGGTGATAAGAGAGAGATACATTTTGAGCTGTGTTTAAACCCAGGATGCAGATACTGCAACAAAAAGATTGTGAAGTAGCTGGGCTGATAATATCCAGCCTCTGAGCATGAAGCAAAAAAGATCTCCCTGGGCTTAATATATGCAGTCCTGAACAATAAATAATATTTCACTGGCAGAGCTCAAGGAAGTAATAATCACCCAGGATCCCCCAGCCTTGGTGTTAAGTTTCATCCACTCTGCTCACACGTGGCTATGTCAGCCCCAGTAGGTGGTGTTCTAAGGGTTTGGCTCACCAGGACCCAGACCTGATGGCCACCCCTGTAAGCAGTGACAGAGCAGTTGTGTGTACTGCCTGCTCATAGGAAAACCTGCCCTCTGCCCTCCTCTGTTCCCTCCTTGAACCAGTTTCTGTGTGACCTGGACTCAGACAAGGTCAAATTTATCTACTGACTTAAGGAAAGCTGGGAGCTGGCCCCAAGAGCTCAAAAATTCATTGCAAACTGTGGAGGTGCTGCCAGGACGACCCAGTGTGCTCCTGGATGATGGGATGAAGGGTGTTTGGGGCGTAACCACCAGGAAAGCAATGTCCTGTTTCACACAGAAACCGTGAAACCAGCAGTGACAGTTCCACTTCCCTGTTAACCACAGCTCCTGGCCCGCCTCTCCCTTCAGCTCCAGGAGTTTCTGGCCCAACCAAATTAGCTACCTCCTCCCCCAAAATTATCAAGTTTAGTAATCTAGTCCCATGGGTACTAACTGAAGAAAAAAATGCAGGCAAGACTCCTCCCAGGGATATATTAAGAGCTTACTAAATTACTTTCTGCAAAGGCAAGTTGAACTCTGGATCAGGATCCTTTCTTCCACTCACCCTCTGGTGTGGAAGGAGGGCTCTTTGCAGCCACCAGCCTCTGAGTTCAGAAGGCATGTCAGAGAAAGACAGCTGGAGGACCCAAACATAGGCTACTTATTGAGGTCTTCTATTCCTCAGTGTGCTTCTTGTGTCCAAAGGGGCATTTGCAATTTGTAAACTCTTGCTTCGTAAGGAAAAAGCCAACTATCTGACACAGAGTTATGTGAATAAACCACAGAATTATCTCATCCAAGGCCTAGAGATCAGGTTTTCCCCTTGTCTCATGAGCACTGGATGGGAATAATAATAAAAATATCCAAATTCAATAAAAACAGTGAAAAAAATACCCAACGGTCCAATTACACTCTTGTCAGCTGAATTTTTGCGTTCCTGAACTTTTCAGCTTCAGTTACATCTTCCTAAGCACATACCTCCAAATTAATTTATTTTGCCTCCAAGCCAGGAACTGAGTTAGCAGGAAGGAGAATGCTGTCTTCTCACACCCTGAGGAATAATTCTCTCTGAGCTATGGCTACTGACAGATCAAGAAGAGAGACCCATGTGCCTACCTTTTATGAAATGTATTACATTTTTAAAACAGGCTCAAGGATTTCATCAAGAAAGGCTACCACAATATCTTTATAAAAGTGTGGCCTCTTCTAAGAAATCTGCCTATGTTGCTGAAAAGAGTTCACTTTTATTCATGTATCAGTATAAGGCATTATTATGCTATAACCAAGCTTTCCATAGAAATCACAAACATCTTCCTCATTAACACGCATTACAGGTGGGAAGTAGCTGATACAGCTGGTCAGAAACAAATCTTCATGTTTAAAAATAATACACAAAGGGAAGGCGTGCAGGCATTTGGCCAGGCAAACATGCCTTGTAAAAGCCCTAGCACAGATTAACCATCCATTTAAAGTCTCATCCTCCTAAAGGGAGTCTCAAGCAAAGTATCCTCCCAGAGCACCTTGGTAGGCAGGAGGATGCACATGTGATTACTCAGTCCTGCATCGGAGGGAGAATGCTCCATAAGCACGTTCAGAGGTGTCGGTGAGAGCTTTATTTCACCTTCAGATAAGTCTGGCAGCCTCTTATGAAGTGAGCAGTGTCTGTGTTCTGCAGGATGCAATGAAATTGCCTTCCTTAGAAACTTCACAGGATGTAAGGGGATCCCTCCAGCCCTCCTGCTGTGAGCATCCATGAAGGTTTTGTGGTCTCCAAAAGGTGTGCAAGAGATGGATGTCAGTAATCAGAGTTAAAGCAGTATTACAGTTTACACTGGAATTTTTCTCACAGTTCAGAAACTCAGGGTTTCTCCAGCTGTGAAGAAGGGTGTATTTAAGCTCAGCATGTCTGATGGAGTGAAGCTTTGAAAAGCACTTTGAGATCAGTAGGTGAAAAACTGAGATATGTAAAGCATCCCATAACATGAGGCAACTTATCTGAACACATGTACTGTTTAAACTGTATTAACTGATGGCTCTTCAACAGCTGAACTATGGCTATGTGACAACAGCTAGTTTATTTGCTGACAAAAAATGGTTTATCTCACTGTATAAAATCTTCCAGAAACATCTGAACATCCATTTTCTGATCATTATTTCATTCGGGGCCCTCATATCTCATTATATAGGAAATGAGCTCCTTTGGGATATACCTTGATTTGGAGTTCTGTTGTCAATGTGGGTTTTTTTTTAAAAGAAAAATAATACATACCTCTTTGATGATCAGTCTCAGATAAGTTCAAGGAAACAGACAGGATTCCTTACTGTTTTGTACTTAGCTTTAGAATTCCTGCCTTTATTTTAATCTTTACAAAACTTTAAAAAAACTTAATATTTAAAGGCAAACATTTAGTTAAAAATCCTAGAGGTTTCTAAAGGTGTAATCAGAGAAAGCATGGATTCATAAATGGCCAGATTTCAACAAATATAATTTTAAGATAAAAAAGTTCTTGTTAATTTATATTGAACTTGTTATTCCATTTATTATGGTGGTTGTTTTTTTTTTTGCTTCTAAAAACAAGGCCTTATTCCTCTTATGTTTGGTAGAAACTGAGACTCATTAAATCCTCTGACTTCATGGAACCAGATTATTTAACAAAAATGTTATTTAAAAAATTGGAATAAAGAAATCTTGGTAAGTATATTGTCACTTAGACCAAGAATAGCCTCTGCATCATGATACCATGGCCTTAAAACTGAAGACTGAATGCCTTTTTGGACAATATTCTTTGGCCAAATACACACTCTCATCAAGCACAAGTTATCTGACTTTCCACATGGAAACTGGGTGAATTCCAGTACTCTAACATGTTGGAGATCAGACTAGAAGACCTATATAACATAGTACATGTAGATATAGGAGTGATCTCATGTGTCTAAGAGTCATCTGGGGTCCTTTCACGTCCGTAGGGAGAGTAATGTAGTTAGCCTATGGGGAAGTTCATCCTATCTAAGGTGGCTGTCAGAGTCAGAAAGGAAACATCACTACTGGAAAATTAAAATGCCAACACAGGGCCTCAATGACCATTCAGTGCTATGCAAATACTTACAAAGTTGTGATAAAATTACAGCATAGAAAAAGTAAACTCAGATTGCCAGTATTATTTTGTGATAAATTTGCTATGGATTATTAAAAATTTTATATATATTCTGCTTAGATACAATTTTTAGGATGTCTTGGAAGTTAAAGAAAGCGTGAGTTAAAGCCCTGTACTCAGCACATCCTGAAAAATTATTTAGTCAAGAACCCAATAACTAGAAAACACTCTTGAAAAGTTGTCAAGGAAAAGAATATGTTGGCCTGGATGTAGGCTGCTTTATATTAACAAAAAGTCATTAGATTTTGCCAGGGTAACACTTACAGACAGTTTGGTTGCATCGCAACCTGAATTGCTTATGTTCCAGTTCCAGTTGATAAACATGATTCTAGGTGAAAATAATCCACTCTGAATACATTCTTTATCAGCTGCTGAATCCGAGGTAACAATTACCAATTGTTTTTTAGATTTATTTGCTTGCTTAAGACTAGGACATGCTATTTATGAAAGCCTAGTGGCAGGAACGGAAATCCAAGTGACACATGAAGTGTGGTTTGCACTGTGACAAAAGTCATTCCTATAATTTTCCAGTGCACAAATAAACAGTTAATAGATAGCTAGTAAAATGTGAGTCAGTTGTTAGAGGTCATAGCAGGTGATTACAATGCTTAAAACATAATAAATAATCACTGGTGCCTCTTAATCTTGTGTACATCTATAGTATGTGCATTATGTTCTTAACACCTTTATTGGGTGTACTACATATAAGTAGGTAAAACCTACCCACGTTTTCACAACATAAACCCTGTGCTATTGAACTGTGAGAGGTTCCCAGCCAAGTCTTTGGAAGAGTGAAAGAGCCCAAAGGCTTCTTCCCAATGTTCACTGAAAACCCACTGCCAACAGGGAAGAGAACTGGGAATTTGGGTCCTACATGAAGCCACCAATAGTATCATCCAGCTGCTCAGGAAAACTCTGCTCACAGAGTCCAGTTACCATGGCATTTAGAAAATATTACGTTTTAAAGCAGATTTTCAAAACCCATCTCTCTAACCCAGATTTGAGAATGTCCCCTCCTTATCAACATCAGACTCCCTGGTCCATATTTTACTTTACTCTGATCCTGGATCTGTCATGTGATTAACAGGAAGAGGGCTAAAAGAATAAAATCAGGTTAATGAAAATACAGCATTTTTCTGAATATACTTTTTTTCTGTTCCTGCAGACCATATCCTTCAAAATACATTCCATTATTAAAAAAAAAATAATAAAATTCCCCTGCTTTACATGCCTGTCCTGACAAACGATATTGACAAACACTGGAATGCTAGGTTTCTTCTACTGTATTATATTTAAGGGCTCATTCATGCAGAGTGTGATTATCTTACTACATCCACTATGAAAGCAAAGTAGATTGATGGAATGGAACTTGCTCACTGGTTTATTTGCAAGAAAAGAGATGGAAACAATGAACACAGGCACAAAGGGACCTTAGGACCAAGGCCCATGCCTGCATGGGGTTTATATGGGGGGTGGGCAGATTGAGTTGTAGTTTTCAACTACTGGGACTTGACCAGCTCTGTACAAATGACCCTGTGGTTAGCAGGGTTATATTTTCTATAAAGGAAACTCTACTGCAGACTTGATAGGCAGTCAACAGGGAATTAAAAAGGTGAAAAGCAGTTCTTAAAGAATTTGTGTGCTCTCTGCATGCATGCTCTTAAGTGAGAGGGCAGCCAGGAGAACATCCCATACCATCTTTGTCTTTGTCTCCTGCAATCTATCTGGAGTTCCTTGAGTTGCTATGAAGAACTGTGAAGGAGAGGATGCTTGCAGTTTTAATTTCAGTAAGAAAAGGAATACAATAAATACTCATCTTTTAAAAAGTAGTGGAAACAAGAAACCTTTTCTGCCCACCTAATTTCATGGTAACTTTAGGGATTGAATGGCAAAAAAACAAATGGATAGATTATTTATAACAATGCTAAAGTATTAAAATCATGTGAAAGTGTAAATGGGGCTACGGTCTGGTTCTGTAATGCATCCAAGCAGAACAAAAATGCTCAATAGGTCATTCTAGAATGCATTTCTTTTTGCTTCTCCTGTGACATTTGAAGTATGAAAGCCTAGGTCAACAGCAGTTTCTGTACTGGAGTGCAAGTTTTCCCTTCTACTGCTTCAGTGTGGGCCTCAGAAACTAAACAGACTCTCAATAAATTACTGTTTTAGGGTGGTGTGTACCAGGAGTGTTTGTAGTGGTACAACAAAAAAAGACTTTGCTGAATATCTCTGCCTAAGAAGTGCATGAGCAAAGATGAGAGCCAAACAAGACTATAAAGCTATGATATCATTCAGCTTTGATGTCATTTCTTTCCATAAGTTTAATTAAGTCCTTCACACCTTCAAATTGTGAATATGATGCTAATTCTTTACCAGTGTGAAGTAAGAATAGGAAGAGAAAGTGTAATGAAGTTTGTAGCTTTGTAGCAACATCCCAGAAAACAAAGACTAGTAGATACTGAGCAGATACTAGAATAGAAATGAAAGAGGAAAGGGTATAAAGTCAATGAAAGAAGACTAGAAAGATTACACGATATGAACAGTTTTGAGAAAAAAAGGCATAGTATGAACATGGAAAGGAAAATACTGCTCTTTCAAGGGAAGCTATAAGAGAAATGGGCAGAAAGTTTCAGATAAAAGATGAATTGGGATAATAATCTTACTATTTTCAGGGTGAAGGGGCAAAAATTATTTTCTGTTCTTTATTCCCTCACTCTATGGTTGGGAGTTTATATCCTCTGGAGGAAAGGAGATGACTGTTGCAGTGATAGCTAACTTGGGGAAGGTCTATCACTAAATGACTAACAAAATAAACAAGTAACAAGGTCAAAATATCCAAGAGTTACAGGGATATAGACAACATTTTCCAGTAAAAAGTAGAAATTAGCAAGTCTGCAGGCTCCCAGATTCAGTCAGAAAATTATCTCTCAACACTTTAAAAATGTTATTCAATATGTCCAGATCGAGTCACAGTGGGTCCTTCCATTGCTTGCTTGTATGAAAGTAAGCTGAAAACAATCCCACAACATTTATGAAAAATGGCCAGGTTATGTTTAGAAATACCTGATATAACCAGGAACATATCTCTGCCCTCAGGTCATAATAATACTAGGGCTGTGAAATCACCATGTGGTCATAACAGGAAGGGACAAATTTACTTGAAACCAGAGAAGTTCCCCACACCCTTCCATTGCCCCCAGTGACTCTTTATGTCTATTCCATTATGTTAGTCCTAATTCTGGTAAATCCCAAAGTAAAGACTGAGAGAGCTACCCTTAAATTGGTGTTGCGTGCTGCTTAACCTGTGAACGAGGCAAACACCAAAAATATTACTCCAAAGGATGATTAAAAATGTATTTTGTTAAATAATACTCACTTTTCTGAGACATTACAAGGCACTATTATGACTACTGTAAATACTTGTAAGAAATAATGCTTCACCTTACTGCATAAATTCTCATAGATGGTACATCTGCATTGCATCCACTGACTAAAGCTGTTATGCACATGGTGCTGGCAGATTGCATGAATCACACAAGACAGTTTCTGTTCTTTGATGGCATGGTTTATGTCTGTAACCATGACAGTGGGAAATGTAAAGCTGGCAAATCTAGGAGTTCAGAGAACTCTTTACTTTTTTTTTTTTTTTTTTTTTTTAACTTAATGTCTTAATCCCTGAAGTCTCATGATTATTTCAGAATATTTCTCTGCCTTTCTAAAATACTTCTGTGCTTCTTAGGAAGACATACACTGTCAAGACTTTTGAAATTAGAATTCAGTTAGAAAGAACACAGAAATGGTAGTTGCTTGATTTTTAGCTTCAATAATATAGCTTTACTATTAAGTATTAGCTTTTAGAGCCAGGAGGCTGAACCTATCTGTACCAAAAATGTGACTAGCATAGAAAAATAATTCATAACATCTGTAGCTTACAATAGCTGTTATACTTGGAAATATGTGTTCCCTACGCAGAGTGGAAATGGAGAAAAGCAGTTTTAGCAATGCACTAATTTTTAAACGTTTGTTAGGGCCTTTATGATTCTTCATACTATTGTAATGGAGAATTATGCATTTGATCATAACATGTGAATTTGTTTCTATTTTTCTGTGGTAATCACTCTGTTCTGGGAAGTATTGTTTTAAATGTTTGGAAAGAACAGTGTAGTAACATGTCAGTAGGTCTACCTTTGTGAGAGGCCACCTCAGCAGGGGTCTGAGTTAAGTTTCTTTTTTTTTTCCTATGGGAAAGGTCAAAAGTATACAAAAATACTAATCTCTGATAAAGTCCAAAATGGATCTTATTGGAGCATGACTCTTACAAACTATAGAGCAGAAAACAACCTTTAAAAAAGGTTGTGGATAACCTTTCAAAAGGATATTTAAGATTATTGAAAAAAAATTTAAGAATGGACATTGTTTTTTTATCTCTTTGAAGAATCATTTGAGATGAAGAATTCTCTATTTTAAAAAATTTTTTACTGCAGATTTCACAGTAAGTAAAGGGAAAGTGGAGAAGAAACTTCTACTTTGAAAATGGGAAAGACAAGGACCCTGTGGATACTTTGCTGTAAAGACAATTGTTTCTTATTTTATGGATGGTAGGACCTCTATTTTAAAAAATTTTTTACTGCAGATTTCACAGTAAGTAAAGGGAAAGTGGAGAAGAAACTTCTACTTTGAAAATGGGAAAGACAAGGACCCTGTGGATACTTTGCTGTAAAGACAATTGTTTCTTATTTTATGGATGGTAGGACACAAATAATGAAATTACTTCTAGTTGCAAATCCCACATAATAGAGAACAAATTTCCAGTCAATACTCAAGA
>NW_009952366.1:5029850-5030629 GCF_000747805.2 Chaetura pelagica | reverse complement strand
AACACCCAGCAGTGCACACAGGCAGCTGCTGGAGAGGCTGCCTCCACTGGGAGAGCAATCACTGATGATCACGGTTGGGAATTACATGTAGCTCAGCCCAGATTCCTCAGCTGGCAGCAGCTGTTTTTGGAAACTGAAGGAGTCTTGAAAAGAGCCCCATTTTATGGCCCCTGTGACAATAATCATGAGTGTTGCAATGTAATAACACGTATCTGAGCTACAGCATTCAGATGTCTCTCTGCCTTTTGGCTCCTTCTCTCCGGCTTGCGAAGGGAAGGTTTACTCGGAGGAATAAGCCCAATCCCTGCTTGTTGTAAAATGGATAGGTGAAGGGAAAAAAAAAATCCCCCAAAGTACCCCAAACAAACAAGCAAACAAAAAATCAAACCACAAGCTCTGCTATGTTGTTAAAGTTGTTTATAATTGGCACAGCTCACATATTTGTTCTTTTGACTATGTGGTCTTAGTGTTGCAACGATGCAATTCTCAGGGAAGTGTCCTCATCTCTGGGCTACAGACTCAGACTCCCATTTGCTTAGTCTCCCTCACTGGCCCCATAAATCTTGCATTCCTTTTCTGCATAGTCTTATGGTTTCAGCAGAAACGTGGCTCAGTGCCAAGTTGCAGACTAACTTGTGGCTCTCACTTCTGAGAAACTGGAGCAGTGGACTGAAACCCCTTCACAGAAAGGAGGGTTCAAAAGCCACCCTTCTTTTGTGGGATAAACAATTCCATGGCTGGTTGATCACAGCTTCTGTAGCTGAGCAGACTATTCCCTT
>NW_009952366.1:5008430-5029400 GCF_000747805.2 Chaetura pelagica | reverse complement strand
GAAAGAGTCAGTGAACTTTTCTAAGTCAGAGCATCCAAAGCTGTGTTAAGCAACTTGCCATCCTTCCAGAAAGAAGTCACTGAGTCCTGTTATTTTCCATGACTAAGTATCCTAACCCTGAAAGCTCATTCACCCCATTCACTCCAGAGTCCACACAGGGCATTGCTAAGGGCATTCACCTCCGAGAGGTTTTCTGCTCATCAGTGGGATGTGGGAGAGCTGGACTTGAAGTAGGGGAGAACACACAGCAGTGCACACAGGCAGCTGCTGGAGAGGCTGCCTCCACTGGGAGAGCAATCACTGATGATCACGGTTGGGAATTACATGTAGCTCAGCCCAGATTCCTCAGCTGGCAGCAGCTGTTTTTGGAAACTGAAGGAGTCTTGAAAAGAGCCCCATTTTATGGCCCCTGTGACAATAATCATGAGTGTTGCAATGTAATAACACGTATCTGAGCTACAGCATTCAGATGTCTCTCTGCCTTTTGGCTCCTTCTCTCCGGCTTGCGAAGGGAAGGTTTACTCGGAGGAATAAGCCCAATCCCTGCTTGTTGTAAAATGGATAGGTGAAGGGAAAAAAAAAATCCCCCAAAGTACCCCAAACAAACAAGCAAACAAAAAATCAAACCACAAGCTCTGCTATGTTGTTAAAGTTGTTTATAATTGGCACAGCTCACATATTTGTTCTTTTGACTATGTGGTCTTAGTGTTGCAACGATGCAATTCTCAGGGAAGTGTCCTCATCTCTGGGCTACAGACTCAGACTCCCATTTGCTTAGTCTCCCTCACTGGCCCCATAAATCTTGCATTCCTTTTCTGCATAGTCTTATGGTTTCAGCAGAAACGTGGCTCAGTGCCAAGTTGCAGACTAACTTGTGGCTCTCACTTCTGAGAAACTGGAGCAGTGGACTGAAACCCCTTCACAGAAAGGAGGGTTCAAAAGCCACCCTTCTTTTGTGGGATAAACAATTCCATGGCTGGTTGATCACAGCTTCTGTAGCTGAGCAGACTATTCCCTTAGTGCACGAAAAACTTTAGCCTCCCTTAGTCCTCAGACTATTCCCAAATCCTTGCAACACCTCCTACACCTGTTTGGCTGTCTAAATGGCAGCCCATACTAGCTGGGCTGGCGCAGCACTATGCAGGAGGTGGCTCGCCACTGATTCCTCCTCTCTCACGGACTGAGTAAGGGCCAAATTATACCAACCTTGGCTCTTCTCTGCCTAAGATCTTGTCTCATCAAATCTCCAGAGCTGTCAGCCATCTGTCCTCTCCAGGACATGAGGCAATCACTGCTGAAGAGCCAGACACTGTAATTTGCTTAAGAAATGATGGGAAAAAAATACTCCTCATATAAAGAGGAGCCCACAGAGACAAACCTGATTTCTGCATTTGTCTTCTCCTTCATCCTACCACTAAGGAGGGGTTCCTGGTCCCAGTAACTTCTCCCCACTGAACATTTTTTAGGTGACTGTAGATGAGCCTTTCAGTGCTTCCAAAAGTGAGTGTGGACCCTTGTTGTCTACAGCAAAGAAATATGTTAATGATCCAGTTCTGCTGGATTTTGATGAATACATTTTACACAGAATCATAGAATGCCAGGTTGGAAAGAACCTCAAGGATCATTTTGTCCAAACTTTCTAAGTAGGAACACGGTTCAGATGAGACAGACCAGCACCTTGTCAAGCTGAGTCTTAAAAGTGTACAGCACTGGGGAATCCACCACTTCCCTGGGGAGATTATTCCGATGTCTGACTGCTCTCATAATGAAAAATTTTCTTCTGATTTCCAATTTTGATTGTATTTGTTATTTCAAAAATCTGTGGTGTAGCAACTAGAGTAAGTAAATTTGGAAAACTTCTGCCAGGGATAATATGAACTCAGCTGGTCCAGACTAACAATAGGAAATATTCTAAGATTATTTACACTTTTTCCCCCCCATTCTGTAGTTCTGTGGCATATTCTGTTCTTTATGTGTTTTCATATGCATGTATTTTTATACACATACATGTACACCTACAGGAATAATTGAATGTTACAGATTAATAATGTAGTAAAGAATAAAATTTCTACTTATAGAAATTTGCTGAAAATAATATAGATCTTACCTGTACTGTAGGAACTGATGACTGTTCAGCTTTTATGAGGAACCCATGATTTGTCACAAAGAAATATTTTAGTGCAAATTAAAATGGTCTTTATGACTAAGGGTAAATGAACTGGTTTAATAAATACTTCATATTTCCAGAATCCCTAGACTCTTAATTTTAGTGTAAATAAGGATTTTGAAAGAGTGAAGCTATAGCATTTCTACATTCTTATGTATAAGTAGAGCTTTAAAAAATGTTTTTACCAACTTAGAAAATAACTGACTTAGTTTTATTCAGCCAAACTAAATAAAGACATATGTATTTTCAATTTAACATAAAATGGGAAATACAGAAAAATCTAATTCTATAATCAGTCATAAGTCGATCTTAGTAATCAGAGGCCTGAAATATTTTCAGGAAACTGAATAACAAACTGTGTAGCACTGATAATCCACTTAAAAACATCAAACTGCTATGAGAGATTTTTATATGGCTTTCTGAGAAACAAGGTTTAATGTATAAAAAATCATAGCCAAGAGCTGGAATACTCATTTAAACTGTTCTTAAAACAATTGTGAGGTGACTCAATTGACATTTTTCAAGACTAGTTCTCCTTTCACTTGGTATCAAGTAAATTCCACTGGAAGGCATTTTTAAGTGAACATTCATATTGCAGAATATGACTTCAGAAGTATAAGGACATCACTGGAGTTTCTCAGAAATGAGTAGTAAGGACTGCCTATAAATCCCCTCTAAACGTCTTGGTGTCCCAGACAGAGGAATCAAAATTTCCTCCTGTGAAACAGTAATTCTATGTGAGGATCCAAGAGCCATTTCAGCTTCTTGTGGAATTACAATTTTCTTGATTCAGTTCAATTTCTGTCATGTTGTCATTTGAGCTCGGGCTCCCCCATTGTTCTGAACTGGCTGTCTATTGACCTGTGCTGACAAAGAAGATGTCACTCTCTAGACAGGGAATGTCCAGCATAGGAACTAGTTTGCACTAGAGCAATGCTCCTCTTCTGTGTATCTCTCTAGACATACATCTGCCTGTATAGGCCTGGACCTGCAAGATGAAGCAGAACTCTTGGAGCCAATGTAGATGTGACAAATGGTGAAACACTTAGATCCAGTTCACAGCTGAAACACAGTTTAGTCATGAGTTTTTTGCTGTTGATTTTACAAGGTAATGTCCAGATATACCCATTCATAAACTCTTCCTTCACTGGGGACTTCCAATTGATGCAGCTTTTAGCTGGAGGATGTACTAAACTGCTTAATATTTAAAGCAATGTTTAATGCAATGTCTCTCCAGCATCCAAGGGCATATCCTGGAATCCTCTATACTTTGCTCTTCTGAAGTCAGACAAGTCAAGAAAAAAAAAAAAATAAAAAAAATTCTATAGCTGTTTTCTGAGAAATTTTTAAAAACATCTTCAGGAAATGCAGAATAGAATAGACATGAGATAAGTAATACAGCAAGCTTAGCTCTTTAAGGGGTGGCAATTATATTCCTTACAATCAAAGATAAGTATTTTATTATAAATCTTTCTAGTTTCTAGTACAAGATAGGAATCTTTTACAAATAACTTCTTAGAAATGGGTATCTGATTATTAGATTTGTCTTATCCCTATAGTATGAAGTTTAACTTCACTGCTCTGAGAAATCATCAGTTCTACCTTATTCAGAGATAACAGGATCTTTTAAAAGGTAACATGTGAAGCTTGAAATGTACAGTTTGAAATTTAGTCTTTGACAAATTACCCCTTCAGTGGCAATCCAAAACTTCTTATAAAGTATGTTCTAAGGACATCACATAAAGGACAGTTGCATAGGTCTCTTTTGCCTTGGTTTCTGCTGTATTCACTTTTTTACAGACACTAGTCTATTAATATAAATATACTGATGACCAGAACATGGTAATACTACTTTGAATACAAATAATTAAACCTTTTATTATTATTTATACTGGAAAAATGCTACAAAAGTTACTAGACTGTAAAAACTTCTTATAAAAAATTACTATGTTGAAAAATAAGCGTTTTTTGGGAAATAATTTTTAGTTGCTGACATCATTCCTGTCTGCTAAGGACAGGAACTCTCCAAAGACAACCAACATGCAAATTATATGGTATCACATTTTTATATATTTGGAACTCTAGTCCTACACTTCTGAAAGTAATGAGGGTTTTGCAACTGCCTTCAGTAAAAATGTAGTCCATGCCACAATGAGGAAAGATTATTTTAGTAATATGAATAATCTTAATCTGTGCTGTGTATTTATGCCCTGAATATCAGTAATGTAAACAGAATGAGATGTCAACTTTGGATCTTGAAATTTAAAGCATGGTAGAAGCTCTTACTAATTCATCCTAGGCTAGATAATTGTGCTTTTAAAATTTTGTGGATGCTGATGTGATTAAAACTCAACTGATTTGTATTATACTCTTTTAATAAGTGTAAAATCCAAATATTTTAATATATTTTTAGCTAAGGTTAGAGAAGTTACAAGTGGGAAGACAAATTTGAAAGAATGGCTAGAATGTTTTCTAAATTCAGAAACCAAACTTTCATAATGGTAGGACAAAAGAATATGTTCTATACAAACTAATATTATAAATTCAAAAGTAAGACTAAAAGAAGCAAATACTTTTCAAAAGTTTAGGTCTCCTGCACCCAGATATAGGTAACTAAAAAAGCAATCTTGTTTCCAGAGTTTGATAAGCACAGAACAGTAATAACAGACACCAGTAGAATCTGTGAGATGCTCAACATTTTGGAAGATTCAGACCTGGCACCTAAAGACAAATTGGAGGCCACATCTGCATGATAATATTTTTAAGAATATGGACAAATCTATGTGTAATTCTTGGTGCATCACCACTTGTAGTAAAAAGCTCCAGTGGCCTCTGTGGCTTCTCCAGAGTTTATGATAAATTTTTATAGTAGTAACTATAAAATAGTATTATTTCTGCAAGTTAAAAGGATTAAATATAACACTAAACATATATTTGTTTTGATGGTCTACCATAACTTTCCAAGTAAGAGCCAACCATTTTTTTACTCCACATATATGTATATATTCTAAAAAGGTTTGAAAGAGAGTTTTGCTTATCTTTGGATTTTGACAGACAAACATCTATTCCAGATGTGAAAACACTTACACTGGTGATGATTGTTGAGTTTGGAGGTCACCTCTATAAGACTATGCCCCTGCTAAAGGTCAGCTGCATCAGACTCTGTTTAGGGCTCTGTCCAGTCAGCTTCTGGATATCTCCAAGGATGGAGACTCCACAGCCTTTGTGTGCAAAGCATATCTCATCTCTAAGCAAGCATATCTCACTGTGTTTACAATGGCATGCTTGAGATAAAAAGATATAGTTTTTAAAAGATTATGTATCTTTTCATCTGAAAAAAATATCATGCAGTCCACCATCATACTGGGGAGACATGAGTGATACTTGCAGAGTGATCTTTCCCGGGAAAGTTCAAATATAGCTTCAGAAATATTTGTGGAAAAATTCACTAGTAAAAAGACTGCTCTATCCAGAGAAGTCCAATTCTATTGGATGACCATATAGAGACTTTATTAGTATCTACACATTTTTCCTAGCAGCCATTCATTAAGCCTTTCACATTCTGTTAAAAAACACAAATAAATAAATAAATAAATAGTTTAAAAAAAGCTAGTTAGGAAAGAACATTTCAAATTTGTGGTAAATCAGGATGACTATAAAAGATCTGCTCCATTCCAAGTCACAGTATGAGAGGAAAGCTGGGTAAAGCAAGTGTTATTTAACACTAAATAATTTCATTTCCATGACTTCATCAGACTTACATATCAGCTATTCAGAAAATAGTCCCAAAGAGAGTCTTTAATTTAAACTGATGTTCTTTTGGCAGTTGTAGTGAAACCAAGAGATTTGTTCTCCAGAAAACTTGGACAGAGTATCAGATGAAAGAAAAGGGGGGAGGTGGATTGGATTTTTTTAAGGTGGACTTTACTGTAAGTTTTTTAGTTACTGTCAAACAAACTATTTTTTCTGGAAATTATTATAATTAACTATCACACTTCTTTCAAGAAGCCTACTACCTTTTAAAAAGCAGGAAATGTTCTCTGTCCACAAAAGCTAACACACAGTGAAATTAATAAATACCATACCTCTTTCTGAAAGCAATTTTTATTCATACAATTCAGTGGAATTAAGCATGCTAGAAATAATTTTCTCAAACGTCAATCCTATGCTTCAAGGTGTAGCTCAGATATATTCTCAGAAAAAAGGCATAGTGGAAATGTGAATAAATACATTTTGATTTGACATTACAAAATAAAACTCCCTTTGACTGGCTGGAGACAGAAATATTTTCAGATAAATCTTCAGGAAATGAGTTCTTGAAATGCTGTTTACTGAAAGGTAAATTCTGCTAAGAAAAGTAGTGATCCTTATTTAAAGTTTTGTTCAGAGTTAATTATTTATTCCTTTCACTGTCCCTAGGTCTGGAAAGAGTGCCAAAAGATCTTCCTTCTGACACAACTCTGTTGGACTTACAGAACAACAAAATCACTGAAATTAAAGATGGAGACTTCAAGAACTTGAAGAATCTTCATGTAAGTGTATAAATGAACTAGCAATTGCCAGGGGAAAAAAAAAAAAAAAAAAAAAAAAAAAGAAGGAGAAAATGTGGTTTTGGCCTAGTACTCAGGTTTTTAAGGAAAGCTTATGAAATACTTTGTGATATTGCTCTATCAGCCCAGCCTATTTCTTTCCATTCCCATTCCTCACCTGTAAACTCTCTTCTCATACCACAGAAGTTTATCATCTCTTTTCAGGTCTTCACTGTCCATTCAGTCACCTGATCTCTATCATAATTTTTCTCACCAATTTATTGAAATTCTCAGTCCTTTTAGCACAGGGAGTTAGTCAAAAAAGCAGATTAATCTCAACACTGACACCTCACTCATTACTGTATTCCTTCCCCTGCTATCTCTGAGGTCACAGAGATTTGTATATGCCATGTTTGTCAGCAGTTTTTCTGTACTAATTTTAGTTTAGTTTTCTCCTGCCTGCACTACAATGAAATTGTGTTTTTGCAATAACCTTCTCCTAGCAGAAATAGGTTCTCATCATCCTTTTCCTTCTAGTCTCTTCCAACTCTGCTGTCTGTTTTCCTCCTTGCTGAAATATTTTCCTTCTCTGGTTTCTGTGACTGCCCTCTTTTTTCTGGTTCACCTCTCCTTTTCCAAGTTTCCATCAGACAACCGCCTTCCTCTGCTTCCAAATTTTCGTTTCTCTGTTTGAGGTCCTCCTCCCTTATTTCTATGCTTTTAATCAACATCTTAAAATTCATACCTCATAGTCTTGCCTCAATTTGGTTGAAATATCTCTTTCTTGCCAGATTAGAAAAAAAACCAAAACTGTTACTTCTCTGCCTCTGAAACTAATACCCCAACTAAGACATATTTCTGAAAATATTATTTTTCTAGCCTTTAACCAACTCAGGCTTTTTCTGTGTTATTCCATCTGACCCTTTTTTATTATAACCAATATAAGCTACTTGTCTTTTCTTTCCTGCCTCTTCAGAGCCTCTTTCTATTCTATTGTTTTCATTCACAACAAAGAAGCCAACTCCCACTTTTTATCCATTTATACTGCCAGTGCCATCACCCAAACAAGCACTGTTTCAAACAAAAGTCCGCTTTTAGCCACTCGTACTCAGGAAAAAAAAAGAGATATTTTAAACATTTATCTCCTCAATTATTTCCAAATTTCCCATTAAAATTTTGTTTTAATTCAAAATCAAGAAGGAAAGTTTTTTTTTTAAAAAAATCTAGGAATAGGCACAATTCTAGTTTGTAGTGGAGGCAGCTGCACAAGTAAGTCATGATGAGGTTCATGCCACCTAATTTAAGTGTAGAAGTCTATATTTGAGCTAGTTACATAGATAATCACTACAGTTAACAAAGAGTTAGGTACTTCTACATTGCATTTCATATGACTTGTTTTTAGAATGAGATGACTTATGCCCCTGAATTTTTTTTTCAATGCCTCTGCTCAGCTACTGATCACATTTGAATCCCTGTTTTCAGAGAAGATCATCTGCAAGGTGCTGAAAAAGAGATAAGTCTTGTCGATGATTTGAAGCTTTTTGCAGTCCTCCTCCATGGCACTGCATGCAATGAGTCAGAGCATGCTCTTGCAGATGAAAAGCACTGTCCCCAGTGACTTCTGTCGTCATGGCACTCAGCTCAGGCCTTTTTTACACATCCTGCTGTGAGTTAAGCTGTTGTGAACTATGTCATCTCATTGAGGTGAACTCTATTGATTATTTATTTTTCTTTTATTACAGCAGATATAATTTCATCGTGAATTACATAGATACATACATGTCTTCAGGGAAGAGATTATTCTTTAGCCTTATTCCCAAAAGTAGTCAGTACATGCTTAAGGACAAGTGGAAATTATACAGAAGAGTGACAAGAGTGACATATGCTTTAGCTTGGAGTGATGCAGTTTTCCTGGATTTACTCAAGAACAAAAATGGATCCCCTCATCTCCTACCCAGAACAATAATAATAATAATAATAATAATAATAATAATAATAATAATAATAATAATAATAATAATAATAATAAATTTAGTCATGCAGTGCATTTATGTAACTACTAAATATCTTTACTCTCAGCAGGCATCATTCTTCTTGTGTAATATCTGGGAAAGATTCCTATTCCCCAGTTTACAATTAAATATTCTCAAAGTCATAGTGAAAGGGGAAATTTTTTTTAGATAAATGTAACTCAAAAGATTTGTTGTAGAGAGATCTATTGTCACTTTTGTTTTAATGAGATATATGTGTGCATGCATACATAAAAACAAAGGGTGTGCCTTTTAGTCAAATTCTCTGATAAAAAATGGCTTGTGTTAGCATTACACTCGATAATGTGATGTTCAAATTTTCTAGACTTTGTAGACCTTCTTATACTCTACTAGAACAGGAAGATTCACATAAATTATCAGTGTTATTGTTCCAAAACCACGTTTAAATTCTTGCATGAAGTGATCACTTATGGGAACAATTACTTAAATCCCAGTTTTCATAGATCTTGGGAAAAAAATCAATAGTATATCAACTCAGTTTCCTTTTTGAATATTTATTTTAAATGATTTCCTATTTCCTACAAACATCACCAATCATATCTGTAATATTTTTAGAAGAGCTTTTAATGAGCAATTTAGTTTGAACCTACAGTTCAACTTGTATAAAAAACAGATGAAGAAAGGAGAAAAGAAAGGATTTACCTATAACTTGCTTCACGAAATAAAAAAGAACCTAGAAATAAAAAAGAAATTAGCACTTACAAAGATTCTCTTTGTATCACAAAAATTTCCTGAGTAGGTGAAAGAGCAGTTAAAATCTGCAGCTGTGGAAATATAGCAAGCAATTAGAAAAGGATACAACCAAAGGAATATTTATCTGCAAATAATAGATGCCTGCCAGAAAACACTAGAGTCAACAGCTTGGTTGCACTTGATATTTTTATAGTTTTAAATTTATCCAGGAAAAAGTGGCTAATCTATTAATGTTGGTACTATAAAAACTCAGTGAGACTTCACAGCATTTAAAAATGAAAGATACAATTTTTACCAGAGTACTTGGGGAAATAAGGGAAAAAGTGAAGAAGGTCTTTATTTAAGGTTGAGGACTGAGATTTGTGGTTTCAGAAAACTGTCTGATATTATGTAAAAAAAATTTGCTTATGATTTAGACCTGTGGCAAAACAATCAGAGAGACGCTATTGAAAAAGCCAGGAAAAAAAAAACAAACAACTTCTATGAAACTGTCAGAATTTTCCAGGCAGACTGACACTTCTGGATAGAGTACAGTACTTTGACCCTATGAACATAATAAAGAGTCCAAAATACTACTTGAGTAAGCCCTCATGCAGAGTGAAGGAGGAGTCTACAAAAACAGCACATGGAGTTGCATGCTATGTGGCAAAGCCAAAGCAAACCAACATAACACCTGACACTTGGAAAAAGAGGTAAAAGAAACTACTGCGTATTAGATCACTGTAAGAACAGCACAAACAACATAGTGACTGCATGCTTTTCCACCAGAAACTTTTTGAAATGACACAGTGTTAGTACAGTAAAAGATTAATGCTTTATTGGCCTGAAAGAAACTGGAACATTGCTTACTGTAGGCTGGCAGAACTGTGCAAAGACATGGCTGTGCAGACAACAGTGCTAAAAACAGTTTTCTTTATGCTGAGAGACCCGCATGAAAGAGATCAAAGATTTAAACTTGGGACTTAAGGTTATGACCTCATGTGCCACTAAGGAATTATCAACACTAAATATATGGGCCAATAAACTGGAATACTCTTTGTAATAATATGAAGTGGAAAAGTAATGTATTGCATTAGAAAATTTTCATGCACTCTTTTTTCTTTAATCAAAAGTAGGCTCCCTATGGACAGACATGAGCCCAGGTTAGCTGAAGAAAAGTCTAAGAACATCTTCCAGGGATACAGAAAGCCTACTAACAGCTGAAAAATATTAAGGGAAGAAGAGACTTCTGAGGACTCATTACAGCTTCAGTTCCCTTTCCTCAGGCATAATTAAAAGAGAAGTGAAGTAAATATAATGCTGTGCAAATCATAACATGAAGAATCATAAGCCACCAGACTATAAAAAAATTAAGACAGATATTGCTGTTCAGATTTTACCTCTGAACTCAATTCCCACTATCATAAATGGCAGATATTCTTAACTGAACTGAAAGATACCTTTGAATTTATTTTTTTTATTTTTCTACTTGGTACCTCTGTAGGTTTCTAAGAAATATTCGGAGAGAAAAAATACCTTTCTAAAATGCAGCACTCCCTTAGTGAGATGCATTTTTAATGTGGAGAGAATAAAGATCTTTTAAGGGGAGGAAAACTACAGAAGAAGATTATTTGAGGTCCTTAACATTCTGGAAGGACCCAGCATACTATGATAATGAAAAAAGGAAATTTTATAGAATAGGATAATAAAATACACAAGTAAGTTGTGTTTAAAAGAATGGCCAAAACACTTGCCTCAACAAACAAGGACAGGGTTGAAAGATTCTCTAGAAGTCCAGAGCACTGGGATTATTTTGTTGAAGTAGGAAAATGTAGAGCCAGCTGCTTCCTTGTCATCTGTGCAAGTCATGTTACACAAGACTTACCAGGGAGCGCTCAAACACCATTCCAACTAGATCTGCAGCAGGCTCCTTGGTTTTGCAAGATTATTCAACAAGGTACTGTGGATGTGATCAAGCTGCTTTCCACAGTTTTCTTTTGTTTATACTGACAGGCTGTTGGTTCAATTTCTTGCCATCTCCTTCCCTCACAGCTCATTCATCCCTTTCCTGTTTCTAGGGGGAAACCCCTTTTTCTTTGCTTTTCTTAGCTATGTCCACTTGATCCCAGGTTTGATAGGGTTACTACCAGACCCTGCCAAAGAATTTAACTAACAAAAAATAAAAAATAATTGCACCATTATGTGGTTTCTTTATACTTTCCCTGCCTTAACTGTAGATCATGGGCCCACCAAGAGACATAACACCTGGCATTTTGTCGAGACACTTCCCTGAACTGAGGGGCTCTTAGTTCCCTCAAGTTCACCAGTGTTTATGATTTTTAAAATGAATTTTTAAATTACTACTGACTTTGTAGAATTCTGTCTCCTGGTATAACACAATTAGAGAAGGAAGTGAAATTCTATTTTCTATTCTTTGTTTCAATTTGTATTTCTAAGCATACACCCAGTCTTAACAATGTGGCAGGAAAGCTGGACTATATGGCCATATAATGAGTTTGGCTTAACAACTAAAAACATAAAGCAAACAAAAATATGAAATTTATTGTTATTTTTTTTTTGGATACCTGGCTTATAATTCTTAAGCCATTACTGTTCCTAGCAGAACTGTAATAAAAAACAGGTAATACTGTAATACATAACCCAGGAAATTAAAGAAATTCCATTGGGTCAGCAGACTGATTTTTCAATTTAAACCCTGAAGGATGCATGCATCATTAACAATTTGATGTTAGGTAAGAGTACCATCCCCAGCTGACAGAACAGATGTGTCATCCTGTATTATGGCTGATAACAATTTGCTGATCATTTTACAGTTCAATTCTGATTTTGGCAAGGCTCTTGCTTCAAACTATTCTAAACTAAGAACAGAAGTAGGGATGAAATACCCTTGGAACAATCCTCTGGGATTCTGACATAATGAAATTGCACCAAAAATTACAATTGTCTGCACCCCACACCCAGGCAGGGAAAAAATAGTAATTTTTCAAAACTCCATGAACAACCCTGTACTAGTTCCTACATGGTTGCCACACACTCCCTCTGCAGTTTGTCAGGGTGTATTTTTACAGAAGTCTGCCAACAAGTGTTCCAGAATTCTCCTGAATTGTGAATCCTCCTTTTTATTTTGGGAATAAATATTTGAGGTAGAAACCAGGCCAGAGGGTGCTAAATGGCCAGACTCTCATAGACTTTGACAGAGCCAGCATCTATTCCTGTCATACAGTGATTTTTATTTTTTTTTAAACTAATACCAGAGGTGCTTTTCAGTAAAAAGTAAACCATCTTTGAAGCAAAGCTTGGATGTTTTTTCCTCTCTAACGATTGAACTGCTAGTAGGGATAAGATGGTCTGTTAGTATTACCACAGAGTAACATTATAACAATCATTGTTTACTGTGCGACGTTTGAATGTTGTATATGACAAAGGAAAAAGGCTTTACCTCAGGAAAATAAGGATGGAAGCTTATTTTTCTCTCACTCATAGGAAATTGCTATGAACCCTCTAAGTTGCCTAAGTGATGTCTTCAGTACTTGATGCATTTGTGCTTTTTTTTTTTCCCCCCTCCTCTTTCTTTTTGGCCTCTTTTTTTACCTATGGCTGACACATATCAGATCATGCTGAAAGCTGCACAATTGTGTGCTTAGCCTTTTTTGTTTTAAATTGATGTTATGCTTCAATTATTAACTTTTTGTTTGTTTCTTGTTGGTTTGGTTTTTTTTTTGGGGGGGGGAGGGGGCAGGGAGAATACGTTTATTTAAATAAAAACACATTTCTTTTTTCCCCTCACTAAAAATAGAAGCATAGACAAGGTAGATTTTTAAATAAAATTATCAGTTCCTATGGCTCTTTTGTAGGCTTTTAGATTTCTGCTGAATCGTTTCATACCAGGAGCATCAAAAGGGCTATCTATGGCCAAGAGCTCCAGCACATTCAGCACTTTCAGCCTGACCCTTACTTTTCCCTCTCAGTACTTTTTGTTCTGTACAAAATTTTTATATGCCCCATAAGAAGATGTATATAATGCCTCCTCATGCCGTCTGGCTTCATTCGGGATAGCTAGTCCATGTGTCATGTTTTTGCCTAACATCTCTTCCTCAATAGCTCTGCCTGCAGATGTTTTCCCTAGGTTTTTCTCCTCTAGTTCCTGTTTTCACTGACCCCTGAATTCCCCTGAGTTTTAAATTGTATTTTATTTTGTTTTCTTTTAACTTTTGTAACATGCAAACCATACGGGACACATTCTGAGGAAAGTAAACAGCATAGCTCCAAGGCTAATAACTTCAGTCTTTAAGTCTTGCATATAATAGAGTTATTGTGAAGGGGGAAAGGAACCCAAGGGTATGGCTTGCCAGGTGCTATGCTGGTGTGTTATCCTCATCATTTGCTGTTGCTCTGGGAGACAATAAAACTTCTCATGCAAATTCTGATGTGTGGGTTTATTTTTGTTTTCTTACAGCTGCACAACCATGAGGAAAAATAATGTAGGTTTAAAATACCAGGAACAGGGCCTTGCACAGAGGGGTGTAAGTGGGAAATGATATTTTAGTACAAAAATGTTGGAAATTACCTTACCACCTTACACCACCACACACACATTCCCACTGTGAAATCAGATTTTTAAACATACCTTTGATAGATGTAATTTCTAAGTGAGAGACTTTCTGAATATTTGAATAAAACCAGGTAACATTATCTTCCCCAAGATAACATTATAATATTCAGAAGATGCACTGGCAAACAGAACAGATTAATCCTAGATACTTAGATAACTTCTGGTTTTGGTCAGGACCAACAATTCTGCTTGGAAGTGCTGTAACGATTCTTTTAATGTCAGCTACTCAGAAAATATTTATATTGTAAAGCCTCACTGATTGTATTGGTATCTATTTCCAGTCAGAAATATTTCACAGCAAATCATCATCATAGCCCAAACATTTTTAATGTAAAAGGCAAGAAAGTAGTACAAACCAGGAATCAGTACAAGTGCTAATGAGTGTAAACTCATTTAATGTTGACTTAGATATCTATGTAAAGGAAATCTGTGGCAAAGTTTAAAAAAAGCACAAAGTAATTTGTAGTAGCATATTCAGTTATTTAGTTATCATGTTAAAAACCATTAATAAGACTCATCTACGTAATTCATGTTGTACCCCTCATAATAACTGGATTGTTTCTCATGTCCTGATACTGTGCTGGTAGCTGTATTACACTACAGGCAGAATCTACACCTGCATTACAATTCTGGCAATGGTGTCTCTCAGGAAACCCTATCCTGTGGGTGTCCCATGTATTCTCATGGCAGTTCTTATAGCTCAGGTGCAAAAGAAAGATACTTGGGGCCATGACTTCCACTGACCAATGTATTTGCTCTGGGAGAAGCTTCTTGTTAGGGAAATACACTGCTGAACTGTGAGTGACCTTCATTGTCTCCCCTTGCAAATGTGTCTTTGCTAGCTAGCATGCAAAATCAAAACCAGATATGCTCAGTTTTATGTGTTCCTAGTGAAACCATGTACAGAACACACTACTTACTTTTCTCAGGATGATCTGCAAGAGGATCCCATTAGGAGTAAAGCACACAAAGCATTTTAAACTATCTTCTTACCTCTCTTCCAATTTTCACGAGAGAGAAATGTCAGATGCTAGTACACTTCTTGTCACTGTTTTAACACTGAACTGATTATGGAAAGAGCTGAAGGCTTAGTTTTCCTTCAAGAAGAAGACTAAAGTGTAATTCTGAAAATATCAGAAATGTACTGAAATATACAGAATGATAGCTATGGTATATGGAACATAAAATTTGTGGTTTATCAGCAACTGTTGTCTTCTGTTTCTGAAAACAGCATAATGGAGTTAGTGAACAAAGATGCTCTATAGATATTCTCTAGCAAAAAATATAAATAGATATTAATATCTATATACAGCCCACTCTCCCTAATTCACTGCACAAATGTGCAGCACTGTGAAACTGGTAAGTATATAGCAAACAAATGGAGTTTTGAGATTTATTTGCATATGTATTGTATCTGAAATCCTTTCCATTAGCTGCACTACTATTCTGACAATAATAAGACTTTCTTCTCCCTTTTTGTGTCATGCTTGATTAATCAAAAACAGAGATAGCAGAAATGTACAATTTCAGATTAATATGGAGACTACCTACTACAGGTAACAGAGCTTGTAGGAAGACCTTTCTGTCCTGAAAATCTAGACAGCTAATTTGCTTAAAGTTATCCTGAGTCTAGATATCACAACTGTGGTACCTACATTAGGTATCTACATAGTAGGCCAAATTAATATGGTCCATGATCACTGCTGTACTTAGAATATAATGCTTCAAATTTCTCCCTTTCCATTCCAAGTTATACTTACCAAAATATCTCTACAAAAATTATGTTATTATCTGTCACAAATCTAATAAATGCAGTCTATAAGACTAACAGAAAAGAAGTGATGAAATAGATGATTTTTATTAAGCTAGGCTGTGACTTCACTGTATTGAGTCTTAGAAGTTTTTGTTTGGGGAAAACCTGATTAGGAAGGTTGTGTGATGATGGGTGAGGTATAAAAGTGTTTTCAGAAGAAATGAAAACAGAAAAAAGAATAATCAAATAAAACTAATAATGTTTTGGTGGTTTTGTGTTTTTTTTATGTGAGTGACTTCAAGTGGAAGGGCTGTACTTACTCTCGGTTATAAATTATAGAAGTTCACAGAAACTACATATCCCTCAACAATGAAATTACACTTGTATTTGTAAAGTAGACCTTGTTTATCTTTTACTGTTTTCAGAAGTTCTTAATCTATTTGTTTTAGTACTGTATTCCTTTTTCTTCAGCTTATTAGATTGGTTGTCAAAAGGCATTAGAAAAAATAAATAATAATTGTTTAATGTTTCATTCACAAAATCATTTCCCTAATAGTCACTTGAGATCTCCTTCATTATTATTCTACAGGCATTGATCCTTGTTAACAACAAAATCAGCAAAATAAGCCCATCAGCTTTTGCTCCTCTGAAGAAACTGGAAAGACTTTACCTGTCCAAGAACAACCTGAAGGAACTCCCAGAAAACATGCCGAAGTCTCTTCAGGAGATACGGGCTCATGAGAACGAGATCTCCAAGCTGAGGAAAGCTGTCTTTAATGGACTGAATCAAGTTATTGTCTTAGGTACGGGCATGAGAAATTATAACAAAATCAACTGAGTGTTTTTTCAAGATGTTATTTTTAGTTCAATCAGTGGTTTTATATAGAAAGTCAAGAAATGCTCCAATAAATTGTACTTCCAAATTAGCTTTGACCTGAAGGATATAGGTACCTACACTGCAGCACAGCTCACAACCATGTTTTGTTGGCAGAACTAGGCACCAATCCAATCAAGAGTTCAGGCATTGAAAATGGAGCTTTTCAGGGGATGAAGAGGCTCTCCTACATCCGTATCGCGGACACCAACATTACAAGTATCCCAAAAGGTAAGAAGTTCAATTAATATTTCAGAGATTTGCACCCTGGAAGCATTCAAGGCCAAGCTGGATGGGGCTTGGAGAAACCTCATCTAGTGGGAGGTGCAGGGGGGTTTGAACTAGATGATCTTTCAGGTACCTTCCAACACAAACCATTCTTTGATTCTATGATTCTATTATAATATAGTGACTTCCAGTTATTGGGAAAAAAAAATATTTTGGAAGCCTTTTGAGCCGGTCCTTAGAGTATCCATTATTTTGTCTCCTTCGTTTTTGGTGTGTTGACTTACTGGTTTGGCAAATTTTGTTTTCTATTATGAGAAGCTCTACAAGAGGTGCACAGTAAAAACCAAGCCATTTTATGTTATTTTCCTTTTCTTATTGCATAGTTGGAATATGAAAAGGAAGATTATTTTCATCCTCCAACCCTTGTTTGTGAGCATCATCAACTTTTTACAGGTGTAATCTCATGTAGAATTAACTTAAGTTCTGCAAGCATAAAATCAGCCTTTCACAAGCCTGTGGGTTTGAAGCCAAAAAGACTATTCCTATACAAAACAGAAACATTTGCTGTTTTTAAAAGTACTTCATCGCAAATTGCTACAAAATAAGAGCAACTTCAATATTACCAAATAAGCCAAAACAAACCAGAACAGAATCCAGAGGAAATTATATTCAATGTATTCATAGTTCGGCCAGTAGATTGTTTTGAAATAGCGGAAACATTTTTCAAAGTTAATACTAGTTGTTATTTCTCTCTTTCCACATTTCCTGTTTTGGATGTTCTTTTGAAGGGCTTTATATAGTTAAAATATTTAGTTCCTTTTTATTTATTTATTTATTTATTTTTTAATCTTGATAAACAGAATTTGCAAACTACTATGTGCCCTACCTAAAATAACATTACAATTATACAACCTCATCTTTGAGGTCTCATTTTCTGCTGCTGTTATTTATAAAACATTTAGGTGCCAAATGTTTGTAGATTCATGTGTGGGAAAGTCTGGCTAAAATGAAGATTCTTTCTCTTATACTATTATATATGTTCCATTTATATAATAATGAAAATTAGAAGTCATATCTGGGAAGAATTTGATTTAGCTATTTTTTAAAGAATTAACTCTTCTCTGATGACCTTAGAAGCTTGTTTTTTTCATGTCAAATACATTGTCACTAGCTGTTTTCCGTTTCCATGATTGTGAAAGTTCTTTGTTTCATTCCATGAATTTTTCTTGGCCAGATCTAGTAAAAATCTTGTTACTGTAAAAGAATGTCAGTGTAACACCTTTAATGAAAGATAACCCTGTTTTATCAAAAGTAATTTGATGGTGTTCTCTCTTTCAGGCCTTCCCCCATCCCTTACTGAACTTCACCTTGATGGCAACAAAATCAGCAAAATTGAGGCTGATAGCCTGGCAGGACTCACCAACTTGGCGAAGTAAGAATTCATGTCTTCCTTTCACATTAACAATTAGTTGAAATCATAGCCATCATACACACAGTTAGAAAACATCATTCTGGGTTTCTTGAGCGTTATCATCATTGAAACAGAACCTAACTTATCAGAAAACTAAGTTAATCAGGGCTTGTATACTGACTTAAGAGAACAAAACAATTTTTTTTTTTTCCTAGCAATACTTTCCAGCTTTTAAAACTGATGAGTCCTTTATGACCAGGACAATTGTTTCTTTTATAAAAAAAAAAAAAAAAAAAAAAAAAAAAGAAGAGATAAAGCAAGCGAGTAGGAGCAATTAGATTTTTTAATTACATCATGTTTCTTTTATTGTATTGTAATCCTTGGTTTATGCAGTTTTCTTGGGACACTGCATTGCTCGCGCGATTTCCTCTGGAAACTGGGGAAAAAAATACATGGGAACCAAAACTGCTTGCAACAGAGTTTCCTCTGTTTCTCAAGAAAGACATGTCTGCAGTGAATCCAAGAAAGTGATTAGAAAAAATCATGCAATATAAACGAAAAAAATGTAGTTTTCAGGGTGATTGTACCTTGCTAATCTGTGATTATATTGTTGAATAAGTTTCTCTAACTGTAGGAAACTATAAGGAGAATTTCTGAAAAGCAGTAATAGATATACAGAACCATTTATTAATTAATAATAGTAGATAACATGCTAAAATAGTAAAATGGGCCTTTAATACGAAGTATTTTAATGCTGTGATACTTTAAGACTTTTCTATGGAAAAATAGTATAATTGATCTAAAATATCATTAATCAGATTACTGAATCTAATCCCTGGGTCTTCATCTTAATAATTCTGCTTCTTCTTACAAAGACAGAAAACAGAAATCAAAGAAAGATTACTGAGCAACATGAGTTAAATTTACCACTGTAAAGCTCGAACAGCAATTTAGTGCAATGAAGTACATAATAACATATATTTTGAATCTGGCAATTCCAAATAATAAAACTTTAGAACAGGTTTATAAATCTTGTAAAATAAAGTATTCATGTTTGATGTTCGTATTAAATAATGCATTCATACCCACTAAAAAACAGTCCACTCCTTGATTTTAATGAAAAAATATAAATACCATAATTATGAATTAAGGAACTATGAAGCATCTGCTCTTAATGATAGAGGCTTAGTATAAAATGTAACAGCCTCCAGAAAAATAATAAAGTAAAATTCCAATACCAAAATAAGATTGTAACTACTCAAGGTAGAGAGTAATTTATTTTACTGGGAGAAGGAGGTGTGGGTGAGTCAGTTGTCCTGCAGACCACGAATTTTTTCATCTTTTTCTCTTCACACTTGGAAGCAACATTACATGACCAATATTTTTGGAAGTCCTTCTTAAGACATAAAGTTTTATGCAGCAAGTGCTGATGAAACACTAAAAATATCTAATCTTGGGCTGCTTCCATTGTGGCTGTACTGTACAGAAAAAAAAGATACTCTGTTGATCATGATGCAGAAATGTGGAGCTGCTCAGAGCAGGCACCGAATTTGGAAGTGCTTTTTGGGTTGTGCTGAAGCAGGTAACCTAAGCATAGTCAGAAATCCTCTTGTGCAAAGCTAAAAAGTAAGAGAGAAAAAAGATTTAGCACAAAAGAGGAGCATTGAACATAGCAATTAGACAGATGAAGAATGAAGGAAGCTTCAGGAGAGCTCCAGAACAGCACCTGGGATAAATCTAAGGGACAGCATGCCCCCGATGCCACTGAAACAGGCTACTTGAAAAATGGCTTTTATTTACACATGTAAGCCTTCAAGAACAACCGTAGAGGGTCAGACCAGTCTCCCTCTGGATCATGTCAACACATGCTCAACAGTCTAACAGTTTCCCTAAAGCACGTTGCATTTGGACAAAAAGCTAATTTTTCTCACTAGGTTAAGGTGTTTTGAACTCTAAAATAGCTCAGTGTAGCTTTACTGCTCATTATCTTTTGAATTCTTGAGTTGCAGCTGACCACCAATATTTGTCCTTTTTGTTTGTTTACTATGTGAAATTATTCTTAAATCTTCCAAAAGCCTTCACATAGTGCTGCAGTGAGGGAAGAGGGGGTGGGGGGAGGGGGAAAGAAGCTCATTGATGTAAATCCAACAAAGACTCTGCTGGGTTTGTGCAGGAGTGAGCTCAACAGGAGGATATACAGATTACACAGTTGCTGTTACTAAAGTGTAGAGAGCCTATTAAAGTTCACTTAAAAAGCCTAGCTCCATCACAGCGGCAGTTGCAAAGATATGTTTTTGCTTATGGTCTTCAATAATTTAGAACACTGTGACTAGATCAGCTAAAACTGGAAATATGTTACCTATGCACTAATATAAAAGGAAATATTATGTCAATATAGTAAAAGAGAGTGATTTTTCAAATTCTGCCCTTTTTGTTCCCATGGGAAAAAACAGACAAAGACCATGTTATTTCCTAATACTCTAAATTGCCCTATATTTTGTGCACTAATATTGTCTTATTATGTTTGTAAACACAGCCTGGAGTTACTGAGGGTTTGTTTGTAACACATTTAGATGAGATGTAATTACATACCCTTGCACTGTTTGTGGGAGTTAGATCCACTTTTCTACAGACTCTTAATTTTACTCTTTC
>NW_009952366.1:4942987-5008415 GCF_000747805.2 Chaetura pelagica | reverse complement strand
TCCTGAGTTGGATCTTACCCACCCTTATAGTGCATAGAGGGGTCACTTCTGCTTTGACAAACCTAGAGGAAGGTCAAACTGGCTTTTTTCATTCTTGTCTCCCTAGGTGAGACACATCTGCTGATTATGCAGGGAGCATACATTTAGATATGTGGTAACTAAGAATTTATAGACTTCTGCCAAAAGAGGCTTTTTTTTTTCTTCCCTCCCCCAATCCTCTAAGCTCCCATTGCTGGAGATTAATAGATATTCTGTAGAACTTCAGATCAAATTGCTCTGAGAGATCAGACCCCCCAGAATCTACTAAATCTTGATGTGCTCTACTCAAAAGGAATTTTGGTCTTATAACTTCTGAATGAAAGAACGGGAAGAGTGGCTGGAGAGCAGCCAAATGGAAAGGATCAGGGAGCTCTGGTGGACAGCCCGCTGGACATGAGCCAGCAGTGTGCCCAAGTGGCCAAGATGTCCAATGGTATCCTGGCCTGTATGAAAAATAGTGTGTCCAGCAGGAGTAGGGAAGTGATCATTCCTTTGTACTCGGCCCTGGTGAGGCCACAACTTGAGTACTGTGTTCAGTTCTGGGCGCCACAGTATAAGAAAGACACTGAGGTCCTGGAGAGTGTCCAGGGAACAGCAATGAGGCTGGTGAAGGGTTTGGAGGGCATGCTGTACAAGGAGCAGCTGAGGGAACTGAGGAACTTGTCCTGTCACTAACCTTTCTGGTGAAAAGCCCCTCCCCAGCTTTCTTCTAGGCCCCTTCAGGCACTGGAAGGCAGCTATAAGGTCTCCCTGAAGCCTTCTCTTCTCCAGGCCCCAATCCCCTCAGCCTGTGTTCATAGCAGAGGTGCTCCAGCCCCTTGATCATCTTTGTGTCCCTCCTCTGGACCCTCTTCAACAGCTCCATGTCTTTCGTGTGCTGAGGGCTCCAGAGCTGTACACAGAGCATCCAAGTGCAGTCTTCCCAGAGCAGAGTAGAGGGGCAGAATCACCCCCCTCACCCTGCTCACCACACTTCTTTTGATGCAGCCCAGGATGCAGTTGCTCTCTGGGCTGTGAGTGCAGATCTCTGCCATAAATATCAAACAATAATTTTTAGTTCTGTGATTCTACACTAGGTCCAGATTCTAACATTTGAAGCTGGCAGAAGTCACAAAGAATTACAGGTAGTAGATTATTGTGAATCATACTTTCTTTAAAAGTACTCATCCATAGCCAATTATTTTGTCACAAGGACTCTGATTATGTATAATAAATTATCAAATCGATTCAATTGTTAATAAATCTCAGAACATTTTACCCTCAGAATTAAAATAGATGAAGTAGGTTTAGCCTTTATAGAACATCACTCTTGATGGTAACAACTCCTGCAGAATTATCATTTTATTCCTTACTGCAAAGCAGAATTGTATCTTAAGAGAGAGTCTTGAAAAAAATCTGTGGTTTGTTAATTGCAAACTGAATTGGTATTAACATAAAAGTAAACACACAGGACCAGATTTTCCAAACTGGACATGAATTGTGCTATTAAACCCAGAATGTGTATGTATAAAGTGGGAAGAATGATTTTGCAGTGAGAGCTCCGGACTGGAACCCAGGAGAAATGTCCATGTCCCACTTCTCTGCCCTGCTGAGATTATTATATATTACTCAGCTCTGGTTTCCAGTCTGTAATATGGCTCTAGTTACATAGGTATCATGGAAAAATGTGGTGAAAGTTTAAATTTACCAATTCTGGTCACCCAATGTATCTGTTTGGTTTTTTTTTTTCAGATTGGGTCTTAGCTTCAACAGTATTTCTTCAGTTGAAAATGGCTCTCTGAACAATGTACCTCATCTGAGAGAGCTCCATTTGAACAACAACGAACTTGTCAGAGTCCCTGGTGGACTGGGTGAACACAAATATATCCAGGTAAAGTTTATCACATTGCCTCAGAGAGCAATAGTTGAAAGATTCTTAATGGTATTTGTATGGTTGTTCAGTCTTAAGCAGCAACATACAGGATTTGTGCAAGAGGTAATTTGATGCAAGTTTCCTAAGCTGCTGAAGAGGCATGGAAAAGCTGCAGACAACAGGAAGATGCATATTCTGATTTTTGAGTAGATGTGGCTTTGGAGCTATATAGATCTAGAGGTGTGCATTTGTGTCTCTGTGGATCTGAGGGGGAGCAACAAATATGGGATTATTTGTGTATTTTCATTCTCTCTTTAGTCAAAAAATGCTTTCAAAGAACATTTCTTCTGTTGATTTTTTTTTTTTATTTTTTTCAGTGACATTTTGCAACCTTTTGCAAGAACCTGCCCTTTGGTATTTCATAAAGTTGGGCCTTCATGAAGGCAAAGAGACACAATAAGCATTTCACCTCAGCAGTATTTTTGAGGTCTCTGTGGCTGGATAGTTAGAAATATGGCCTCTTGGAACCATGTAAAATCTGTTTTCACTTTGACTAAGATTTTAGAGGAATGAAAATTCCCAAAGAATGAAGACTCCAAATGCAAATCACCACTTAGATGTAGTTTGGGAGAATTCATCAGAAATGGTTACTCCTGAGCAAAGCAATATTCATCAGCTATTTTAAACATCATTAGTGATTATTTTGGCCTGAGTCCTGCCCTCATGAGAATGAAAGCACTAGAACTGGACAGAAACCAATTAGCACCAAATACATTTCTTTATATGCAGCCCATGCTTCTGAACCACAGCACCTTATTGGTAACTCCACATCTTTGACTCCTGTTTTGGTTGCAGTAAAATGAAATTATAGTAATTGTATTAGTTTGTCTTTCACAGTTTCTGCTTTTTCTGTCTAAATTATTTCCAAGTGGATAGACTATAGGTATTTCAAAAGGTAAGTGGTATCAAGTGCTTGTTTGAAAAAAAGGATACATTGTTAATCTGAAAACAGTGCCCAAAGAGACCAAGTCTTGGACATCAAATCCATGATCTTTTTTTTTGCCACAGTAGCTCTATTTCTGACTCCTGTACTTCTATGCTTTTCAGGTGGTCTATCTTCATAACAACAAAATTGCTTCAATTGGTATCAACGACTTTTGCCCTCTTGGCTACAATACCAAAAAGGCCAGCTACTCCGGTGTGAGTCTCTTCAGCAACCCCGTGCAGTACTGGGAAATCCAGCCCTCTGCTTTCCGATGTATCCATGAACGCTCTGCAGTACAGATTGGAAATTACAAATAGATGTCTAAAGATGGGGTTCGGTAGTGTTCCAGCTAAAGTACCTGTTGTAATAGGCCTGTTCAAAAAATTGTTGCTAACAATTAATGACAAATATCAGAAACTTCACTGTAAAGTGGAGATGAACCATTGATGTAGAAATAAACTACTTATTACAGATGTACAAGATCAAGCATACCATCAAAAAGAATTGCCAACTGTGCTTTAAACTGACTTATTTCAGCCTTCTTTTCCAGCATGCTTTCTGTGGTATTTTTCAGTTTGCTGAATGCTACAGGTTTTCAGATTCCACTGTATATGAGATTCAGAGTAAATATTTGTCAAGCTACAATATTAAAAAAAAAAAAAAAAAGAAGAAGAAGAAAGTGATTGAGGTTATTTTTATGGCCGCACACACACAAAATAATGGTAGAGGGAATAGAGACTCTCAGGTCATCTTGAGACTTGAGAAGATGAGAGTTACCTCTTTAAATTTATTTCAAGCCCTGAAGATTTAAAAATGTCTACTAAGCTAATTCTGAATGTATCCATTTAGCAGAGGCAAATAAACTTGATGCTAATGCCATTATTTTTGGAAAAATAAAACAAATCCATATTGTACACACAGTTCTTAGAGTTTGCCATTCTTCTAGTGTAATGCTATTCAGGATTAGCTTTACATCATCTGATTGAACAAAATAATGAATAGTCTGCAGTATAAAACCTGTAACCTTTGTCTGGAGCTCAATGACTAAATTTCTCTAGAATAAATCCCTCTCACCTTAGCCAAAGCAGCAGTTTTAACAATGACAGTGAGACTACCTTGCAAAGCATAGTATTAGGGTTTAGTCATTGGTATCAATCCATGTATATATCTAAACCAAAAATAACAGCAGATCACTGTTCTGCATTGACAGTTGTCAACATCCTTTACTGTTTTTGTTTTATAAAATTGTTTCAAATTGTCAGGTAGAGATATGCAGGCTCCCCATCTGATGAACTTGTGGAACCTGGATTATAAGCAAAATCATAAATATAGAAAAAACATGACATGAAATAATTTCAAGGCCTAGCTGGACGTTGCTGGGACATCATTCATAGAAGTATCTTCTTAGAGTGATTTGAAGCCCTCTGCAAATTTAGATTCTTCAACAGTGTGTAGCAAGCACATCAAAGGTAGGCTGCACGTTTCTACTGTCAATCTGCAAAGCTAAACATATACTCAATAAAAATGTCACCTTAAAAGAATCTTCTGCAGCCTCTTAATACTCCAAGATCAATCTCTCTAATTTGTAAAACCTATATGTCATTTATATTAAAGAATAATGTAATTCAGGCAAGCCCCAAAGTGTTTGTGTTTATTTTTTCTTTTGATAGCATAACAGAGAGTGTCAGATTTAATTGTGATTAAGTCTTGAAAATTAAACACCTTTGGCATGTTGATAGCTAAAGTAAAGAGGAAATTGTGTAAAATTCTCTTGCCTGAAGAAACATTTTCATGCCTAAAATTATAGGGTTTTTTCTATAAAATTATTCTATATTCTCTTTATAGCTTTCATTTATTCAGGTAGTAAATTACTGGAAACTATTATTAATCATCCAAGCCATTTACACAGAAAATAATTTTTGGATTCTTATTAGCTATCTTCTTCGTATTCTAGCCAATATTGACCCTTATTTGTGCTTGTTTCTTCTTCTGGGTTTCACATTTTCATAGTGTTATTTTTAAACCAAACTGACAGTACGCAATATCCCTCTCTCACTGGAGTGAAAACCCTCCAGAAAATCAGCAGCTAGATTTTTTCCTTTTGGTTGTTGGTTGTGTATCTGCTATTATTAAGAGAGAAACTTCATGCAGAAAGCTGAGCACTGGCGTTTTGATAGACAACTGTTTGCATGTACACAGTTCAAATTACCAGATACAGATACAGCTTACAGGAAAAGATGTATACAATAACTAATAACAATTACTTATTACATAAACATATCCACAAACTTCTAATTTCTCCCTCCATGGCTTTAAAAACTCTCTGTATAAAGGCTTTTCCTTCAAACCAGAAGCAGCTTAAAGTCCAGAAGAAAATGTCTGAGTCTGGTCCTCTGTAATAGGTATGGTATGTCCCCTACCAAGCTTGCTGCCATTTGTGCTAAAGAACAAGCTATTCTGAAGAAAATACTTTCCCTGCTAACAACCAAGGGTTGCAAAGATAACAGGACTTTCCTGATTCCCAGTCATGAAGAATAAAAGAGAAGAGCAAATCCTGTAACATGAGATCTCAGCAAGCTCATGACAAATTCAAAAGCTAAACACACTGTTGATTTTCCATAAACTGTGCAGCCATACCTACAACATCTGACTGACAGGAACCTTTCCACACACACCATCTGCAAAGACTTCAAAGCAGCGGGAAGCCCAATACTTTTAAAATTGCATTTCATATAAATACAGAACAGATGGCTCTTCCACTTAAAAACAAAACAAACAAAAGAAAAAAAAAGAAAAAATACAAACAAACCATAAACAGTTGGGTGAAAATAAATTTGAAAGCTAAAGCAGAAAGTCTTTAGGCCCGAATAGCATATCTCCAATCCTTCCAAGTATGAAGATAATGAATGGTCACAAAATAACCTGTAGGACTCAAACATATATAGGAATAAATCATTGTTTCCTACTGCAGCCTAAGGTATCATATCCCTTCCTGCATCTTTGGGACATAGAAGGGTTAGTGCAGGCAAGGGTGTGACCATCTTTTGGGTGTGACAATAAACCTTCCTAGGAAGCCTCAAGTAACCCATCCAAATCTGAAAACTCATGCTGGTGGAAACAAGAGATAAGAGAATAGAGAGGTGTAGTGACATATACTCAGCTGCAAGAATGATGGAAGATTTAAATGACAGACAGAGGTTTCTTAATTCTTCCACTTAATATAACATTACATTTAAAAAAAACGTATTAAATAATAGCACTTACCTGCCTTTGTTTTTAATACCAATTTTCATATAATATTTTAAATATATATATTTGTGTGATAAATAAGACAGAATAATAAAATTAGAGACAACAATGTATATTCTACCATCTTAAATTAATAAAACTTATGATTCCTCACACTTCTCTGGAACATACCTAAGTAAATGTTTGTACTTCCCTTTTCCTTATTTAAAGAGATCGTGGAAATATTGGCCAATATTTTCTTCTGTTTTAATATCTAAATGTATAATTTCCCCCTTATTCATGAATCTTGTTAGAGTGTTAATTAAAATGCCTGAAAGAGGTTTTTAACAAAAGAAAGTAGTCTGTCCTATCTTCTCCTGAATTGATTAAATAAGCTGGAAATGAAAATGATGTGTTGAAGAAGGGATGCAAATTTTACTGCAGTTTGATGGGAATACTTTTGTAAAATTTGTTCTTTTGATTTTGTAGTTCCTTTATCTTTTCTTTTCTTTTCTTTTCTTTTCTTTTCTTTTCTTTTCTTTTCTTTTCTTTTCTTTTCTTTTCTTTTCTTTTCTTTTCTTTTCTTTTCTTTTCTTTTCTTTTCTTTTCTTTTCTTTTCTTTTCTTTTCTTTTCTTTTCTTTTCTTTTCTTTTCTTTTCTTTTCTTTTCTTTTCTTTTCTTTTCTTTTCTTTTCTTTTCTTTTCTTTTCTTTTCTTTTCTTTTCTTTTCTTTTCTTTTCTTTTCTTTTCTTTTCTTTTCTTTTCTTTTCTTTTCTTTTCTTTTCTTTTCTTTTCTTTTCTTTTCTTTTCTTTTCTTTTCTTTTCTTTTCTTTTCTTTTCTTTTCTTTTCTTTTCTTTTCTTTTCTTTTCTTTTCTTTTCTTTTCTTTTCTTTTCTTTTCTTTTCTTTTCTTTTCTTTTCTTTTCTTTTCTTTTCTTTTCTTTTCTTTTCTTTTCTTTTCTTTTCTTTTCTTTTCTTTTCTTTTCTTTTCTTTTCTTTTCTTTTCTTTTCTTTTCTTTTCTTTTCTTTTCTTTTCTTTTCTTTTCTTTTCTTTTCTTTTCTTTTCTTTTCTTTTCTTTTCTTTTCTTTTCTTTTCTTTTCTTTTCTTTTCTTTTCTTTTCTTTTCTTTTCTTTTCTTTTCTTTTCTTTTCTTTTCTTTTCTTTTCTTTTCTTTTCTTTTCTTTTCTTTTCTTTTCTTTTCTTTTCTTTTCTTTTCTTTTCTTTTCTTTTCTTTTCTTTTCTTTTCTTTTCTTTTCTTTTCTTTTCTTTTCTTTTCTTTTCTTTTCTTTTCTTTTCTTTTCTTTTCTTTTCTTTTCTTTTCTTTTCTTTTCTTTTCTTTTCTTTTCTTTTCTTTTCTTTTCTTTTCTTTTCTTTTCTTTTCTTTTCTTTTCTTTTCTTTTCTTTTCTTTTCTTTTCTTTTCTTTTCTTTTCTTTTCTTTTCTTTTCTTTTCTTTTCTTTTCTTTTCTTTTCTTTTCTTTTCTTTTCTTTTCTTTTCTTTTCTTTTCTTTTCTTTTCTTTTCTTTTCTTTTCTTTTCTTTTCTTTTCTTTTCTTTTCTTTTCTTTTCTTTTCTTTTCTTTTCTTTTCTTTTCTTTTCTTTTCTTTTCTTTTCTTTTCTTTTCTTTTCTTTTCTTTTCTTTTCTTTTCTTTTCTTTTCTTTTCTTTTCTTTTCTTTTCTTTTCTTTTCTTTTCTTTTCTTTTCTTTTCTTTTTTCTTTTCTTTTCTTTTCTTTTTTCTTTTTTCTTTTTCTTTTCTTATTTTTCTTTTTTCTTCTCTTCTCTTCTCTTCTCTTCTCTTCTCTTCTCTTCTCTTCTCTTCTCTTCTCTTCTCTTCTCTTCTCTTCTCTTCTCTTCTCTTCTCTTCTCTTCTCTTCTCTTCTCTTCTCTTCTCTTCTCTTCTCTTCTCTTCTCTTCTCTTCTCTTCTCTTCTCTTCTCTTCTCTTCTCTTCTCTTCTCTTCTCTTCTCTTCTCTTCTCTTCTCTTCTCTTCTCTTCTCTTCTCTTCTCTTCTCTTCTCTTCTCTTCTCTTCTCTTCTCTTCTCTTCTCTTCTCTTCTCTTCTCTTCTCTTCTCTTCTCTTCTCTTCTCTTCTCTTCTCTTCTCTTCTCTTCTCTTCTCTTCTCTTCTCTTCTCTTCTCTTCTCTTCTCTTCTCTTCTCTTCCTTTCCCTTTCCCTTTCCCTTCCCTCTCCCTTTCCCCTTCCCTTTTCCTTTCCCTTTCCCTTTCCCTTTCCCTTTCCCTTTCCCTTTCCCTTTCCCTATTTTCTGTTCTTTCCTTTTTATTAATGTGATATCCCTCAGGTTTAGGTTTTCCAAAATTACATAAACTGTTGTTGTGTTTAGGTAATATTTATAGCTAAAGAATGTCATTTTTCAAAACTGACTACAAAACAATCGGTCCCTTCATTTATGCTTGTCTTTTAAGGCCAGAGGGAGGTGTCTGGTTTCTGCTAAAGTGCATCAGGTTATGGACAGTTATCATATGCATCACTGGTGATGGATAAATGACATAAAATCTGACTCCATTTCCAGGGAAAGAAGAACTCTTAAATCTCTGGCAAAAACGTGTGGCTCCATTTTCCAAGTATATAGATTTTCATTCAGTTTCCTCCCGAGACTGCTTCTCAAATACTCTAAAAACATCTCTTTGACCCATAACCTGGATTTTTTTGGCCTACCAGTGAAACACTGTTATAATCTCTTTCTGTTTCTTTTCAACAGTATTATCTACTTCAGAGTCATATCTACAAATCGGCAGAAAGTTGAGAAATTCCTTTTGTTCGATGCTAGCATGAATTTCATGCTTCTATAATACCGTTAGCAAAATAACCAGAAGAGTACAAAAGACTTTCTGATCACACTACTACTCTGAAGTGCCATCTAGTGTCACTGAGGGACAGTAACAAAGTTACCGTTCATTAATTGTGAAAGCCAGGAAAAAAAAAATGTTTATGAGGTTTTATGAAAAGAGGCTACACAAATTCACATGCTTACTATGCTGCTTCACTTTTCTGCTTTTCTCTCGTCTCCTCTCCTCTCCTTAAAAAAATCAGACTGCACAGCTATGAAATACATATTTTTGCACATTCCCTGTCAAATATTCTTGCTTTGCAGATGTGTTTTTGCTTATCCTCTCTGAATGTACACATTGCTCCGAAGTTTTGTTTTGCTACAAGGACTGGCTTACATCTCTGTAAGTACTTATTTTTTATTTTTTTATTTTTTTTGCAAAAAAAGTGGTCTTATTTTCCACAGTTACTACCAAGCTATTGCTTGAGTGGTTTGACTTCAAACTGCAACACCAGAACTAAAAATAGTTCATGAATTTTAGCATAAAGCACTGCCCTAACATTGTTCCAGCAGCTCCAGCTGCAATGGAGCAAAATATCTGTGCATCTCCTGAAAAGGCACAAAAACTGTTCTAGTGTTTGAATGAAACTCAGCACACTCAATCAGCTAGACTTACCAATGGATACAGTTAAAGTGACACAGAGCATCTTTTGGTCTCCTGCTCTGCTTCCTGTTATGGAAGTTGAGGGCATACCACAAGTGCCTGCAGATCAGCCTGGAAGCGAGTGTTGCAGAGGGCTGCTTACCCTGCCTGTTAAACTCCACACATTCTTTTCTGAGATAAAAAGCTGTGGTTTCTTCTAAAACTGCTTTGTCAGGCTGTTCTCCTACTCAGTGTGTACATTATGCCACTGGAAATTTTAGAAGATTACCTCTATGTGGGTGTCTTCAGTCAGCAGACCAGAAGAATGTTAATGCTGCTTAACTTACATCTGTGGGAGAAAGAATGGACAAATCTATGAAAAAAACTGTATTGCTTTAACCATACATATGTCTGCAACTTTTTTTTAGATTATAACATAATATTTAAAAAATAAGAAACAAAAGGAGCTAGTACCAAAATCAGAGAATCTGCAGTGTGAGGAGAATCAGTGATAGGCATGTTTCTGAATCCAGCTTGCAGCAAGCAACACAATGAAGAGGTTTTTAGAAAATAACAAAAATTACAGGTCTTGCATCTGCGTTTACCCATATGAATAGCTCCAATGTTTTCAGTCAGAGGACCAGAAAGCTACAAATGGTTAGTCATTTTTTAAGGGAAATTAAAGAAGAGATGCCATCCACTGTCTAAATGCAAAAGTCAGTTTTTAAACAAACAATAAACTGTCTAAACCACTTCCATTCAAAGAAGTTACATACAAAGAATTGTGCCAAGTATCATCTTTGGCTCACATCCAAATGGGGAGAAGATTAATATTTGCAAATAATGATTACTGGTGATAGATGGCATAATATTTTGCTACACAAGTATTAATCAGTAGTTTTTTGTTCTTCTAGCATTTTGCAGAATGGACAGTAGAATATGTACTGCTTTTTCTGTAGAAATAATTACAATATACAGAACTTTCTACTTTCATATTTAATATGAAACCAAGCAAAACTCCAAGGTTTTTCTCTCCAGCTTTTATGCTGTTGATTCCACAGCATTAATGTGTATTATTTATGATAAATCATGGTAACAACTTTTATTAATTTTAAATTAATATATTAAACTACCTATTGCATTTGAATGAAAAAACCTGAAGGATTTGCTATTATTTTTGCAAACTACACGTTGGGACAAGTTATCTTATTGCTTCCAGATGAAGACTTTAATTGAGATAAATTAGGCTAGTGCTTTGCAGCAACTTTTTGAAAGTGTTCAAATGCCAATATAAAGGCATGGAAAACTAGGACCATGTGTCTGCTACTAAAAACATGTCAGAAGGCCCCTTCAACAGGAAAACTCAGAACCAATTAAGCTAATCATGTAGTCTTCTGATGATTAATCCTTTCATCTTTTAATTTCAAGGTAGTTAATCTTTGCAGGAATCAAAAGATTATAAAGGATAATGTGAGAGTGCAGGAAAAAATATTCAAAATACAGAAAATAGTCTTGACAAGAAAGACAGAATAATTCTAAGCATTGCCTGCCTATGTCAGAAACTTTAGACAACTGAAATGCTTCAAAAGACTTCACTTCTGAGAATAATTCTTCAAAGGTTTGTCCATACACATCATTCTAATGTGGAAGGAGAAAGTGGATGTGTTGTAATGAAGTCTTGAAACAAAGCACTCTCTTTGAAGTGTTGGCTAACAGAGAGCAACTGAGAGATCCTAAAGCTCAGACAATGTAATATTTCATCATGCCTTCACCAAAATTAAACAAAAACTTTAAACTTTGAATATTTTTTTCTCTTCTGTCCCTTACTGCTCATTTCCAGCACCAAGTTCTTCAAAGACATGCCAGTCATTTTTATATATAGTTGGAGCCACTGCATGTGTAAATTACTGGGAGATGGGGAAGACTGTGTGAATTTCTGTTCAACAGATGCAGAAAATTGGATTGCTATAGCAAAAATTCAGTAGCCACATTCTTAACTTCCATCAAAAGACTAAAATACTGTGAAATAGTAATATTTCCTTCAAACTTGCTTGTCAGAATTCTGGCCCACGGGACTGCTGTGTTCTCTACATCTTAAGCAACAGGAATGTGCTCACACTGTAGAAAAATACAACCACACAATTATTTCAGATTATTCTGCAGAGATGAAAAAGAAAAATACCGCAAAAAAGGGAATTGAAAAAGACATGTCCCATTTACCAAAGCTTTTTCCCTGCAGAAGAGGACTCTGAGGATTCTTCCCACCCTCCTACACCCCGCCTCCAAGTTCAAGTGAGACAAAGGATATAAAGGAGCTTTCAAGCCACTTGACCACCTCACGGACATCTTATGGGCCGGCTTGACAGCATGTGTACGTGAACATATAAGAACCTTGTGAAGTTTAAGGCAATCCCAGTATCAGTACAAACTGTGTCATGAACAGATTGAGAGCAGCCCTGCAGAGAAGTACTTGGGGATAGTGATGGGTAAAATGCTGGCTATGAGCCAGCAATGTGCACTTGCAGCCCAAAAAGCCAACTGTAACCTGAGCTGCATCAAAAGAACCATGGACAGCAGGTCAAGGGTAGTGATTCTCCCTCTCCACTCCACTCTCGGGAGACCCCACCTGGAGTACTGTGCCCAGTTCCAGGTTTGTCAGCACAAAAAAGACATGGACTTTGAGGGCAGCTCCAGAGGAGAGCCATAGGGATGGTCAGAGGACTGTGACACATCTCCTATGAAGACAGGCTCAGAGAATTGGGGTTGTTCAGCCTGGAGAAGAGAAGGATCTATGGAGACCTTATTTTAGACTTTCAAAGGCTTATAAGAATTATGGAGAGACACCTTTTACCAGGGCCTGTAGTGACAAATTTAAAAATGATTTTAAACTGAAAGAGGGAAGACATTCTTTACATTCAGAGTGGTGAGGCACTGGAGCAAGTTGTCCAGAGAAGTTGTGCATGCCCCATTATTGGAAGGGTTTAAGAGCAGGCTGGATGGGGCTCTGAGAAACATGATCTAGTGGGAGATGTTCTTTCTTGTGGCAGAGTGAATGGACTACATGATCTTTAAATATTCCTTATATTCCAAATCATTCTGTGATTCCATGTGCAGGACCAGGGTCCTGACTACACAAAGAAGCTCTTCCTGCCATGACCATAGTCTTCCAGAGCCTCTGCCTACCTATATATCTACCACTCATTGTCCCAGGAGCTGTGTTTAAGCTCAGGTCCTTGTCTTTTCCCTGAGCTTATTTTTGGGGGTCAGCAAGAGAGGGCAGCTATGCAAGGGACAGCAAGCTGGGAACCTGCCATTGTGAAAGGCAAGGCAGCAATCTCATGAGCAAGGTGCACAGTCCCACAATACCTAAAGAAGAAGAGCAGAACTGGTTTGGTGACTAAGCAGGGCTGGCCATCCATCCAGTGACAGATCTCCACTGAAGAGGCAGGTCCAAGGTCAAGCTCAGATACCAAATCAATAATACAATGCAAAGTAAAAAATGAGGCACAGCATGCCCACAACACAGCTAAGGCTGGAGGCTGAGCTTAAATGCAGCTTCTGGGCCAATGTGTAGATGCAGCATGGCTGGAGAACTTTCATGAGACCTGGTTTGGGCAATCAGAGCCTGCTGGTGTTCTCAGGGCCCACAGTGTGGTGTGTTGTCACATACAGAGCTTGCAGAAGTCCCAAGTCACTCCAACAACTTTATTTGCAGACTTGAAATATGGGAAATAAATGAGTTCTTCACTGAGGGCACTCTGGGCTCCATGCCTAAGGAGCAGTTCAGATAGACAAGATGACCATTACTAGGTTGAGATGCACATAGGCATGGAGTAAAATGTTAATTTCCTGTGTGAATTAGGAGTACAAATGATTTTTCCTGAGACCTTGGAAGGCAAATTTCTGAAAATGTGTTAACATGTGAATATGTGACAACTCATTAGTGATTGCTTTCAGGAGCAGGACATCATGCTCATTGGTAAGGAAGACACCTTCTTCCCTTCACTGTGCTTTGAATCAAAATGTCACCTGCATATGTATTCCTCACCTACTTGAAAGAATGACTCTCGTGCGGCTTCACTAGGAGAGCCACCAACCTGAGACAACAAAAATCTCTGATGGGTCTGGGTGCAGGAGACATGAGGATGCAGGCTCATGTAGGTGCTCAGAACCATACATATTCATTAATCAACATTTATGTTGATGTGTTTTAGGGTCGTTTGGACGTGATGTTGGTGGATATTGTTTAGGGGGGAACTCTGTAGAGTAGGGGTGATAGTTGGACTCAATGATCCCAAGGGTCTTCTCCAACCTGAATGGTTCTATGAGGCTATGATTCTGTGATTTACATGGGTCAAAACATCCTTTTACTAAGTCCCAGAAAGGGGGGGAGAGTAACCCTCAGTAGGATAGCAGGAAAGCATGAAAACTGTTTAACAGAAGTTGTGAGTATTTCTAATGTGATTGCCCTGATTATATTGTTTTCTGACATCAGGCACTCTCAGGGTTATCCAACTATTATTGTGCTAAAAGTTCCATAATAAACACAAAGACTTAACTGTTAAAACACTGTGTAAAACCCTTCTGTTCATGAGCAAAATTATTACAAATGTGTGATGCTCAGCTCTGGAAACATGAAAGTCTTATTCTGCATTCATAAGATCAGAATAGGATAGCAATGGATTTTTGCTATACACAACTGGTTACCCAGTTTACCAAAGTTATCTATGGGATAGGAACATAAATTATAGTGTTGCTCACCAGTACTGCTGTAACTAAGTTTGTGTCAGCAATTCTTTGCCAAAACAGCTTCTCCATTTAAAAATTATTACTATGCGATTACTAAGCTTGGAATCAGATCTTGTTTCTGCAACATACTTGTTTCACTTTTGAAAATTAAAAATAATTAATCTCTTTTCTTAAAAAATTCAGTGTAAAGCAAGAGTTACATGTGCATACACACACACACGTGCAAACATACTTAGATTTCCAGAAAATAGGGTAAATAACAAAATTAAAGCTCGATAAAAATCACTAATGTCAGCAGACCTTAGGGTCTGAATGTCTATTTTCTTAGTGATGACTCAGGTTATATTCTAGAGTCTGAAGCTGTGTCTATGGTATTAAGCAAAATCATGCTGTTTTCCAACTCTGGACCAACCAGCATGACTTAGCCCCAACACTTCTGTAAGGCTATCTTGCCCCACAAAACAGGGTGGCTTCATTTAAACTCCCTGTTGAGAGTGGTAAGTCCCAAACCACGTCTAGGAATTGTTCAGGTTGGGATCATGAATAAAAACCCATTACAATAAAGTAATAATATAAAAAAATTATTTACTTATGCCAGGGGCACTATATGATTTGAGGGGTAGGTGGAGTTTAAAGGAGTCTAAGGAAAGTAATCAATTTTCTTCCATACAAGGATTATAAGTGTGGTGACATAAATATTTTGCATTGATCTATCCAAATACTGACAATGTTGTTACCTTCCTGATATTTGAATGCCTTCCTTATTTTCTTCTCAGTCAGTGGTAATGCTTTCTTCAGCCACTTGAGGTTTTTCTGTCTGTTGATATCTTTACACAGTCGATAACAAGGAGTTCTGATCTGACTGAGAGTTGGGAGGAATTACAATATTTGATTTTTTAATATTTTACTTTCCATACCCACCACTCAAATTAAATTACAAACCATCATTTGAAGGAAGAAGGAAATAAATTCCCTCTAGTTTAGACTCATATTACTTTTCTAAAAAGGTGCTTCATCTCTGTTTTGTAGCATAACAGGCCTATATAAGTACACATAATTTAAAATATCAAGAAAACATGAAAAAGACTACTGAAAAGCTTAAGGGATAGACATTTATTCCAGTTTGGGTTCAAATCAATTTGCTGTTTGCATAACAGGTACATGTTCATAAATATACAGATACATAATTATCCAAATACAATTTCTAAGTGCTTACTGAAGTCCAAAAGAACCCAAAATGGTAAAGAAAAAAATAGATATGCTAAGTAGCCATAGGTCTAAAATCTATAGGAGGTGTATTATCTTAATCAAAATAAATGTTGGTGCAGCTTGTCCCTTACATTGGATGAGGAGCAAATTAGACCTTAAGCACTCGTGTCAGTTCAGAATAAGCCTTTGCAAGATTGTGGTGCAAAATGTTTAGAACTGTGCCTGTCCTTTCCAATGTCTGTAACATATACAATCATATAGAATCATAGAATCATTAAGGTTGGAAGTGACCTTAAAGATCATCAAGTTCCAACCTCCCTGCCATGAGCAGAGAACCCACCACAGCAGCACCAGAAGCCACCTGGACCCAGGAGACCCTGCTGCACGTGGACTTCTTGGAAGAGGCTGAGAAAAGGGCCACAAAAGCCCAGAAGTTCCCCTTTGAAGACAGATTGAGACAGCGTGGGTTATTCAGCCTAGAGAGGAAAAAAGGCTCTGGGGAGACCTTATCATGACCTCCCAGTACCTGCAGGGGGCCTACAAGAAAGCCGGGAAGGGGGTGTTTACAAAGACATGTGGTGATAGCATGAGGACCAATGGTTTTAAACTAGAGCAGGGCACATTTGTAATAGCCATTAGGCAGAAGTTCTTTACTATGAGGGCAATGAGACACAGGAACAGGTTGCCCAGAGAGGTGGTGGAGGCCTCATGCATGGAACTTTTCAGGGTCAGGCTTGACGGGGCTCTGAGCAACCTGATCTAGATACCAACAAGTCTAGAGCAGTACAGCCTTTCTGTATGGGTGAGGCCTTAAGGTCAGGATATAACTGTCCAGTAAGTGGTTAACAATAATATTTTTAAAGTGGTGACCTTTGAGAGCTGGTAGATGAATTATGGCTTCTGATAACAAAAGTTTTCACTGGATGCAATAGTCAGGGCATAGCTGTGTAGGACTGCAGAAAAATGGCAACAGGAATAGCAAATATAATTTAGCAGAATGACTCAGGAAAGTGCATATAATGGGAAAACCTTATTTTTCCAGATCATTGAGGGTGTTCTCAGTAGCTGAGGTCTGGGAGGGGCATAGGATATGTAAGTTCAGCCCCTCGCTACCTCAGGCAACATATCCTATAACTTTTCTTGTCCAACCTGGCCTTAAAAACCTCCAGGGATGGGGCATCAACAACCTCCCTGGGCAACCCATTCCAGTTCCTCCCCACGCTCATAGTGAAGAATTTCTTTCTAATATCTAACCTAAATCTCCCCTCTCTCAGTTTAAAACCATTACCCCTTGTCCTATCACTATCTTCTCTGATGAAAAGCCCCTCCCCAGCTTTCCTGTAGCCCCTTCAAGTACTGGAAGGCTGCTATAAGGTTCCCCTGGAGCTTTGTCTTCTCTAGGCTGAACAGCCCCAATTTTCTTAGCCTGTCTTCATAGCAGAGGTGCTCCAGGCCTTTGGTCATCTTGGTGGCCCCTCTCTGGAGCCTCTCCAACAGGTCTTTCTTGTGCTGAGGGCTCCAGAACTGTACACAATATTCCAGGTGTGGTCTGACCAGAGCAGAGCAGAGGGGTAGAATCACCTCCCTGGCCCTGCTGCCCACACTTCTTTTGATGCAGCCCAGGGTGCAGTTGCTGTCTGGGCTCCAGCACACACTGGCAGCTCATGTTGATCTTCGTATCAACTACCGCCCCAAAGTCCTTCTCCTCAGCCTGTATTTGTGCCTGGAGTTGTGCTGACCCAGGTGCAGGACCTTGCACTTGAATATATATGAAATGTCTTGAAAAGCTAAAGCTTTGCTTGATTACAACAGAAGAAAACTTATTAGTGAAGGTTCAGGTAAAAATCTAAGGTAAGGAGAGGACTGTCCTATTTTGGCTTTTTTTTTTTATTATTATGTTATTTAGAGGTGGTAAGAAAATGGAATATACCTGTGGGAGTCATTACTATCTCCAGGCTTGTTCATCACATTTTGTTTGGCTGTATTTCTGTGACATTTCCCTGCAGACATTGTGCTGAATGCTCAACTAAAAGAAATCTACACAGAAAATAATTGGAGAAAATACTGTTCGACAGTTTACAGAAATTGAGGATATTACCTCACTTAGTAGACTGATTATCTTCTGGATTGGAGCTCCAAGAGCACAATTAAGGTGTCAAAACATAACTAATACCAGTCCAGATTGCTTAGATGTATCCTGCCTCCTGCAGCTAGTTCAGGACAAGACAGGTCTCTGCAAGAGTCATAGCAGCAAGTCCCACTTCAATGTACTCTACAGTCCAGGGCATATCAGACAGCAACAGATGCCTTTGCCTCACCTGCAGCCCCTGGACAACAAACAATTGCCTAAATGTAGATGTCTTGCTAGTAGGTGCTCTGGAGGTGTGTGTTTTGTCAACAGCTGCAATTTAGAAAGAGGACAGTTCTTTAAGTCCTTTATCATAATCTATACAGATTAGCTAGATACAATAGAGTTTCTCAAATGATACTAGATACCTACATTTAGGTAGCTGGATATCATTATGATATCTCTCTCAGAGAGTTGAATCACTCCCCAGGATCCATAATTCTATTTACTAGATCCCCTTTGACCACAACGAATATTTACACTCCTAGCACACATGTAGACACCCATATTTGTTGTCTCTCAGGATCAAAATATGTGATCCAGCATCTGAGACCTTTTGGAAAAAAAGGTGGTCTCCATCTTACAGAGAAGTGGAAGTAATCTTAATGAGATACAAGATGCAGTAACTTATGAAATCAATAGCTTTTCTATTGGGAAATTTTATTGTGAGATGTTGCTAACAGTGCCATGCAGCCCATAATAAAGCATTAGTAGAGTTTCTCAACACTGCATGATTCTTAAGACAAAAGATATTGCATGCAATAGGAGGTAAATCCACTCTAGACTTCCTTATGATTAATAAAGACAATTTAATCAGTGGATTGGAATCTGATAGTTGCCAAAATCGACCATTTAATATGGTTAAAAGCATATTTCCAGCTAGTATTTCAGAGTCACTCAAAGTCCCCAAACTGGAAAATGATGAGCAAATTTGTCTGGGAGGAAAAAAATTGGAGAAAAATATTTTTAAAAAAATAAATAAATTAATATATTGTCCTCAAATATCTTTCCCCCCTCCTGATTTTACAATCAAAAAGGGCCTTAGCCCAAGAAGGGTTTTAGCCATAAGCTTGCTTGTTTCAGTAGAATAGTGAAATGCAATTAGAAGTGAAAAAAATAAAATTAAAAGTATGAGACATGAAGAATGAGGAAATGTAAAATACTTGTAAATGTCTCTCTACATATTAGTAATAAGGCAGAAAGAATACTGAGTTGCACTGAAGGTGTCAGTGGCAGTTACGCAGGTAGCATGGCTGAAGGTGTTTGAAAGAAGCTGAAGTTTATGAAGAGGAAAATAAAATATTCAAGAACCACAACTGAACAGACACAAGACAATGGATATCAATTAAATATGAAAAAATAATAATAATAAAAAATACGTAAATACTTCTACTACTTCTATTTGAAGAGGAGTGGACAGAGGTATTTTCATGAGACTGATGTACTTTTATCCTATGAGGTCCATCATGTTCTTTCTAAAAGGAAAAACTTCATAATATTTTTTTAATTATAAATGCTTTAAAATTGGATTGTCACAATAATTTGTACTTAAGTGTCTTAGGAAGCCATGTAAAAGATTTTTGGTTTATTTACAGTCCATTTTAATGAGCCTGGGAATACCAGGACACCAGCTTGTTGTTATTGTTCATGGAGTACAAATACGTAGGTACTACCTCAAGGTTATCAACCTGCCATCAGTCCCAGGGAAAATGATGTAAAATTCTGATGCAGCATTCAGTTAGAAATTAATGAAGTGACAACTAATGGCAGAATGGATACTAATAGAGAACTAGTGATATAATAGATCTTATATACCCAGCCTTTACTTGCTCATGAGGTCATAAACTTGGTGGATAACTAACTTAGCAGTAGATTTTTCTAAGGTGTTTCATTTTTAAAATGACAATGAACTGTACTTTAAAAAACTGCACAGTAAGTGGCTCCCAATCTGTCCCATCTTCATGGCAAAGACAGTTTCTCATCAAGTGGGTATGTTCTTTAGAGGGTCAGATCAACTGGCAGAAGGCCAAATGCTATGGGCTGGTTGTCTGGACATCATGTTCAAAGCTACAGAATGTTTGGCTGCTCACCAAACTGCTGCTTTCTACACAGGAGCACAGAATATCTCAAGTAGGAAGAGACCCATAAAGATCATCAAGTCCAACTCCCTGCTCCTCACAGGATTGCATACAACTAAACCAAACTGCTGTATTACTTTAGGCAAAGGGTTGCCATTATAGAAACTCACTGGAAGACACTATCTCATGGAGAAGCAGTATGACACAGTAAAATCACTTTGCAGAAAGTGGCAGTTCCCACTCCCACCGTCCCAGCAACTGCTGCCCACCTCAGTTACATGCACAAACAGCCAGCTCCCCAGTACCTTACCATACAACCTGCAAGATGGAAGCTACAGTTCTTGTACCAGCTGGCAACACTGATGAGTTCATAAGCCTAAAGTTTTCTGTGTTTGTGCTTCAAGGAGATACAGAAGAAGACTGAGTCAGGTCACCTGTCTGTGTTAATTGATCAGACCCTCCTTCCCATCAACCAGGGAACCAGTTCCCTACTTCTGGGTGCTGCCTGCAAGTGCACATTAGCAGACACAAGGATGAAAACTGTGATCAATAAGCCTTACACATCTTGAAGTCCAAAGTGTGTCAGCTGCTACCCAAGATGCAACCCTCTGCCCACAGATGGGAAAATGCTGAGTGGCTGTCATATCCTGCCAGATCCTGAAACCAACCTGAGCAAAATAAACTGATTTTTGCACTGAACTAGAAAACTCCTGCTTTTTTAATGTCTTGGAGCATTATTATATGTTGTCTGGAGCATAAACACGAAAAGGTCTTTTGTTGAACTCAGTACAATGGTAACAGGATGAAGTTTAATGGTTTGTGTTATACAACAGGTCAGGATAGATGATGCAACCTCCTTTCTGACCTTAAAGAGCAGTGATCTGAAATCAGGCAGACACTGTTAATGCCTAGATTAAGGGAAGATGTTTAGCACCCAATGATTTTCAAAGGAGATCTATGTAAGTACAGCATTATTATATAGAAATAACAGGCAGAGAGCTAGCCAAGTTTGACAAGCTCTTTTTTTTTCCCTATAAAATATCTGTATCTGTTTATAATACAGAGCTGCTGCTATAAGTTTTACCTGTAACCACAACTTTCCCACAAATTCAACAACCTCTTGAGATCCTCTTAAATTCTTTACATTAGGAATAATTTTAATTTGTTCATGTTCCAGGACAACCTGAATTTCTTTTATACATAGGTCAGCATGTATTAAATGCTATAACTCAAAGTACATTATGTATATATATACACATAGGAATCTGTTTTTAAAAAAGCATCTTGCCTTTTCATCTGTGCCATTCTTACCACAAAAGAGGTTTCATCAAGTTTTGAATCCACTCAATGGAATTTTTTCATTGACATTTTTAATCAAATTAAGCACAGAAACACTCTGAAAAGCAATGGAGAGGAGGTTAACAGTACTAGAATACAGACAGTGTCAAGTTTGAAGAAAAACAGAAAGCAATTTTTTAGAATGACAAAAAAGAAAAAGATTCATGGTCAACTAAAATGTCTGTTGTGGTCTGCTAATAGCTTGTACCACTATTACCATTTTTGTAAATTTCCAAAGCTTTTATTTCCTTTTTAGGAGAAAGGGAAAAAAGGGTTTTGGATCACCGCAAATTTTGTAATGCTTATAGTATGTGCTCTAACACTTTCCATTTAACATGTAAGTGCAGTGTACAGGCTGAACAAACAAAAATTCAATTTGGAGGAATGGAAGTTTTCAGATGAAAAAATAATAAGCACCTACATCCTTCTGAATCTGGAATGGAACTGTTTTTAGTGGAACTCATTTCAAAATGCTGCAGGATTTAATAAAAACATTTAACTAATTATTCCTGGAGATTTGAGTCTATTTACCAGGTATTAACTATAAAATGCAATGAAAAATATCATGCCTAAACACTACACTATGTGTTTAAGTGGTTTGCTGCATGGTGCCCATGGAATAGCCTTTTTCTTTAGTAGAGATTTCTTTACCTTCTGCAAAAGGTAGCCAATTAAAATGAACTAGCCTTCATTTCATCCTGAGAGTAATATCTAATTTAAATTATGAGTGATTAGTGCAAAAAATCACTACCCATTTTATGTGGTAATATGAAAAGTTCCACAAGCACTTTTTCTGGGGCTATGTGCTCCTAAGACCCAGCTATCCTATGCCTAATTTTGGTCACCAAAATCTCTTAGTTCTTGACGTACACGTGTGTACCAGATGTGTATATGGGTTTAAGACTAATAGAAAGCAGTCGGTTTAGATAATATATTAGGTTATAGTAACCAGAGTCTTTTGGGAAAAAGGGGATTAAAAGCAAACAGATTGGGAGGAGTTGCTATTTATGCAGAAGTGCATAGAAGTTATGGACAGAAAAGAAAGGATATCACCCAAGAGTGAAGAGAGAAAATAGTGACACCGTAATTCAACAATATTTGAAGGCTAGATGTCACCCACTGCCAAATATACGTGTAGTAAGCTCTGCTTTCAGATTCTTTCACTACAACCTACCAGAGTTCTTGGCCATTTCCAGCTGTGAAAACATGAATTAACAAGAACGGGGCTTTGAATCAAATAAAAGGAGTATTTCTGTTAGTGCATTACAAGCCAAAGAAAGCTAGATAAGAATGGGTTTTGATCACATTTCCCATTAAAGAAAAATGAATAAATAAGGTATAAGAAGAAAATTAGTTTTGGAGAAAACAAAATGAGATGGTTTAATTAGGAGCATAGTTGCTGTAAAGGTGAAATAGTAATATGGCCTGACATTACCAAGTGAAGCATATACATAACCAATTTTCAACTTAGGTGTCTTATATGAATTTACACAGTATTTTGTGTATTTCTTGGAAATGAGCTAGACTTCGTTCACATACACTTTAATGGTTTTTGAGATCTCCCAAAAAAACCCCTTGAAAACCACAAAAAGTAGCTCCAGAAAGAATACACACCCACTTTCCCACCCTTTGCTGCAGAAGAAACCATACCTCTGTTTTGCTGGGCTTTAGCCTTTACCTGCTCTCCCAAACAGAGGTTTATGAGCTGAGTGCTTCAGGAGTCTGAATAGTAAGAGTAAGAAAGAATATAAAATTATGCTGAAGGGTCACTATTAAATAACAGAGCAGAGAGATTACAAAATCTCCTTAAAGAAAAAGGTGAAGCTATTGTTTTGTATCTTATCCTCGGAAGGCATGTGATTCTTCTTGACTGTGCAATTTACATAGCTAATTTAAAACAGTCAGCAAGACAGGAACTATATTAATGAGAAAGTCCCAGCTAAACTTTATGGAACCCAAGCTTTGACCATATGTTAGTTGCAAAATGTCATTCAGTTTATTAAATAAGATTTTTCTACAAGTTATAAAGATCAGCATGCTTTGTATTTCCGTTAATAGAATGAAATAAAGAGTGTATACTGGACCTACAGACATCAATGTAATAAACCACTGATGCATAAATAGAACCATGCCAAAAATATATTAAGCCTGCACTATCCTGTATTTGTAGTCAATGTACCATTCTATTTGTTCTGCAAATGTAAAACTACATTTATTACTGAAAGGTCAAAATATGTAGCAATTATAATATCGAGCTTGTCTTTCAAAAAATATAATAAAATAATCAGAAAAAACACAACTGGTGCCTTTCTTGTCGATTTTAAAATTATCTTTATAAACATTATGCTCCACTGTTCAGCTTGTTGTGCCTTCTTCACAGAGCAAACCTTAGTATTCCCCTTATTCTGGTTGGTTTTTTGCTGAATGCTCCTTCTTGTTGCCTCATTTGCAGTCAAGGCTACAGTTCAGGTTTTCCTTGGTCAGTTGAAAATACTGAAGGAATTTTAGGTTAAGTATGACACTGTGCATGAAAAACTCCATCTGGTCTCTGTCCAGATGCAGAACAACAACAGCTTTGTCCATTTCTACATTTCTAGTTCTGATGCCGCACATGCTTCTTCTCTAATTTAGTTTAATTCAGTATTGTAATCCCACTGTTTCACAATCACTTATTTGCACTATTCAATTAGTAATGTAGTTATGGTGTGTCATCAGCATGTTTCCTAATGTGTTAATCTGTTTCCCATACCAGGGGTACAGGAATGATGTCAAAACATCAAAAGAGCTTGTGGGCTGCAATGACACTTGGCACTCTCTTGAGCAAATTTGTTTCCTAATTAACTTATTGCAAATACACAGTGGTTTGAAAAAGTTTGGCATCTTTTCTGTCCACAATGAAGGGCACTGAATTATGCCAGGGTTTTTCCTGCTCCCAGTAACCTGCACTGGCATGGAGGCCCAGATGCATTAGCAGCAGATTTTGGGGAAAAATCAAATCTAGGCTCCTCTTCTTCAGGAAGCTGACAATGTTCTCCAGCCCAGCCACATCCTGTACCGTGACTTTTCAGAAAGATAACCAGTCGATAACAGACAAAAAACCTTTATCTGTGCCCACAAAAATCACAGTTAAATACAATTACATACAAGACACTTTAAAACAGCTTTTGCATGTTTTCTACATGCATGTTTCACATTTGTCCCCATCCAATATAGAAAAGAGCTTGTGTCTCACAAAAAGAGGACATCCACCATTAAGAGATAAGGGAGATTTCTTATGGAAATATTAAGACCCGCTTTAAACAGTTACTCTCTTAGTGCATTATGTTTTTGGCATTGCCTGGTGAAAATAATATCTCATCCAAGCCTTAAGATGCATTCTTGAATTACATCCATGAAATAAGAAACAGACAACTTAAAGCTGAGTAGTTCCAGATTCTGAAAAGCAGGAGAAAGCTGTAAGCAAAAATGAAAATATGTATAAAGTGAGTTTACAGTAACTGCTGAAAAACTGTTCCTGAGATGTTTCTTTATTAAATAAACATACATTTAATCATTAAAGAAAATGTCCAAACCAAATAAATTCCAATGATTTACAGAAGAAACTTTGAACTCAGTATTTAATATTGCAGAAAATATTATAGTTCAAAGACAATCCTCCATCTTTGGTTCTGATCCTTAAGATAAAGTTTCATTAAGAATATTTCACTGTGGACATAAGACAGTTAAAGAAAAAAGCAGAAAAATGAATGAGTCACTTGGCTGAAGAAGCATAGCAACATTGAGGTCTGAGTGCTATTTGTTAGGTCATGTCTAGCAGTATAAAATAAGCTGGAAAATAAAAGTCTGTTGGCAATTTGTTTTACAATCTAAAATGTTTTGCCTCTAAAATGCAAATATTCCTCGTATAAGGCTGTGGCTCGTGGTCTAAGCTTTCTCAGGTTTATAAAACATTGATCATCCTCTCATCCCACAGGAATAACAGAAGGGTTGTCCTTGTACAAAATGTGGTATCCACCTGCACTTCATTAGAGAGCTGAATTTTTGTACATGCCACACCACAAGATGATCATGATGACATAGCAGCTTCACAGTACAGCGTGACTAGGGCTTTTTTTTTTTTTTTTTTTTTTTTTTTGTAACACAGAGGATCTGGCAGACTTTTACCTCCTGACACTGTTTACAGCATATATTGGTTGATACAGTCCCTTATTGCATCTGTTCTGGGAATTAAGGAAAGCAGCTTCAAGGCAGTAAGGTAAGTGCTGCTGCATGTTTTAACCGTAATGTTCAGCTCTTTAAATGTAGCTGTAATGGGAACGTGAAAACATGTCAGGGTAAGTTTGCCAATTTGTAAATTGAAGACAAATCAACAGTTGCTTATTTTTTTTTTTTTTTTTTTTTTCTCTCTTGTAACACAGAGGATCTGGCAGACTTTTACCTCCTGACACTGTTTACAGCATATATTGGTTGATACAGTCCCTTATTGCATCTGTTCTGGGAATTAAGGAAAGCAGCTTCAAGGCAGTAAGGTAAGTGCTGCTGCATGTTTTAACCGTAATGTTCAGCTCTTTAAATGTAGCTGTAATGGGAACGTGAAAACATGTCAGGGTAAGTTTGCCAATTTGTAAATTGAAGACAAATCAACAGTTGCTTAGAGGATTCACTTTCTCAGTTTCCTTAAAACAACCTCACATATTTTGTGCAGCAGTTTTGTACTTTTTTACAGTCTGTTTTGTGCTACTTCAAAAGCGTTGCTGTACAGTAGAAAGAAATTTGCAAGACTGTTCGCTGCTCCCTTATTCATTCATAATCTTTCACTATGACCTCCACAGATTCAATTTGTTAAATCATTTGTCTTCATTTTATATAAAGACAAGGTATCATAATATTTTAAATAGTTAATAAACTAAAAAATTAAATTAGATTAAAAATATATGTATTTTGAATTTTTTATTACATTTTAAAGCACATTTTAAAGCATATTTTACATATACTAGTGAAACTTATAAAAATCATAAATCTTTTGCAAACTGGGTAAGGTGCTATGATGCAGATTTAAAATATATTTATTGAAGGCTAATTGAATGATAAGCTTATATTTGTTTAGTTTCACAACAGGTTTAGAAATAAGGTAGCATAGACTAGCTTCAAAACAGTTTGAATAGTTTGTCCACTCCACTGTAGTAAGCATTTTTCCAAAATCATGGATTTGCCATTTAGTATTTTTTGGCAAGTTGCCTGAGCAATTTCATAAATATTTTCCCAGGTACTTTACAATATAACTGGTTAGAACAAACACAGGCAAGTAATTCAAGCATGTTTATCTTATCAGATAAACATCTAAGAAAGTATTCTGATTTTATCTTTTGGATTTGTATAGTTCAGTGTAACAAACAAGCATGTGTTAATGACCTATTTACCTTTTGCACTTCTGACAGAGAAATATTTAGATATGTGAATGAATAAAACAAGTGAACTACACTACATTTCTACTTAACTGTGCTATTTTATAGCCCACACGTGCTCATATGCCCTTGCACTACAGAATCATCACCTACATTTTACAATATTCTTTCTTACAATATTCTACATCTTACAATATTCAAAATAATTCAAAACTCTTGCTGCCTAACCTTTTTAATTACTTCCAGGGTTCTGCAAAGCAGTTAAACATTGTATACTAATTAAAAGAACTGTCAGCCTGTGAAATCGATAAAAAACTTAGCATTACATATAAAATTTGAAACCAAAAGAACAATAAAATTTGAATTTTGAGACTATAAACTGATTCAGATGTGTAAAAATGCCTCTGTAAAGCTGAATAATGTAGTTCAAGAAGTTAATTACACTCTATCTTATATTCTGTATAAAGAAGTAGGCATTCCCCCATCCTTAACGTTTAGCACATAAATTGGACCAGCTTTTGAGCTGAATAGTGTCACTGTGATGTCTTAGCTTTCAGAGAAGTTGTACTTATTTATACCACCAGGGGACTGAAGGTTGAGTTTGCATGGTCTTATGCAGTAATGAAGGACAAAGAAAATTATATTGATAAATCATATTTCAGTGACTGATCTATCCTATGGTTTGTAATTAGGCAAATGTGGTAAGACCAACACCATGGAAAATATATGTAATTGTCCTCCTTATTCAGGGGACAGCAGCTTAATATTTAGCAGAAGAATCTAGTAGATGATTTATTGGAGATAACATGAGAACATTTTTTTTTAGTCTCTATACTGTACTGCGTGAGATTAACCAGCCCTGCCCAGAGGTACTTTAGTTGAGATTATCAGCTGCCTAGAATGTGATGTGGCTTTTATCAACTTAATAAAAGTGAGGGAATTTAGGATTAGGGAACACTTTCAAGTATGGCCCTGCATTTTAACATTATGTGCTGTGTAACAGTGCCAACAGCCAGACTAACTTATCCTGTTGGAAGATTGCCCAGATCTGAGATCAATGTCTGGTAGTCTGTTAAGCAGGCTTCACATACTTTCTGAAATTACTTGAGAACAAGAATGTTCTAAAGATTTTCTTAATCATCTCATTCTCTGAACAGTAGCTGAGAATATCAAGCCTCACCTTTTACTGGTGAAAATCACAGCAAGGTCACTGACTTCAGTGATGCTAGATCAACTTTTCCAACACAACATCAAGTCAGGTAGTAAGAAATAAAAATCAATCTTCACAGATTCGCAGAAAGGTGTGCCTTTCTGCATTTAATATTTTAGCAACATGAGATTTCTCCTATTAGATCACAGAAAACATGACCAAGGATACACAATGTCATTTTGCAGTATGTGACCTGGAAGACCAACTATGTGAAACCGATGCTTTATTGATCTATTGATTTAGAATGATCAAACAATGTAACCAACACACATAGAGAATTCGCAAAAACATTGGCACTATCTGAAATTCAGTCATTTCAGATCCACTGTTGATCCATATTAGGTAGAATTTACTCCTGCACACATACGCAGTGCTGGATGTTTGATATTTCCATGAGAATACATTACATATATTTCTATTAGTTTGCTCTTTATGTGAATATGAAACTTCATGGAACATGTTTTACTGAACATGATCCATGAGAAGAAGATACTTCAAGCTTCAGGCATCTTAAAACCACACTGTACAGCAGTTCATTACCCACAGTTTGTCACTTCCCTGACTCTTTCAAATTTAAGTCAAATTGACATGTTATTTAGGTATAAGACAGTTCAGTATATTAGTAATGCTTGACGGAATTTAAGTGGCAGAACTGCCTCTGAAAATGGCCTTCAGCAAAAACAAAAACTCTTCTGTGCAAAGTGTAAAAATCTTTGAGTGTATCATCCTTCTTGTGACTCAATGAATGGATGCAAGAAGATATAAAGAATGTTTTGCTTTCAACAGCAGAATGGGACTGCAATTTTATAGTAGTAAAAATGCAATACTAATAAACTAATCTAATTTTTATTAATAGCTTTAAATAGGAAGATTAAATTAGTTTTTATTTCTAATCTTTATGTGGTAAAATTGCAAATATTGCTGAAAGAGAGAAAATGTTAAAGCTGTAACTTTTTTATCTCCTTTCACCATACAGGGACAAGACACGTTGCAATGATGACGTTAAACTCCTTACCTGTCTTTCTGTTATTGATCAGTGGCATTTTTTGCTATTATGAGTATGGTCCTGCAGATGATTATGGTTATGATCCTTTTGGACCCTCAGCAGCAGTCTGTGCCCCAGAATGTAATTGTCCTTTAAACTACCCTAGTGCCATGTATTGTGACAATCTTAAACTGAAAACAATTCCGATCGTACCAAGTGGAATAAAATACCTTTATCTTCGAAACAATATGATTGAGGGTATTGAAGAGAACACATTTGATAATGTAACAGATCTACAGTGGCTGATCCTAGATCACAATCATTTGGAAAATTCAAAAATTAAGGGAAGAGTCTTCTCTAAACTAAAGCATCTGAAGAAACTTCATATTAACTACAACAATTTGACTGAAGCTGTTGGACCACTCCCCAAAACTCTGGATGACCTGCAATTAAGTCACAACAAGATTACAAAAGTCACTCCCGGAGCACTTGAAGGGCTGGTGAATCTGACTGTCATTCATCTCCAGAACAACCAGCTGAAAGCAGAATCTATTTCTGGGGCTTTTAAAGGCCTGGAATCACTTTTGTATCTTGACTTAAGCTTCAACAGACTTACAAAGCTACCGACAGGACTCCCTCACTCCTTACTCATGCTGTATTTTGATAACAACCAGATCTCCAATATTCCCGATGAGTACTTCCAAGGTTTTAAAGCCCTGCAATATTTACGTTTATCCCACAATAAATTAACAGATGCTGGGATACCAGGCAATGTCTTCAATATAACATCACTGGTTGAGCTGGATCTCTCCTTCAATCAGCTGAAGAGCATTCCAACTGTCAGTGAGAACCTTGAAAACTTCTACCTCCAGGTCAACAAAATTAGCAGTGAGTTAAATTAAGTTTCATAAATATTTCCCACAGACACTGATGGTCAATGGGAGTATCTGAAAGGGTAGATCAACCAGTCTGACAAAAAGGTACTGATTAGACTCCTAGTACATTGACATTCCTCTTGACTGTTGTCCATATTAATTTTAAAAGACAGACATTTACTTGCTAACTACTCAAATTAAGCTTAAAAAGAGAACTTCCTGTTTTCATTCTAATCTAGGTATCATTGGTCAAATTCTTATCTCATGTAAATTGGAGTTAACTCCATAGAAGACAATGGATTTGTCTTACACAATTTAGGAAAAAGCAGTGTGAACAGTTTGATCAGTGTGCAAGATGTTCAGAATTCAGAAGTCAGCATAAAGAGACAGATACAAGCTGAGGATCTGACTCAGATCTCTGTAACCTTTCAGAAGGCTGCTAGTGAAAGTGCTGGAGGGAATGAGAGAGGGAGAAGACAAAAAATTCCTAAGGTATCCAGAACAAGGCATAGTTGAAAAGATAGAGTATCTGCTTTTTTCTCTTTACTCTCTTCTTTCATGCATTATCATTCCAAAGCCATCTAGAAATCCAAAGCAGTGCCCCTGATTTTTCTACATTCCCATTTCCCTCATGATCAGGTGTCAAGCTTGTCTCCATTCCATCAGGATTTGGAAAAATGTTCCTTCTGAAGTCAATAAATGTCACACCTTGCATGAGATCATAGAGGTTTGTATTGAGACAGGGCCTTTGCAAGGCTGTCCTAATCCTGGGGTGGGAAGAATGTGTTAGAGATCTGGAGAGGCCTCACCTTTATGTCAGAAAGCTCTCTAGTTGCACCTATCTCTATGATGGAGAGGCAGATATGTCAAACATAACAGTGTTCCTGCAGGAGAACTTAATCTTGCTAGCTACCATGAAGTAAACCATAAAACCCTCTCTTTCTGTTTGTCTGCTTGTATCTTTAAAGAGTTTAGGGTATCAGTGCTAGCTATTTCATACATAGCTAAATCCATACAGCTGTGCCTTCAAAGCCAAATATTTTAGAGCATATCTTATCAGACAGAGGGTAAGACCTTTCAAAATGTTTTGTATTTGCTATGCTTCACATTTTCCTCAATGTTAGAATTTTTTTTTTTCTTATTTCATCTTAGTTCCTTGATTTGGTGAAGTAAAACAGTGAGTTGATTTTTCCCATCTGAGGCACCAAATGCAGCAACCTGTAGAGCTCTATGAGATACCCTCTCCTTCCTAAAAGACCTGATCTGATCTCTAACCAATAAATTGAAACATGTCCATTATATTGAATGTAAGTTAGGTATCAGCTGTGTACTCCATCTACTGTACTTGATGCTTGTTGGATCTCCAAGTTAGCATAGGGCCATGGAAGATTTATAAAAGCCTTTGCTTTCTCATTACCTCAAACCTAAAATGTAACTTCTAAACTGAAAATTCTTATATATGTATTCTTACAAGTAGTAATTTAAATGTAGCATTCTCTGTTTAATAACAAGAGGAGAGGAGAGGAGGGGAGAGGAGAGGAGAAGGATAATGCATTTTCCTGATTTTATTTTTCCCCAGATATTTCAGATATTCAGCTATTTGTTAGAATATCAGAATTTCTTACTGCAACAGACACTGTTAATGAGAAATCATCCGTTCAGATGAAAATCCAGTTTTGCTTCAGTCCTTATTCTCTCAGTGTTGTTGGGAAAATTTGAATGCCACACTAGTGGCAAAATTTCAGGTACACTGCCTTTGAACCCTAATATTTTAAATTTAGGAAGCCATTTTAATATCTGGATGGGATCAGATCCTTCTCACTGCTGTTCAGTGGAAAGAAAATGGGCAACAAGCACAAACTCAAGCACAGACAGTTCCATCTGAACATGAGGAAAAACTTCTTTATTTTGAGAGTGACAGAGCAGCGGAACAGGTTGCCCACAGGGGCTGTGCAGTCACTTTCTCTGGAGGTACAAAACCCCATTTGGATGAGATCCTATACAACCTGCTGTAGGATAACCTGTTTAAGCAGTGGGGTTTGACTAAATGATCTCCAGAGGTCACTTCAAACCCTTACAATTCTGTGATTCTATGATTCTATGGCTAGATCTGCATCCAATTTCAAAGTGGCTTTGTCCTCATAAATAGTCAGCAGAGATGAGAAGTTTGGTAACACAAATACATTTTGAGGTTTGCATACATTAAGTTTGCATCCTCTGAGGAGTTAAGCATCTACCCATCTTGTATAAGCATACTCTGCAATCAAATATAGTATTGATGTTCAAAAGTAAAAATTGAACTCAAAGTGGAGAAAGGAAAGATACTCCCTCCACTTTCTTCCATACTACAACATGATGTAGGTCATCACATTTTCTTAGATGAGTTGAATAGTAATGCAGAAAAGATATATAAGATAGTATTTCCAAGAGTCCATAAATAACCAATGATTCTAAGTCAAAATGGCATCCAGTGTTAAGAACAGTACCTTGATTGCACAGAAATTATGAGACTTAGTCCTTTGCAATATAAAAGCAACTGAAGATATGAAATTTGTCTGCATAGCAGTGAATGAGTTTGTTGAAGGAGTCCCTTTAAAATATTCACTGTGTGAATTCAATTTATGTCAATAACCTGAAGATGAAAAGCTTTCTCAGGCTGATTGTTCAGCAGTGATGAAGCTTTCAATAGACTAATCCTATGTGTGTTTCAAAGGAAACACAGTGGTATGCAGGCAATATCAGGTGTAGTCACATCCATTCATTTTTGAGGATGGATCTTCTCTGCCTGACAAGTGTATGATGTAATTATGTGTGCTAATGTATACTGACCACAGAATTTCTCTGCTTCATGTAATTTATTGCTTACAGTAAATATGGCTCATAAGATACAAGACAGTTTTCCATTCAAAAACTGTCTCGTGTTATGTGAACCAAATAATACTTCAACTAAATAAATATGATAATGATATATAAATTACAATAAATATACATAATTTTATAAATATATTTTTTTACATCTATACCTGCCTTCTAATCTCGTCCCCAACCTCAGCCCCAAGTGTCACTTTGCTTTCTCTTATTCATGTTCCCTTTGTTTCAGAGTTCCCATTGAGCAGCTTCTGCAAGGTTGTTGGGCCAATGACCTATTCCAAGATCACACATCTGCGTCTGGATGGAAACAACCTCACCCGGGCTGATCTGCCGCAGGAGATGTACAACTGCCTTCGGGTAGCTGCTGAGATTTCACTGGAATGAGATACCTGGGAGGATCCAGTTCCCTTCTAAGGGCAGTAACTACAAGAATAACATCATGATAGCTTTCTAAAGTTAGGATATACCTTTTAAAAAGTGTCAGTCTGCATATTACCCATTCTGTTTGTTAATATTTAGCATACACTTGGCAACCTTAAGGAAATGTGTATATTTCTACAAATCATTGTAATCAGAAAGCAAAGGAATGGCCAAATGTGGTGCAAAATATGCCTTCATCTGGCTGGCTAGATAAATTGATGAAAATCATTCCGTTTAGTAGAAATCTATGTCCATGCATGCCATACACGGCAGCTGGTACGAGACCTACATGGATGTTAGGTGGGTTTCATCAGAGTGCTGAGCAGGAAGGTTTAGCCTGTGTAAATACAAGGTGCCTCTCCAACCAATCCAGGTTTCTTAATTATTCACATCTTTTTCATATTGTTATCCATTACAACAACAAAAAATGATTTAACAATCTAAGAAAAAAAATTAAATGTATGAAAATGTGTTTTCAGAGACCATGACATTTTTAAATGAATATTTGAAAGAAAACAGGGAAACTTTTTTCAGGTTAAAAAAATTGTTTACTATTATTTTTGTCATATTTTCATGTAAACTTTCATGATAAGATTTTTATCCATTGCTGGTATAGTTTTTACTGCCACATAAGTCATATATACAAGTATTTTTATTCAATTAATTGCATGTTACTTTTAACCACATTGTAGAAAATAAAACATAGCAAATAGTGGGTTTTGTGTTCATTGTCAACTATGTTTCAGTCTTCTATAAATTGAAATAAACCCTTCGGGTCAAGATATAATAATCTAATCTATTCTATTATTAAAATTTATTGTGAGGTTAAATAAACTGTTTTCTCTACTTTCAAGTTTCAATATGTTTGTAAAGATATAATTTAACATACTCCATTGCACTATTGTTGTCCATTAAGTTGATGTCTTATGGAGTTTTTTTGTATGGGAGTCACAGCACCATGAAATATGGTAAATTAATTTCTCAGCGTTGTCAAAATAACAATTAAATCTCTTGGAAGCCACAGGCAATGAGTAGAATGCAGCCCTAGTTACTCACAGCAGAGAGGTAGTAGTATACTCTATCTGGGAATGAATAGTCCAAATATGTCCAAATATTGCATCCTGGAATATAGGATGTGTTAGTAATTTAGAGCCATAAATGGCTTGCTTGTAAACACACGTCATCCCACAGGTAATATTTTCTTTTCGACTACTTGACTAGGAAACACTGAAAGAGAAACTCTTACAGTTTCTGTAGCAAAAGCAGAAACTATCACCTCTGAAAAAAATCCAACAAAACCCCACACCAAACCCTTTAGTTGGCAAATCGCCAATTCCAGATGTTCAGAATCAATACAAATTCCCAAAGAAACCTGGGACCAAGGCAAAAGGACTGATGCAGTGGACAATAAAAATATTCCCTTCCTAATTTTGGAATTCATAAGTGTAACTGTTGTTTTTTTTTTATCCTCATACAGGAGGGTTTGAAAGTAACCTTGTTACAAGTAAGCTAGAATTTTTGTAGAATGAAGTCTAAAGCTGGGGCTTTCTGAACACATCAGAGTGGGAATCACTACAGAATAGCTATGCATTCCAGGAGAAGAAGAAAGAAATGCATGCAAAGAAACCCCAAATAACAGAAAAAAATATGGGAAACAACATTAAACCATTTCTTGAAGATTTTAGCCCTACTGACCCCTTCACTGGAAAATAAACTAAACACTAAGACTTCTAGTCTGCTACCTAGATGTTTCACCACACAGCTGTGATGTAACAAACACGACAGAAATGTATTATGTTCAGTTTCTTTCAGCAAACCAGTTACCTTTATGCAGAGTAACAGTTTGCTCTTCACACTATCTCTGAAAAAAAACAAATGAAACAGAACACGAACTTCTGTTAAAAGAGAAATGGGGCACTGTACTTCCTTGCAGAAGCACAGTTTTCTGCTTTTGCATTAATGATTTAAGCTAAATAAGTCCCTAATCTCAAGGTATCTTACAGAAACAATAAGGCAACAGTACACATATACCTTAATTCTCAGTTAATGAAACCTACATCAATGGTTTTCTAGGTACTAGGCAGAAACTTAGGTAGTTGGCAATCCTTAGAGGTGGAGCCTTGGAAAATGAATCACCACAGGTTGTAATTTTTGTCCTTCCTGGAAGGGAAGGTGATGGATCTTGCCTATAAAGCCCTCAGCATTCTAAGTACTGAAAAACATGATACATACATCCTTACTCTGGCCTAACCTGATATCATATTATAAAATACTTACAGGTGCTTATGCGTGCATGTTGTTTAAAAGTAGGCAGACACAAGCAGATAATAGCACAGCTACAGTAGTGTAGAGAGAGTTAAGTGAGTAAACCAACCTGAAATAAAGTGTTTAGGGCTACATAATTTGCAGCCTACAGTATAGCTATTCAATTTACCTTTAATATGTGGCCCAGCTTCTTTCAGGACAAAATGGGTAAATTTGTCATGACACTTTCATGTGAAGCTTTATTTGGAATAATTTTAAAAAATCAAGATTATTTGGAAATACATGAATTTGAAAGCAGACATTAAAAATTTTGCTACTAATGTCACAAAAAAAGCAGTATTACAATGACAATATACAAAATCAACAGACAAAAACTTTATTCATGAAATTTCAGGAACTAGTCTGCAAGTATGTTGCACAGCCATTCACAAAGACAAAGTCAACTTTCAAATAAAAAAGTATTGTCTGATTTAAAAAACATTTTTCATAATAAATTAAATTACAGAAGTTCCCTAGAAGGAAAAGGCAGTAACTCACAAGAATTTATGGATATACAATGGAACCATAAAACCTACATGCTCTCTAGTACTTTATATAGCCAGCATTGTCAGTGAATCAAGAAAGGAGTGAGCAGTGATTGACTACTGCTGTCCTTCTGGTGCAAGAAACATGACATGATCCACAAACCTTCAGTTTTTCCTAAAGGGAATAAATAGCTAGTTGCAGAGCATAAAGCAAATTAGCTGGAAAAATGGGAACAAGAAGGCAAAACATTGTTAAGTTAGTATGAATTGCTATATGTACAGCTGCAGCAAGCATTGACTGAAGACAGTGGAGAACGTGATGTTATAAAGCAAAATGAAGTTCTCTGCAGAGCCACTAAGACAGAAGGCTGCAAAGAGAACTTCAGCTTTCTCCTTTCCAGACTCTGCCAAGTTACTTCCCTTAATGTCTCTGGATATACTATATGCCTCAGTTCCATGATTTATTGCAGTCTTCCACTGCCAAAAAGAGCACTATACAAAAATAAGTCAGATTCAACAGTGCACAATGAAAAGACACAGGCAAAAGAAATTCCAAACTAGAGAAATTAAGGTTAAAAAAAAACAAACCACAACCGTCACAAAGAGAATGTAAAGCACTGACACAGATTGCCCAAGGGGGCTGTGGACTCTCCAACCTTAGAGATTTTCAGAACTTGAATGGGGAATGCCTTGAGGAACAGATCCAGTTTTGTCATTAGCCTTAATTTTAGGAGATGAACTAAGCAACCTTCAGATGTTCCTTAAAGCTTATTTATAATTTCTGTGAATCTGTGGTTCTAAGAATACTCATAACCAGTGGGGGACAATATCAATTTTAATGACCAGCTCTACAGCCAAAGAGTTTTGCATTAAATTCACAGAGAAAATTTAATTTTTCAGGTTCCACTCCATAAGTCAGACTCCCATGATACTCACAAAATCATAACTCAGCTAACATTTGGATATAGATTTCACGGGTAAAAGCTGTGGAAACTTTCCTTCAATGTCCAGATGTCTGCAGCTGGCTTGTGCAAGCCTGCTCCCATTTTGACACTTGTGAACCACTGAGTGATGGCTGTGAAGTCAAGAGATCCATCCCATCCAACTCTCCTATGTGCGACAGGACTGGTAAACTTGCTTAGATGTCTACACAAAATAAGGGAAACAGTCTACGAGCTACCATCCCAGTGGACAGAGTGCTCATGGAGGACATTTTTTATCTGAACATTTTTGCAGATTTAGATATTGGATAAGAGTTTCTCAGTGTGTAAGAAAATACCTTAATCAGCAGGCCTTATAGGTTTTATGAATAAATAAATATCTTAGATCTTTTCTATTTAGTGTGGTTCAACTTTAGTTAACACAGACAAACAAAAGGAGACTCATCTTGAATGTAGGAATGTCAGGTTGAAGTACCTGGCAAATAGTCACTTAATTATACAAAGCAAGGAAGCCTTAAAAGAAGGGGCTGAGCACTTTCAATCACACTATACTCTGCAGCTCCTGAAGTAAAGTTGTGGTTGTGGGCTAGACAGGAAATGTTTGTGTCCATATCTGGAACCCCAAGATAGATCCCACAAGTCCTCTCTGAGACATGACCTGTCTGAAGTGTCCAGTTCAAGCATGTTCAGAGGTGAATCTGAGTTGCTTAAGGCTGTGCTCACTGAATCACATAAATCCTTTTCCCTGAAAATTTCTGTTTGGGTACTTCCATTTATCCTCAGTTTTGTAGCTTTTGCAGACCCTTAAGGTTCTAGCTGGTATGTTTTGAATTTTTTTCCAGCATCTGTATCACTCTGATAAGATATATGAAGGTATTGGGCATATAACCAGGAGCTAAGGATTTCAGTGGACAGCAGTATATGAGAAAAATTTTGCTTTGCTAGTCTTTGGTGTTATAAACCATGATTCTTTGTGGGTGCAACCCACAAAAAGCGGGTTTTTTTTTGAGAGAGTTATGTTTCTTTTCAGAATTTGAAATCTTAATCTGCAGGTCAGACAACACAGCATTTTTTAAAGTCTTGATTACCTGAATAATTATTATTTAAGTATAATCCCCCTTATGCAGTACTGTCGCGAGCCAGCAGCCTCTAGCCTCTGTGGGGAAGAAGAACTGTTTCCCGCAAGAACCTCTGTGGAACAGCACACCTTTTTATTCTGAAATTGTAGACAAAGGAGGAAAAATGTCTTAGTCAGAAGGCAGTGAAGAAATGAGGCAAATGTGTGAAAGGAGACACCTTTTTTATAGTCCAGATGACAGTGTAGAAGCACAGGGATTTGGTCAAATACACTTGACTTCAAAACAAGTGGAAAGTTTTATTTTGAAAAAATGTATTATTATTCTGACAAAAGAGTGCAAATCAAACCCACTTCACATGGAAAGATACATAGGATCATAGAGGTTTTTGTTCCCTCCAATAAAGCAAAAAGTGACATTTTGAACAACAGTTTGTAAATCCATTGTTATGAGATTCTTAAAAATATCTTAAAATGTTCATGAAAAAAATCCCTCATTGTTTAAAACAGTTTGTAAGTGCTACCCGTACCTTTTGTCAGAGCTGGTTATAACAGTTAAACATCATAAGACCATTCTCATTAACATACAGGTCAGGTCTTTATACTTGCAGAGAGATCCTTACTATTGTATATCAGCACCAAAGGTGGGAAAAAACAAAACAAAACAAATATTTTCTCAGAATCAGAACCTAGAGATGTTTTCTTTTTTTTTATTCCCTAAGGGACAGCCATGAACACTGGTGAGAGAAAACAAGCTATGTTTAGGATACCAAAGTGAATTATAGCACCTTCTTTACCAGAAAACATAACTAGGTGCTTAACAGTACAAAATTTCCTGATTGTAGGCTTCTTTCCTTCAAGAGACTCCCAAAACCTCACGCTTCTCATATCCCTTGAGGACCTGCTTGCCAGGTCCACCTTGTAGTCCACCTCTGGGCACAGCTGCACTGATTGCAAGGCAGGTAATACACTTTCTTATTAGACAGCTGGACTCCTCCCTCAGCCTGATGCACCAGCACTCAGAAGAGAAAGACAGTACTGTACCATTGACCTGGAGAGTTTCCATGCTAGTATGGAGGTTGCTGCCCCTGTTACCTTTCCTGCTGTAGCTCAGTCAGTTCTTGTATTACTCCATTAGCACAAGGGTTTATGGCTACAGAGGTGACTGAGTTCATGTGTAGCCTTTGGACCTGGAAAGAGAAAGGGCTGTTAGGCTTAATTATTTGGGAAGCTGTGCCATGCAAAAGAGCATTTTCGTCTTTATGTCTTGTCTCCTAGCATGGGGTAAAGTGTACAAGACAGCAGTGTTATCTGGTCAATCTGACTAGAGCACCTATTCCAAAAAGAACAAAGGCACTTTGGAATATATTGAATAATAACTGTAATGTTTATATTTATATATATATGTATAAATGTAATATTTCTATTGAAGAGAATGCTTTTTTCAAAATATGTGTAAGACTTCAGAGAGAAGAACTGGAAGTCTTTAGAAATTTTATAGCTTATAAATAAATTTAATAATAATCTGTTCTCAAGATAAACAAGGCCAAGTGCTGTCTTACAAAATTCCTATTTTCATCAACTTTCCAGTATCTCATCATGTGCATCTGCCATCCATCTTGCTCTGCAGGCTGGTTTCCAAAATAGCTGAACAAATGTCTCCTGAGCTTCACATTTAGACTTCATTATGACCATTTTGCTACCAAAAAAATAAGCAGTAAGACTAATAAGTTACCAAAATTATGTACAATATCACATTGACTTAAAGAATAATTTTTTATTCCAGGTATAAAAATGAGATGTTTTTATTCAGATTCCTAATTTGGGTAAGAAAAGGTATCCACTGCAGTATTTTCATTCCCACCTTAAATTCAAAAGGACGACAGGTGTATTGCTCCTAGTGAAAACCACAGCCCTGAGATGAGGTGTATATTATGCACAGAGTGCAGAAAGGAGCTAGGTATTTTCCTCTGGGACTCACAGCAGCCAGCTTGATGAGTCAGGAATCATCTAAGATAAGAGCAGGCAAGGCTGGAACACAGCTCTGACTGTTCAGGGCCTCTGGAGTGCTGAGTGGAGCTTAGATAGGGATATATGCATGAACTCTCCCTGGAACTGGGTTGCAGAGATACCTTCAAAGTAAAAGGTGATGTCAACTAACACCAGTGTGCTGGGTGTTGAGGACTTTCATCTATAGTACAAAGACTTATTTTCAACATGTTCTATCCAAAAGGATAATTAGTGACTGGAGTATTTATGGTGAGTACGCCTCTAGCTTCAAGTCAGGACTTGAAGAAAATTTGAGTGCTTTGGCAAATGCCAACCCTCAAAAAATTATGACCAACGTGATAGTTTAAGGAAAAAAAATCACATATGCTAATGTTTAATTCCAGTATTTCCCAAGAGTATCTGTATTAAAAATTGGATAACAAAATACTACAATTAATGGAAAATTAAATGAGGGCTGGGTTTTCATATAGCTTATGCCATTTGGCTTTTCTTTTTAAATGTTAAAAAAACACCCGAGTCTTGAATTTCTAATCTGGCAGAATCACTATAGCAGAGCTTTATTATAAGGAGAACAAAATATTTTTTATCATTAATTTGTGGGAGTCCTCTTTAATGAAACCCTTCTAATTTATTTTAGCGGACAGACCTTTCTGGAAGTTGAAGCTTCTCAGAATTTACCATCCTATTGTGGAAATCTGAAATGAAGGCAAATTCAAATATTTTTGGGCTTCTTTAACAACAGAATAAAATAACAAAAGTAACACTAACATTTCACAGCTTATTTTCATTATCTTTATGCTATTTTACAATATCTAATCCATTATGATCTACTTTTCAAATCGCAGATTTATAAAATGGGCATCCAATGAGTAACCCATGTTTTAATTTGCCTGGAATTATTAATAATCTAAATAGTCACATGCAGGCCCAAGAACTCAACATATGTGTGTAATTGAAAAATGGATGTTAGATATTTAATTTCAAATACATTTAGCATATATTTTTGCACATCTAGCATTTCAGGAATTGGGTTTCTGGGTACTAGAGATTTTGTTTCAGTGCTGAAATTTTTGAAAGTATAAAAACAAATTAAGGTAAGAGATTGAGAGCCACATTTACATAGTATGTAAACTAAACCTAGCAAGCCAAGATAAATACCAGATCTTGGCATTGTGTCATGGAACCTTTATGGTGTCACTGTTGTAAAGAGCTCAAAATAGAGAGAGAAATGGAACAGACAGCCAAAGAATTCCTTAATGAAGCATATTCAGGAGAGCACTATATTTCCCATAAAAGCTGAACCCTTTTCCATAGTTACTGTGTTCTGAAATGTGTGGCTCTTGAAGGATCTCTAAGCTGAGCTATTCAGTTCTTACTGTGGTTCTAGCAAGGGAGAGAAGATGTGCAGGTGACATTTACATTTCACAAATAAAGCCAGCCCAACACTTACATGATTCCTTTAAACAATGTCTCCTAACGTGAAAACTCCACAGGTAAACTACCTGTATTTTAGCTGCCTGCGTATGCAGTGAAACGTCTATTTAAATAAGAGATGCAATTTCTCCCTCTGAGGGATCTAGGCAAGCAGTTCTAGGCTTCAAGGAGAGATGCAGATCTCCTCCTCCTAAGTCTGGGTTTTTTGTTGGGTTTTTTGTTTGTTTGTTTCTTTTTCACCAGGAATGATTTAGAGTAAAATGCATCTGTAGGAACAGGGTCTGGAGCATCTGTGCTAGACCTTTTGATCTGCCTGTGCTGTCCTTTGGACTAGCTTGAAGGGCTCACTCATCTGCTTCATTTTAGACTCTTGGTCTTGCTGACATTTTGTGGCTTCTTTTTAAGTGGAGTAGTAGATATTATTAATTGGCATATATCACTGGTGATCAGAGAGCTGTTTGGAAATAGACATTTTTTCTTTGTGATTCTGAGGAAAACTCATGAGTTTCCTACTCTCTGTTTAAAGCAACAATGCAAAAAAGAGATAGAGAACAACAGTACACACAAATCTTCAGAAATGAAAGAGGCAAAGCGAACTATGGGTAAATGCAACCACCTGCCTTAAGTGGTCTGCACGGTTGTCTGGAGCTAGGAATAGAGTGTATAAGGAAGGTTGCATAAACTGGACTTACTCTCTTCAGGTTTTGAAGCATAACATTTTCTCTAGTCAACATGAAGGAAATTTAAAAGCATGTTTCATATAAACTGATTGTTCCTTGGAGAAAGACAGATATCATTTTAGTAAAGTAGTAGCACCCAAATTAGGTACACTGGATTGCAAGTTTTCCTAAATGGAGCAACTCACAATGTTAGTGAATTAGGTCTGCTCACAGTATACTCCTGGGTTTGCTGGTGATGAACTATACACATGCTTGGTGTTTAACAGACCTGGCTTCATATTAAATCTGAGACATATGGCAGCCATTACTAAAAGAAAGCAATGCATTTTTTCACTGTCAGCAGCTTGATGCTAAAACAGAACAACAGTTCTTGCAGCACTCCCAGTTGTCCATATGTCCTCTCAATGGGTTTTTTTGGTCTATATTTTAAGCTTTTCTAGTCTTTCTCAAGCTGTGGGCTGTTCTAGTCTTAAACGTATATCACTCTGTTCAAGGAGATGTTACCACCCTCTGCAGATGTTAGTTCTTCTCACTTTTTAATTTTCTTTTAATACAGATACTCTTATTGAATTGATTGAAAATGTGGATTGCCAGGAGACCTGTGGAGCAAAAATCCTGTAATAGCTTGAGACATCTTCCTCAAATTAGAGTAGTCCCAACAGTATCTTTTAAAAGGTCTCAAAAATTCACAGTGGGCATTACAGTATTTTTACTGTAATAATTTTTCCACTTCCTTTTATTGCCATGTAAATACCTTGCATTCTATTACTTTTTGGGAGGCTGTTCATGATCTCAGGAGTAGTTTGCGTTTCACTGATATTTGTCTCTGATTGCTCAGTTTCACAAGTTAAAGATGACCACATTAACACAAAATTCTTAGCCCCCTTTTACTGAACATAGCGCCCTGGAAAATGTACTAGGATGGATAGTCAAAACAAAAACCCTCCTAAACCATTAGTAATTTTAAAAATTTTTGGCCCTGATCTTTTATTCGTCTGTAAAACTTTATCACCATATATTGTACCCTTTAAATAATAAATAGTAACACCAGATGATGGAGGACTGAACAAAATAAATGCATGATGGAGGATATGTGTGTAATCCTGAAGGTTCCATGGAAAACAGGCCTTCCTGCAAAGTCTGCTTGGGCACCCAAGCAATGACTTGTTCATACACAGATCTTTCCAAATTGTTCGAGTGCATGTGGGAATACGTATCATAGTCATCTCACAGTTTCCTCCAGATTTTTAGGATCTTTCTTGTAATTTTCGTCCTGCTCTTTGTTTGGATCAGAAGAAATTAAAATTCACATTATTAAGAAAGTCTTAGAGAATGTTTTTGCTGTTTTCTCTCCTAGTGAAGAACTGCTTCTTTGAACAGACTGGCAGAATATGCAATTGATAAGGATCTAATACCTGGCCTCCAGATCCACAAAGAGCAGACTGATTTGCCTCTCCCTTCCTTGCTCAACAACATTTTATAGAAATAGTCCCACTGCCTGTCACAATGTAACCAAGTCCCTTTGTCAGTGATTGCTGTGATAACATAACAAACATCTGTAGATGATTGGAGGTTAAAGGATAAATTCAGAATCCCATGAAGCATAAGATAAATCAAGATTTCTTTTTTTGTTAGATGCGCAACACCTGTAAAGTTGCACTTAAGTGTGTCACATCAGGTATCTGCCACCAGGACTCACTATTTTGAACCCTTCAGTATAACAGTTGTGAAGGTTCTGAAATCTTCTGTAATGGTAAACAGACCCCAGTGCCTCCATATCATCTCTACATAGTCTGTGAAGATTTAGCATAAGAGCAAACCAGTTTTACATTGACGTGTCTGGCTTATATCTTACAGATGCACTGTTCATGGTGAAGCTTCTTGAATTTGCTCACAACTGAATACACAACTATTTCCACCTCATACAACCCTGCGTCTGTCTCTACCCACCTCTCTCTGATGAACTCCACCTGATAGAATTCCTTGTTGTTAATATGTGGTGCTATGTCTGCTGTGGGAGGTCAAAGGAAACATTTTAAGGCCTAGGTGTTTAAGGTGACACACATAATGAAAATATGAATACATTACATCTGATTTTTGTGCTTATATTGAGTACATCTGATTAAAGCTGGTACCTTTATTTTTAAGGTAGGTGTAAATTAATTCCATCTATGTTGAACTTTTGAAGTATTCAGCTAAGAATGCATGAAGGAATCAATTTTATACAAGGTTTATAAGAACACCCTAGTAATCTCTAAGAGATGTCGAGAGGTCTGGAATTCTAGTAGAGTGAAACACTGACGCACATTTTATTTTTAAGCACATAATTAAGCCACTAAAACTTAGTGGTAGTTTGGATGTATTTCTTCCTAAATAAAAAAACCAAGGTAGTAAAAACATATACTTAGGAAAAAAATGTTATCACATGTTTAACATTAGCCTTGCTGAAGTCAGTGGAAGCTGCTCATGTACTTCAGAGTTGTTTTCCTTTTTTTAATTACTTATCTTTTCTGTCTACTGTATTTTTAAAATTCATTTGAGACATTCTTAGTTTAAGAAGTAAAGTATTAAACATTATCAAATAAGTCGTTACAACTTTTATGGTTAAAATAAATTAGATTAAACTGAATAGAAGGTATAAATAATTTTTATAACTAATTTGAATTTATAAAATTTACCAGGATATATTTTGTTTTCAGTATTTTCATTAGCTTTTTTCTTACAAACACTTATGCCATTGTTCTGGCTTAAAGCATGGTTAGTATTCCTGATATTAAGTTGTTACTTTAAGTTTGGACTAAAAGAGAAAACTAAAATCCTCCAAAATACTTAATGTGAGAAATATGTGTCTATGCCCTGGATAGCAAGTTGTCTGGAAAGAGTTCACTTTAGATCAATGATTAAACAAGACAATTAATTGGTGCTTTGATAATTAAAACCAGACCTCACTGCAGGAGGCACTGGAGAGTACGACAGTTTTGTAAAAACATATGTAAATGTCTCTCTGAACAAAAAAGAAAAGGCATGGTTTAATCTTTAAAGAAATGAAAATATGTTAATGGAAAATTCTTAGCAAATGCTTTATCTTTCTTCTCCTAATCAAGAATTAGGTCTTTAAATGGCATGGCAGCATCTGCATTTGATAGAAATCAAATAAAATACTTCCGTAGGAACAGATGGCACTGTTTTTAATTCTTTGTGGCCAGTTCAGGTATTATGAGAATGACTTATGATGTAAGTGAGCTTTGCGTGTAAAGAATCTTCTGACAAAAAAAATTGAATAAAGGTATATTTTTTCACTTGTATCATCTAGACCAGCTCCTCTCATCTGCAAAAACATAAAAACCAAATGCCTTCAGTTCTGTGGCTGTTTGATATTAAAATCAGGATTTCCTCTCTTTTCCTGCCTAGGTGCTGAGGTGCCTTAGTTATTTTAGGGGTTAAAAGCTGTAGCCACTGATGCGTATATATTAGGCTGTATTCACAGAACAGGCTTGTAGCCTGACTCAAGCTATTACAGTCTAACAGTGACCAATAGAAAGAGAAGAAGATCCAAGAAAGCTGAGGTAAGCCCAAACTCTGAAGCAATGTCAAGTTAGAAACAATAGCTAATAAGGTGTGTGTGGCAATACATCTGGGAATACTAGCATCTACTTCAAGTTTTATATGCAATTAATTCTTAGGAGGACAGGAAGCAAACACAGTGGTTAGCAGCCAAAGGGTGTGAATTTACAGTGATTTCTAACTGGCTTCAGATAGCTCCAGGAACTTGACTAACAAGGTAAATTACCTCATTTTTTGTTTAAATGTTGTTAAGGTTACAGATATTTACATAGTGAGAAAGTGCCATTTCACTGTGTAAATTAGAGTTGTTATTCTTTAGAAATATTTTATTTGTCCTTTTTTTGGAATGTTTCCAGGTAACAGTTTTTAAAGGTTGAAGATCTCTAGGATACTGAACTTGTTACTGCTAATAATAATGTTGAAAGCTGCTAAATTACAGAATATCAGATGCATCAACTTAGCTGAGCTCTTAACCTTACTGGTGCATTAACCCTATGGGATAATTTGGTTTTTTTTATTTCAATACTATTTTTGCCAAAACTAACGTCCTAATTTTGACCAGCTATCAGTTTCTTGTCTCTGCGTTGCAAAATGTTTGCTAGCTTAGACCATAAAGAAAGCAAGATTACAGAGTTTGAGAAGCACTGGTTTTGTGCTACATAAACATGTCCTTTGGGACCAAATTATTAATGATTATTTTGTTCATCATTTAATAGTGGAAGAGGCTAAACAAAACAATTAAATAGGTAAAATACATACAAGATATATGAGCATATATTATATCATCTGGCTAAGAGTTATTTTTGTGTCATTTAGATATTGCATTTATTTTGGCTGCTTGCTTTAGAGAAGGATATTCATAACTTTGGATATGAGAGGGTAAATAAAGGAAGGGAATGGATTACTCAAACATATTCCCTCCAAGCTTTTTAAGAACATGCCCAACAAACAGCTGTTAAAACACTCTTTGATCTTTCACTTTTCTGTGATGAGAAAAGACCCTGGAAAATCTGATCCAGATGTCATTACAATTTAAGAAAGAGGAAAAACAGAAAAAAGAGGAGGATTAATTTCACAAGGAGGAACACTGAGTATAACAGCATTTATATTATCCTGATATTCATAGGTTTACTGAATATGGTACATTATATAAAGTAATTTATAGCTCTGTACTGGAAAACCTAAAGAAATTTATAAGAACTGATTTAACACAGAAAAATTATTTGTGTTCTCAAGTTCTTTGAAATGACACTTACATGTAATCAGTTGAACTGGTAGCCAATGTGGAGTCTAATTTGAATCAGGAAGATGTTCTTCAACCTATTGCACTGAACTGTTTATATCTCTTACATTATTGTTCAGTTTTTCCTTAAAATATCCTAGGTAATACCACAGAGGACAGAATGTGGCTGTTTACAGAGGAGATATAATTTGCTATGTAATACTGCTTTGTTAATTTACTATGCTGTTAGAGTTCTGTTGAGAGACAGCTAATTGTTTTTTTCCCTTCCAAGGCAAACCATGACTCTAAAAGTCTATACAATCTTTTTGCTCTTATTCTTGTTCAATTCTGTGTGGACTCGAACTGTGAGACAAGTTTATGATGAGCTGGATCCTGAGCACTGGTCTCGCTACACTTCTGAGTGTCCACAAGAGTGCTTTTGTCCTCCTAATTTTCCCAATGCATTATACTGTGATAACAAAGGACTTAAAGAGATACCTCCAATCCCAGCAAGAATTTGGTACCTCTATCTTCAAAACAATCTCATTGAAACAATTTCAGAGAAGCCTTTTGTGAATGCCACTCACCTGAGATGGATAAATCTGAACAAGAATAAGATCACCAACAGTGGAATTGAGAGTGGTGTGCTGAGCAAGCTGAAAAGGCTGCTTTACTTATTCCTTGAAGATAATGAATTGGAAGAGGTGCCTTCCCCATTACCAGTAGGCCTGGAGCAGCTAAGACTGGCTAGAAACAAAATCTCCAGGATCCCAGAAGGAGTCTTCAGCAACTTGGAAAACCTTACTATGTTAGATCTGCACCACAACAGTTTGTTGGACAGCGCTCTTCAAAGCGACACCTTCCAGGGACTCAACAATCTCATGCAACTCAACATAGCAAAAAATTCACTCAAGAAAATGCCCTTAAGCATTCCAGCTAACACACTGCAGCTGTTCTTGGACAACAACTCCATTGAAGTGATACCAGAAAACTACTTCAGTGCAATACCAAAAGTGACTTTCCTTAGGCTGAACTACAATAAATTATCTGATGACGGTATTCCCCCAAATGGGTTTAATGTTTCATCTATTCTAGATCTACAGCTGTCTCACAACCAGCTCACAAAAATTCCACCAATCAATGCTCATCTCGAGCACCTTCACCTTGATCACAACAGGATCAAAAGTAAGTGTGAACTGACAGTACGGGATCCTGCTAAGACATAACTATTTAAAAATGTCTACTTAAATTAAAAAAAAATAAAAAAACAACAAAAAAACCAAAACACATGTTCTTTGGAATAACGAGATTCAAAATGTACTGTAGATTATAGAGAGATAAGCAAGAGGTTCCCACAGGCCAATATTCAAGTCAGGTCTAAAATATGACAACCAAGTATGTGCATGGAAATAATACTAAATGTGAAAAGTGTTCATATGCACACACTTCTACTAGCACTACTTCCTGATTTGCCCAGCTACAATGGGAGATGTGGTGCTAGGGACACTGGGCAAAATATCTATTCAGTAAGTGTTACAGACCTTAAATCCTCTGTTTCACTCCAAAAGCCAAAATCAAAGGGATGACTTTTTACCTATCACTGCATAAAAGGTAATCACATCTCTGTATTTTTCTTCCTGTCTTGGTGATTTAATTAAGCAAGTGGTTCCTTACTCCTGTTTTGTGTCACTGTAGTTCACAAAGAAGCTAAAGATAATGGTTTGGATCCTGTCTGAAACAATGACTTGTCAAAGGATGATACTTAATAATTCAGGTTAATTCACTGCATTTACAAAACAAATGTATGAAACCTTGTAAGGATAAAATAATTTTGTATATCTGGCACATATGCAAATAAGTGGTCTGCAAGAAGTCTAACAGTTACTTAGATTTAGGCTTACTGTGTATGTTGTTACTGAACATATTTAATTGCCCCTTGGTTATAAAAGGATATATTTTAATTGCTTCACTGCAGGGCCTCAGATGCAGACTTTCTCTCCTGCCACTTCAAGTGGACACTAAATTGAAATAAGTGGAATGTAATCTATCCAGTTTAAGAAGTGTTTTGTGCCTAGGTAGTATTTAAAGTTTATCCAGGTTAACTTCATTTCCTGAATAAGTTTTAAAAAGATTAAAACCACAAAAATCTACCTAGGTAATATGTGCAAACTCAAGTCCTATTCTCCAATGACACATGGGTACGAATGCAAATAAATCAAAATAGTTTTCCACAAGCCTTATATTCCTTAATGCCTTTACCACTTTTCAGAATTAATCACTAACTTAAGCCCAATGTTGCTCTTAATTGAAATAAATCAATAAATAGATAGATAATTTTTTCTCTCTAACTACATATAAAGTAGTAAAAAATATTAAAGCCAACCTAACACCTTAAATGAAATGCAGGTATTACATAAGGCACATTCTACCACATAGCATAATTGTTGAAGAAGTAAGAGATAACAACTTAGTCCTCATGAGATACTGTTTCAATAAATGATATTTCAAAGGGCCTTCAGAAGCTCAAGCAAGGAATATAATTCCATCAGGGAGGAGTAATAAAATGTGGTATTAATCCTGCAGATTGCTTTTGCTGTCTTAAAGGCCAGAAGCTGATGATCAGTGATTATTTTCAGATAACCCACGTAAAAGATTTGAAAAAAAACAAACTGTAAAAGCATGCATGTGTTTTATCCACAAAAGTTTATTTTTACATGTGCAATACAAGCCCTTTTTATGATACTAATTCTCAGAGATCCCTGCATACCTTCCAAGTGCTTCTTTATAATTTCTTGGTAGTTCATAGTTATGCTGCTGGCATTGCAGCTCAGACATAAACATTTCTATGTAAATACTGTTTGCTTACATTTTTTTGTATATTTTTATTTGTATAACATCCATTCCTCATATAAATCCAAGGCCTTGTCTCTCCAGAAACCATTTATGAAGACACAAGGCAACATCTTGAAGGCCAATGAAGTAAATTATAGCTTCATAATGGGTCTAAGTGGAACCAGAATCTTGCCTGTGACCCCTTCTCCAAGGATCTCAATGTGCAGAGGAAAAAAGGCACTTGAAATTTAGAGGCAAAATCATCATAACCCCAAAACTAATGATGTCTGTACCAGATACACACCACTCTTGTTCCATGGCATTTTAAACTGCACATATCTATTTATGAGCAACACATGTAAGGCTCCGGGGAGTTGTCAAATTATGGAAAAGGCAGTGTTAGAGGAAGCAAAAAGAAAAGAAGGCATGAAATTATCATGTAGGATGTGAGCTAGGGAATGCAAGTGATATTATAGTGCTATCGAAGGAGCAATAAAAGGGAGTGAACAGTAAGTTGTTCAAGAGCAACACCAGGAGATGGAGATAGCTACTCTGAACTGGTACTATTCCACATGTAGAGAAAGGGAGAAGTCCTTGGTTCAAGCAGCAATACCAATCTATCAAAATCCATTCTAGGATATTTGGAAAGACATGGTTGAAGTTACAGACCCCGATTTATTGTCAGGCCCCTGTCCTATACCTTATACTGCCTTTTTTGCCTGAAAAGCCCAGAAAGGTACAGATTTCCAGGCTGATCCATGGCTGCTGCAGTTAAACACTATATGAAAAGGAGAGGAGTCCAACTATTCAAGTTGGACTACAGTGAGTGCAGATAGAGTTTACAAGAATAGAACAGAAATACCCTCACACTCATATATATGTCAGATCACACGTATCTTCTAGATCAACTTACTTTGTGAATGTTTCTAAATTAAGTTTTACTGGAAAAGAAACCGGATCTTCTGTAGTTCTTTAGCAGACATACAGTTTTAGCCATTAGTGCAAACTTCTTCTGTAGTTTTCCCTACTTTTTTTTTCAGCATCTCCAGAGTTCCATTTTTAAATATTACACCACTTAAAAATACTGTTGACAACAGGTGGAATTCATTTTATTTGAATTAACCATGCTAGATTTTTTTTATCTAGTTTGAGTTAGTTATACAGACCACAGTTAATCCCATCTTAAGGAGCTATGAGTCATCTTTTGGAAGAGTTCATCTCTCTCCAGAGTTTATAAGCTGAGTCCAAATAGCTTACTTAGACTGACATTGACCTTCTACATAGGTCAGTTAATGTAGGGTGAATTGTACTCATGCAGACAGTTGCCCTGTCCCTTCTCCTTGAGCAAAATTCAGCAGTATGCCCATGAACAGGACTGCAAGAGAAGAGAAGAGAGACAGGTTTTTACTCTTCTGATAGTCTGGGTAGGATTTACTGCTCATGGAAAGAAAAATAAAAAAAAAACAAACCACTTCATATCATCAGGAAGCAACTTCATAGGTGGCCTGTGGTTAGATAATTGCTGCCTCACTGTAAGGTTGGAACCCAGTGAAAATTAGTTCAGTGCAATAGTTTCTAGGTCAAAGAATGCAGAGATTAAGAACACATTTGAAGTCATCTTGTCTCCTAAGAACTTTAAAAGGTTAATATTTTCTGCTACACAATGTGGATTCTCTTGTGAAACCTCACTCTCAAGCTTTTTGCTTTGGAGTTTCACACATAAAAATAAGTTGCAGCTTGTTTCTTCCAAGAATATCAAATGCTTCACAAACATGAATCAAAGTTTATGGCAGAGGCAAGAACATTTTGATATCAAGGATCTGATAAAATTTTTAGGCCTTAGCCAACTGGATGTACTTATCTAATTTTCATGAAGAAGATAAAGTCCATTTCCAAGTTGCTGCAAACATCTGGGCAGTTTTTAAAAATAGAGTGGTTTGTTTTTACTGTTTTGGGAAAAAAAAAAAAAAAAAAGTTGTTTGTTTGGGTTTTTTTCATCATAACATTGAAGCAATTTTGGAGATTGTAATCAAAAGATGTGTGCATATTATCATTACTAAATATAAGACGAGAAAAAATGGTAGAAAGCTTTTCCTGATTTTGGGCTGCTAAAAATATTATATATTAAAAAAATAGCTGTTACACACACATTTTCCATTCTTTCATTTTTTGCAGGTGGTCTGGGCCCAACAAGATCCTCAAGCAGTCATAAGAATCACTAAATACCATAATCTGATCAACAGAAATTATTTATTTTTTTTATAAAACAAATGCCATTTCAGTGCTTTCTAGAGTAAGGCCATTTTGAGTTTGAAATAGGGTAGCAGCAGCCTCTCTATTAAAAAACAGAATATATAATATAAAAAGCATTCTAAGTTAGAGTGAAGAGGCGACTTAGGGGAGACAGTGTAAGGAAACCAATCTATTCCATTTTTCTGAAAATGGATCTTGATTTCAGTCATAGTTTCAAATTGTATATGAACAGAAATGAACTATGTGTGATTAATAAACACTTGTATGCTTTCAGATTAGGAAGGAAAAGATCCCATTGCACAAGTTATATTCTTGCAATTAAAACCAACTGTACTGAAGAATTTGAGAGAACCAGAAAGTATGGATGTTAAAAGTTACAGACACTATACAAAAACCACCACAGATTCAATAATGTTATCATTTTGAATGCAAGATCTGTTCTCTCTGAGGGCAAAGAGCTATTTATCAATGAATAGTTGAGACCCAGTAGTTGTCTACATTAGATTTGCCTCTGTCCCAGGTAAAATCAGCAAGGTCCTGCACCTGGGTCAGCACAACCCCAGGCACAAATACAGGCTGGGGGAAGAATGGCTGAAGAGCAGTCCTGAAGAGAAGTCATTGGGGATGGTAGTTGATGAGAAGCTCGAGATGAGCTGCCAGTGTGTGCTGGAGCCCAGAGAGCAACTGCATCCTGGGCTGCATCAAAAGAAGTGTGGCCAGCAGGGCCAGGGAGGTGATTCTGCCCCTCTGCTCTGCTCTGGTCAGACCCCACCTTGAATACTGTGTACGGTTCTGGTGCCTTCAGCACAAGAAAGATCTGGACCTTTTGGAGCGGGTCCAGAGAAGGGCACCAAGATGATCCAAGGCCTGGAGCACCTCTGCTATGAAAACAGGCTAAGAAAATTGGGGCTATTCAGCCTAGAGATAAGAAAGCTCTGGGGTGACCTTCTAGAGGCTTTCCAGTACTTGAAGGGGGCTACAGTAAAGCTGAGGAGGGGCTTTTCATCAGAGAAGATAGCACAAGGGGTAATGGTTTTAAACTTTAGGTTAGATATTGGGAAGAAATTCTTCGTTATAAGAGTGGTGAGGAACTGGAATGGGTTGCCCAGGGAGGTTGTTGATGCCCCATTCCCAGAGGTGTTTAAGGCCAGGCTGGATGAGGTTTTGTGCAACTTGGTCTAGTGGCAGGGTTCCCTGTCCATGGCAGGGGGGTTGGAACTAGATGATCTTTAAAGTCCCTTCCAACCTTAATGATTCTGTGATTCTATGACCTAGTGGCATTTATTCATAATTGCAGCACATGAAGTATATGATTCATTGATCTAGATTACATAATGTTAAGATTATTTTTTGCTTAATCAAAAAAAACAACAAACACAAAACAGTTAATTGTGAAGTGTCTCCAGAGGAAGCCTGCTTTTTTTTCCATATTAATTATATCTACATGAACCTTTCCCATGGAAATCACCTAACATGTTGATCTACATTTTCAGGTGTCAATGGTACTCAAATATGCCCAGTCTCAATTGCTCTAGCAGAAGAGTATGGTTTTTATGGCAACATCCCTCGCCTCCGATACCTTCGTCTTGATGGAAATGAAATTCAACCTCCAATCCCACTGGACATCATGATATGTTTCCGACTACTTCAAGCTGTTGTCATATAAATATACCACAGTGTCACTTGTGTGTTGTGAGAGAGTTAAGATACAAGTTTTGCTGGTATGAAACTTGTTCTAACTCATAAATCTAGAATTAACAGCTTTATTTTGACCATATTTTTTTTCTTTGCTAACTTCTTTTCTACAGCTGAGAAGATTGCTTTTCTTTCAGAAAATATTTTGGATAGATATGACAACTTTACCTAAGAATTCCTAATGCAAATATATTGACAATCATCTGTTTAAGATCTCAGATATTCCAAAGAAAATTCTTGTCTGCTTGGTCTTTCTTGTCCAATGCTACAATGTCTATTCTGTTAATAATATTGCTGCAAATTGCATTTCCTTATTTTATTTTTTCATAGTAACTAACACCATGAATTTGGGTGCACTTGGCTAATTATATATAAGTATATGAGACTCAATGTCCAAAGCAATGTACTGAATATATATTGTATGGATTAATTCAGTGTATGATTATTGATGGAAGACACTGATTCAACTCAAATCCAGGGATAAGGGAAGATGAGATGGAATCATGGTATATCACAGTGCCAGTTTTCTTCTGTATTCCATTTCTAGTTTTGACACCATTTTTTCTGCAGCTTTGGGACAGTAATTGAATCTTTAGTTTATTTTAGTTTCTATAGAGATAAAACCAAGAACATTAATGATTACCTATTTCTCAAAAATTGGAATACCTAGTTAATATAATGGTGATAAAGAGAAACTTAAGAAATTACATCCCTTCCTGATTACTGAACTACCCAAATATCTGCATAGGAATTGTACCAGTTTAAGCACATACAATCAAATCAAAGCAGTATTCAGCTATCTGCTGACTCATTACACATGCACATAACACTGGGTTTCAGAGAAGTCGGGGATTTAGAAAAGAGCACATTCACAATTCATTATACTTGGGAAATATCAGTGGGTACCTTTCATTAAATCTTCTTGTGAGGTTTTTTCCAATTTTTCTAAGATTATATTGGGATTTCGATACACAACTTTAATATTAGAGTCAACTATTCTTCTGTATGTAGGTAGAAGCAATTAGTTGCTTTTTGATAGCTTGTATCTAACATTTTAAGACTGGCCTCAGTAACAAGCATTTAAAGGCTACATGTGTTATAACTTTTTCTTAGAAGATGAAGCATTGTCTTAAAAGTAGATTTTAAAAAGGACTGAGAACTGAAATTTCTAACATTCAATCTCTTTTCATTTGAAAATCAGGCCTTATTTTGCTCCAGTGCATGTATGTAAATAGTCCAGAGTAGAAAGCCAGCATAGAAAGCGTCCATTCAGAAAACCTACCACATTTATTTTTGCAGTTCTTTTTATGTAATTGCTGTGATACTTCTGCCCTCCTAGCAAAATATTTTCTGTACCTCTGTGTTCACCCTATATAAAACCCACAGATTTTAAGACTCTACAATATGTATGCATGCTTACCTATTATTTAATAATAGCATATTAATTTATTTTTTGAAAGAAATATGTGACAATGCTACTAATTAAATTATAACAAGAATGATGTGCTTATACTTGGAAATTAATTTCTAATTTAAACAAAGAACAAATACACATATTCAAAGGGAATATTCACAGGAACATTTACATATTATTAACATTATTTGTAGTTCTAACTAATCATACAGTTCCAGTCAAAAATTATGACCCTTTAAAGCACTATACTAAGAAAAGACTAACTTTTCCCCAAAGAGATGTCAAGCTTAAATACAGGAAGGGATGATAAAAAGGAAAAAAAAAATCATGTATGGGTACCGCAGCACTAAGGTACTCAATTTCCTTGATAAAGGTATTACATGATGTAATCAGGGGCACATAATCTGTCTAAAAACTTTTAGCAGCTGTTTTCCACCACCTGGCCTGGTATTAACATATTTTTCCAATCTACTGTAGGCTGGAACACCTTATAAATTAGTTCTTCAAAAGTCAGTATTATCTTACTGCACAATCTTTGGACACATGCAGATTGATGGTCAAGACCTGTCTCTTTCAAATCCCAGTTAATCTGAGTGAAGACAGAACATGTTGATACAAACTCAGACAAACATTTATTGGGTTGAAGAGGTGATTTTGTTAAGTGATCTGTGTTCTACACCTTTGATGGGACCCGCTGACTCCAAACCTGGGAACTGTTTAATAAAGAGAAAATCCTAAGTATTCTAATTTAAGCTAATTTGTCTCATCTTGATTCCCTCTGTGAGTCAGTGGTACCGCAGCCATCTTCACAAGATAAATCAACCCTGCTTGGGTTTTGAGCTGCTTTATTGCATGCATGTTGCTACTTGCAAGTGTTAATATTCTTAAACATTCTGGGAAAGTTGGCAAACTTACCGCTCAGATTAAAATAGCAGGCCCAAATTGCATTATTGTGTGGAACTAAACAATGTAGGCTTTCAGCCACACCTCATTAAATCCATTTGTTATGCCAGAAGACTATAATGGAAAATGTAAAACACAAGGTCCTTTTCTGTATGGAGAGGATCCCTAAAACAATGTTAAAAGCATCACTGTTCTTGAAAGTCTAATATTGATTCTTCTTAACCTAAGATTGGTCTAAGACTCCCCACTAATATTTCCTGATTCAGAAAAAAAATTGCAGTCTTTTCAACTGTGAGGAGGGAGGAACAGACCTCTCATTTGTCCTGCCTGAACCCACAGCTGTCTTCATAATGTTGATGTCTGTTTCACTTAATTGTCAGAGCACATCACAAACAGTTTTGAATGAAATATCATGTACAAAGATATTTACAAGTTTGAGAATTTGAGAACAAAGCAGGTCATCTTAAGCACACTGCAGTTGTGGTCAATATCTAACCAAACCACAAATATCTAGTACTTCGCCAGAAATGCATAATACGTATGAGTTAATTTTGTAATTCTGATCATTAACACAGATGTGCTATCACCTCATCGCAGTGTACAGACAGCTGATATGTAAAGACAAGCATTAAAGCAAAGCGAGAAGCTCAAGAACAGAGAATTATGCAGATGTTTCTGACATGTCTGCCAGCTTGATTGGAGGCTGGATGCTGAATCTATCAAAAGATTGTATGTTTTTATAGTGCAGCTGGCTCTGCAGGAACAAAAGTCCTTTGTAGACACTTCCAGGATAGTTAAAAATTCAGCCATACGCATGAATGCCTTGGTCCATAATCTTCTCTGGCATTTTCTGCTTCTTTCTCAATATTTCAAACAGTTCACTACCACTTTCTTCTTCAACATTTTAAATTTAAAAAACCACCACAATAATAATCTGCAGAGATGCCAGTGGCCACAAGAGCTTGTATGACACTTGAAGGAAGAAACACCAATGCTAAGAGGTAAAAATTGGGAATACAACTAGAAAGCCAATTTGCATGTTTGTAATTACTAACTCCAACACATATCCTGAAGGGATTTTCATTCACCCGTGCTGCACCCAAATGTCTTTCACTGTTTACCACAAATATTTGCTGTCATTTTGCCATCCTAGAAAAAATATTTTATTATATTCTATTGCAGTTAGATTCATTATCTATCTGGAATCGGATTACTGTAACACCTAAACTGCTGCATTGGTTGTTGAACAAATATATCCCTCTTCTGCCATGTATGGCAGAGAATCTTTGTCATTGTTGAAGTCAGCAAATAAACATCCTTCTTCTGACTGAAAGTCTCCTCCATAATTGCTTTTTATTTTTTGCTTTTATTTTCTGCAGAATTGTTTACCCTTTGAAAGACAAAGAGTAGCTCTATAAGGCACCACATTGTCTGTTCAATGACACACAGGAGTAGTATTAACCACTTCAGGTCAAGCATGTGAAGCAATATGCATCATTCGCATCATGTTCTGCCTTGGCTAATTTACTTTCTGTCCCATCAGTAGAGGTAATATTGCTTCTGACTCCTGTGCTTGACATTTTAGTACTCATTCAAACACATCTATACTATAATGAATTTGAAAACTTTCCCAGTGCAGCTGTGTCTTAAACCCCCTCCACTGTTGCCAGCAACCTGGGTATTCTTCCTGTCTGCCAACCTATCTGCTTATCAGCTTGCTTTAGTTTTGTTTCTTCAGTGTTTTTTAGCTTAAGCATTTCAGATTTCAACTGTTTCCTGGCAGCTCAGCTGCCTCTGGGTTTCTCTAGGGGCACCACAGCATGGCCTGCTGCTTGCTGCATCCATACCTCCACCTATGCACATGCTCCAACCTGGGCTCATGCTGTCGTGTAGATAGGGTATCTCTGGAAATCTAACTTTCCAAGGCTTTCCCCCTCTGCCTCCAGTCTTAAAATTAGCGAAGAAAGTGGAATCACATCTCCCACAAACAAAAGCCGTTTCTGATTATGGGCTGGAGCAATGAAAGTTGCATATGGAATCAGCAGCTTTCAGTGAAGCTAGGATTTCCAATAAATCGTTTATTCATTAAAATGCTCAATCACAGGTTTTTTGAATTACTACTAAATTCAGAAAAAAATAGGCACATTATTCCAGGCATGGAAAAGAGAACAACACAAAAAAAACAAAACCCCAAACCTGCTCACTCTTCTTATTTAATAATCCTGTTGCTAAGACATCCATGTATCAAGATATGCCCTTCTCCAGGCAACAAAACTCTGGAATTTGTCTGAAATCGTACTCCTACTATTAGGAAGCCTATTTCAAGGAGGGTAATCTCCTTGTGGTGCTCTGCCTCTTTGCTTCAGGACTTGAAATAATCCACCGATTTGCTACCTTAGGAGTGAGGATAGGATATTATAGGATATTATAGGATCTAGGCTCAAGTCTTTGTCTGAATCAGCACCAGAGTGAATTGGGGTGTAGATATTTTTTTCCCTGAGGAGGGTGTTTTGAGCACCAGACTAGAGGCTCACTCGCTTTGGTGAATCTTAAGATTTGTTTCTTTTAATAGCTGGATCTGCTTAAAACAAAAAAGCACTGCTTAGCAACAGATCAGGCAGGAGCTACTCTGCTGAAGTGACATCTAAAATGTCTTCTCTGAGAACGCTGCGAGGCACAGAGCTCCAAAATTCCCTGACTCTGAATTACTGGCCAAATGGAGAAGTGAAAGCTGTTGGTTTGATTATTTTGGTTTAATGTATGTTATTTAACATCCAATTTAAAATGCAACATCAAAACATGGTGTGACATTTATTTTCCATTTCAATAAGAAGATTAGAATATTTAATTCTTAGTCAAATAAACATAAATATTTTTCATATAGGTCTGAACATCTAACAAACAGAAAAGCCAGTTTTCTCTTCTTGAGACAACATTTCAGTGTGTTCTTTCTTTCACATTTGCATTCTGTCTGGGATCACATAACAGACTTATCAGGTATGGAATAATACTGAGAACTACTTCAGCTGCAACATTATGCATGTCTTTTATTTTCCTTAAATTATTAATAAGACTTGTGCCTAATTTTTTCTACTTTGATCAGCTCCGTATACAGGCTCTGTTTTTGGTGCTGTTTCAACTGCAACTGTTGTCAATGTTTGTGCAAAACGCCTGCGCAAGAAATACAGTGCTCTCAGGGATTCCAGTCTTTGTATGGTGCCTTCTTTCCACATAATTAGACATCCACTGCCTACCTCCTGAAGCCCTCATGGTGTTAATTCCCGGTGGAATTACCTCAACACTGGGACCTTTCCCAATGTTGGTCCTGTGAAGGATGGAGCAGGAGAAGTCCTGCTGCTGCTGGGCTGCTTTATATGGGTCATCTGGGCTGATGGAGGAATGACAGCCTGTGGGCCTTGTGTCTGAGGAGTTGAAGTTAGTGACTAGCAGCTCAGGGTTATGAAGAGATTGAATTGAGTGGTAGGATTCAAGGCAACAAGGGTTCAATAGCTAAAAGAAATCTGTTGTATCACAGAGATACAGAGAAGAAAATCATCCAGCACAAGACAGACAGAGATGAAAATATAATTGGAGCAAACTTGTAGATTTACAAGTAAGTGTGATCACTCGTATAGGAGAGAAACACAGAAAAAAAAGTAACAATTAGTTCTGTCTGTGCAAGGATCAAGAACAATGAAAAAGAAAACTAATTATATTTTTAATTTGTTTCAAGCTCTAGCAGCTTGGAGGATCATAATATCCACTGCAGTCCAAAAGCCCACCTGACACCACCTGTCATATTAGGTCCCTACAAAACTTGTATCAAATTCAAAAAAAGACAAAACTAAACTAAATCTTTGGTATATCATCAGCTCCCTGAAATGTATTTTCTTTTACAACAAATTTTACCTGAAATCTGTCAAGAAGAAATTAGGAAACAACACCTCATCTATATCAATGACACAAAACAGTCCCATCTAGGTGGGAGTTGCATGCACTCTAGAGGGTAAGTATGCTTCTAAAATAATTGCCACACTCCTTTTCATTTTCCTTCAAGCATCCATCCACACAGATTGAACTATCTAAATGTCCATGAACTAGCTGGAGAAAAGACACACTGGTTCTTGCACTTCCACTCCCACAAGATAGTCTGAATGAGGGAAGGAAGGATCCTAGTTTGTCTGGGGAAATTTTCATGGCAGACCCTGATGAATGGAGACATAAGTCAGACCTCTTAGATTGCAATGTCTAAACAAAAAGGAAGGGGGTAAAAACAACAACAAAAAAAAACACAACCTAAAAATAAGAAATTCCTTTTGGATCTTAAGCTTTCATAGGGTTTATAAAACCATATTTTATCCCTGTGTATCAGGATTCAAAATAACACTGGTTTTTTGCTGTTTGTTTCTGTTTGTTTTTGTTTAGGGTTTTTTTTAACCAAAGCTGAAATCCTCTATAATTGTTGACTAGAGGAACAGAACTTTTAAGATCGTCACTACCTCAACCTCAGCTGTTTCAGTATCATTTGTCACTGAATCCACTTAATAATCTTCCACAGCTGCCTCTTGAGGCATGTTATCTCAACTCATCAGTGCAGATAGAATAAGGATCTTTGGAAACCTGTGCATGAAGCTTGGGCAATTCACTGTTAAGGCATAAAACTAGGACTTCAGAGAGAAGAAACAGTATCAAGCTATGAATGCAGAAATGGAAATATTTTTTCTGCCAAAACTTAACTCTTTTGATTGCACAAACCAACTTAACTTTTGCAGGGTTTTCTGATAATATGTAAGGATTTGTTCTTTCTTATTTACCTTCTCAGAGCTAAAGTGTAGGTTGGTGACATTAATGGGTTTGTGGCATTGGTCTTTTTTTTCATATTGACTAATGTGATAAGGTCTAAGCAGTAATTGGTCAACTCTTCCAAGTCTCTAGAAAATGTTAAAGAGAGCAGTTCAGGCACAGCTCAGGAGTTATAAGTGTTGCTGAAAGCTCATGTAAACACATCCTTTAAAAAAAAAAAACAAACAGAAAACACATTTCATATTCAATATTTGCATGTCAATAAAATCAAAACACAATTTCTAAATTGATCCTGCTGTGTGTGTGTGCAGAGACATATATTTTAAGACTTTTTTAATTCAACAAAATGCCTGAAGGAATGGGAATCACTAGAGTTGGTGAATGCAGTCTACTTGTTTGCTGGGAAGGGAAAATTCCTGTTCTTTCAAGAGAATGAGCCCTCAGACCAAAACCTCTAAAGATGAGTGGGACATGCTAAAGCCCTGTGCTTTCTACAGCTAAAAAAAGCTGAAGGCACTGCAAATTAGCTAGTTCATATAGCCCTTGACCTGGTGGTGCTTGCCCCTCTACATTGCCAGAAAATGGAGTTATGTTGTCAGTTGCTGCAGATTCAACCAACGTGGAGAGGGAAGTGATGTGATAAAGCCCAATTATACATGATATTATCATACAAACAAATGTGACACAGATTAATAGACTACACCCAAAGTGGCTGTCGATGGTATTCTTTACTTAGAGAGTTGTATTAGCCTTTGCTACACTGATGTTCTTTTCCACTTGAAAAAAAACCCAAATCTTTTACAGTATTGTAATTGCAGAAAAATTGCCTGTTTACAGAGAATTCTTAGAGAACTCAAAAAAATCTCTGCAGGGACTTTAGCTGTAGTTGTTGGCAGTTTTACGTGGTACTCCCATATGTATGAAAAGGCTTCTGTTGAGGGCCAATATTTGGCCAAGTAACAGAACAACTGCATTTGTCACTTGTTATGCCACTAGCACAACTCCAGTTTGAAAAGGAAAGAGACAAAGGAAGTAAAAAACTAGAAGAGGGAGGATGACAGATGTGGAAAAGAAGACTAAGGAGGGAAGAGAGGGAATTTGTGATAGGGAGCATAAGAGAGGAAAAAGGAAAATAAGATTAAATTGGAAAAGAAGGAAGCTTGAGAGATGCCTTTTGGTGCATCGTTTTTCATGAGAAGAAAAGGAGAGGAGAGGAGACACAAAGAGGTGAGATTCCTTTTGGGAAGAAAACTGAGAGCCTGGAATCCTGGTAACTACTGGTCCACAAGGCGTTTGTAGCAGTGTTGTGGTCTTTCCTAAAACTTGATTTATAACTCCTCAGCCTAATCGAACGTTACTTCTTTTAAGAACTGGCAGGGCAGCAACAGCCAATAGTAAGTGTTTAATATTTATAATGCTGCCTAAAGCACTGTGATTAATGTATAATCCAACATCTGAACCCTGTCCAAACACAAAGCAACTGCATTGATGTGAAAATAACATCCATGAGCTTTCTTCGGATCATGCATTATTGTATTTTGTGCACTGTTTCATGCTGATGTGGAGTGAATTCCTGCAGGAATATGGTAATACGCCACAATCATTTATTTCTTTAAAGATTTGTTGGAAACCACATGAAGAGGTAATGTCAGCTGGCAAAGCAACTCTGTGGTGTTCTCAGGCTTAACCTTTATCCTGTAATCCATATGCTTCTCCATGTGCTTAGTTTTATCAGCTAATGTTTCAGACACTGGCTGATACAAGATCCATGGTCTACTAATTTTCAGTGGCACTCTAACTTGTTGGGTTTTACAAAAGTGCTAGGGCCCTGTAAATACTTCCAGGTGCTGAATCATGTCTCAAATGCACTACAAGCTCACATGCAAAGTTTTGATTCTTTTTAACCCCCACTTAACAACATGCAAAGAAAAAAGTCTTCGTTTTTTTCTAGGGATACCTGAAAAAAGAGTGTTCATCCTGAAGGAGAAAATTCGACATTGGATGGTTATAGAAACAATGCTTAAATAAGTTACAAGTACATTAACAACACTAGAAAATCATAAAATATTTGAATACTTAACATCTCTACTCTGGTAAATGGGATGGCTTTGTAAATTCATTTTATTCATGACAGGTAGAAAACTGAATACTTAATCTTGATTAATATGGACCAAATTCAAATTTAACTTGCAGATATTTATTTTTTTTTCAATGGATAACAGGTTACCTTTCCAGATAAACACCTTTTTTTCTTTTTTTCTTTTTTTTTTTTTTTGAGAGAGAAATATCATATCTTACATCCTTTGTGGTTATAGAAATCTACAAATGGATTGCTTATTACATAGGTGATATTGCATGGGTTATTTTGGTCCCAAATAGATTCTGGTCAACAAATTGACAGTGAAAACAGCAGCACTGTTTTGAAACAGCCATGAAAGCAGTAACAACAAAATTCAGCTGTTCCCTCACCCTGGACTATGAAGTCAGTCATTCCCAGACAGTGAGGGTGACCTTATGGGTTCCTATTAAAACACAAAGAGAAAATAAAGGATTAAAAGGAAAGCTGTGTGAATACCTCTTAAGACCTTTTCTACTTTAACAGTGCCTAGAAGAGTGCAAAAAGAAATTAACCTTGAGGGCTGAATTTTAGTGACAAACAGGAGGAAAAGATGAGAAAAAAAGCACAGAATAGCTCTTGTATCAAACCCCTCTACTCACAGTATTGCTTTTTGGCTCAACCTTAACACAACAGCATTTTTATTTCAATACATAATCTAGTTAAGGAAAAAAGTTGTTCTGGATCATGCATTCCCTCTCCACAACTACACATTTTCTTGCCAGAATCCCACAGTGGCAGGGTTGTTCTTTGTGTCAATAGCACATGATAGAGTGATACGTATGCTCACTTCAGTATGCTGTTTTCCAATTAAATATATGTGTAGCACACAAAAGAAACATACTGTATACACATAACACAGGGTACACAGGAAAAGGCACAAGAGTGAATACAAGATATTATGAAATGAAGAGACTTCCATGAAACTGGTTTTAGTTAGAGAAAAATGAAGCTTATAACCATAATCAATGCTTCAAGCGATTCCGGAAATAATCCAAGAGAAATGAAATGAGATGAGGTACATGAAAGCCACTGGGTTTGCAATAGTAACAGCTGTGTCTAAAGAACCTGGGCAAGAGATTTTGTTATTCAAACATGTCTGTCTTAAACAGCATTTTCAATTCAAACATACATCTCTGTCCATTAAAACAAAATAAAAATCCAGGGCTAAGCACACAAGACAAACACCGTATGATCTTCAATAAACAGCCTTATAATAAAAAATTAAGTAATTAGTGCAAGAATTGAATGCCTAAAAAAATATGTTGTGATTCCATGCAATATGCCCTTTACAATTTGAGAAAAAGAATAGATATTCTAGGATCTTTGCCCATTTATCCCGTTCTGATCCACATGAAAGAAATTACATTAAATCAACTGAATATCTGGAAAGCATTAAATCATCATCTCTCATTGGCAAGCCTAAAGGAAAACTTCACAAGAAAGCACAGTTTTATATAATAAAAGTTCTCATGTTTCATAGAGTAAAAGGGAAAAATAGCTGCCAAAGGGAAAGTTTCTGCTGCTTATTCTTCTTCTCAGACAATATATTATGGAGTTTCTCTCTGCTCCCTTGTATTATCTTTATTCGTTGATCTTATGTTGCAAACATAGTATGCAGAATTATTTAGATGAAACCATTTCAAACTCTATCACAGATAGTCCTACAGAAACAAACTTTCCTCTCTAGTAGCTGATACAGTGACAATCTTTGGCACTATACAGTAGCAATTAAAACAGACTGGTCCCCTCAGCAGGATTCTTTTTAATGACAGAAATGTCTGGCTTTTTTACTGCCCCCCCAGTTCTGTTTAAAGTAGCATGTGGGCCAAAATCTGCCTTTGTTAATGATGCTTCAGAGGTGTAAATGAAAGCAAAGATTTTCTTCAGCAGACCTAGTTCACCACAGGCTCCAAATTATTTACCTCAGGGATGGCTTTAGTTCAGTAATGGAGTTTTACAAGTTGGGTTGAACTGTTCTTTAATTTATATTGTTTTGGCATATTGTGCTTGTGTATTAGCTATATCATTAAACCACCATAAAATGTTCGGGGCTCAGCTTTCATTAATCTGCACTCTGATGTGGAAATCTAATGATTTTCCCCCATTAAGACTTTCCCTCTCAGACTTTGCTAAGAAGAAGACATAATCTTTCACAGAATCACAGAATCTTAAGGGTTGGAAGAGACCTCGAAAGATCATCTAGTCCAACTCCCCTGACAGAGCAAGATTACCTAGACTACATCACACAGGAACTTGTCCAGGCGGGTTTTGAATGCCTCCAGTGAAGGGGACTCCACAACCTCTCTGGGCAGCCTGTTCCAGTGCTCTGTCACTCTATGAATACTAGATACTACAACTGAGATGTGCACTTACCTGCCTGCGTAACAGAGATAAACTGAAAATTCTGTTTTCCTTCCAGAAAATGATCATATGAGAAACTGGTGGTTCAGCATGTTATTTATGGGATTAGGAGCAATATTCATTCCTAGGTGTCCTCTTGCATCTCAGGTTATTCTCCACTAGGTCTTCTCTCACTCTCTTCCATACCCTGCTCATCTTCCATTGCTTATTTTCCTTAGATAAGTCAATTTATTCACAGTACTTGAACTTTAACCGCTGTGGTGAGGATTCCCCAATCTCCTGCTGAGGACAATATTAAAAAAAAGTAGATTATGGAATGGGAAAACATGGAGCTTACTCTTTCTCTCCTGCAATCCTCCACCATACTATCTCTGTGTCATCCTTACTGCTATTAATTTCTTCCCCACTGACCATTAAGACACACTTCATATCTTAAAAATGTACAGTTTCAAATCAACTTTTTTGCATATTGTAGTGTTTTTGGGCCCAACAAGACAACAAAAGGAGCAGCCCCCATGCCACTCACTCACCGCACC
>NW_009952366.1:4939970-4942173 GCF_000747805.2 Chaetura pelagica | reverse complement strand
AATCACTTTGTTCCCGGTTTCTCTCCCTCCTTCCCCCCAGCAGCACAGGGGGACAGGGGATGGGGTTTAGAGTCAGTTCACAGGCTGGTGGTTCTTGCTGCTCCTTCCTCCTCAGGAAGAAGAATTCCTTCCAGTCCTTCCCTGCTTCCCCACAGGGTCTCTCCCATGGGAGAGGGGCCTCCACAAACCTCTCCTTCATGAGTCCTTCCCATGAGGTCCGGAGCTGCTCCAGCCTGGGCTTCCCACAGAGTCACGGGGGCTTTGGGAACAGCCACCTCCCCTGGTGCCGGGGTCTTCCAAAACTGCGCAATCAGAGTCCACTGGCAGCAAATCCTCTGGCCACAAAATCCAAGTCCACTGGCCAAGTTCACCCCTCCTGGCATCTTCAGGCAATGTTCCACCACGTTCCTCCATGAGTGCAGGGGCACAGCTGCCATCTCACCATGGGTTGCAGGGAAACTTCTGCTTGGGCACCTTCTTCCCCTTCTTCCTCACCAACCACCAGCACTGCTCTTCTTCCCCAGCATGGCTCTTCTACCCCCAAGTCCTTCTCTGCTCAGGTGTTATAGCTGTTCTTTCATATGTTAATAGCTGAGGTGCATCTGTTGTCCCTCTGATGGATGTTTGGCTGGTTTTGGAAGCAGGGGGAGCTTCTCAGCTTCTTATCTGAGCCACTTTTGTGGCCCTTTTCCCTCTACCAAAAAACCCACCAAACCAAAGCAGAACACATACCATTTTGACAAGATCAGGCTATATCTGAACATCTCCGCTTACTCCGTTCCCCAAACTGATGAAGTTTAAGCTTCTGATCTTCATGTAGGACTTACTCATTTGGAACAAAATTGCAGTTACTTGCTATCACATAATCCAATCCATAGATTTCTGTGATTTTACACTAAAACTAGCAAGGGCTTTTGACCATCACAGTTACTCTAGAATCTATTGCTCTTACATAGAAACCTTTTATGTTTCTACCTGAATTTATACATGGCTGATGTAGGCCCTTTTACTGTGCTGCTGGCAGATTATTTTTTTTAACTCAATTACTCACAGTGAAACCAGTGACTCCTTTTAGTATTCAGCAAAATAACTGTGGGCATCTGGGCAAAGAGCACTATAATCAACATGTTGCTCATCAAAGGACAGAAACAGAAGGAAAGCACCATTTCTACAAGGAAATTTAACATTGTTTTCCTTATGCTTGGGTAGAGAATTTTCCTCTGCACCAGAGCTGGAGTAATTCCCTCAGTCTAAAGCTGGATGAATCTGGATTAGTCTGGGTGTCCTGACTTCAGAAAACTTGTACAAGCTAATACCTCCCCATGAATGATTCCCTCACACGTCCATTGGCACAACTTCATGTGAAAACAGGACATCAGAAATCTTGAAATAGCACTGAGACACACTACATCTGCAGTTACTTTGAACCCTAAAACTTCCCTTTTCCCTTTCTGTATCCATTCCAAGAGCTTTTGTATTTTCCCAACACTTAGAGCTGGTGTTTAAATTCTAGTTTGTCTCATCTAGTTGATACACAGTAGAGAAATTCCACTCAATAAAGGATTTTACATCTGTTTTATTTATATTGCATGTGCTAGATAAAAGCTCTTCTGTCAGCTGACTGATTCTGTCACTGTTAATGGCAACACAAAGATGACAGGGCTCACAGAATAGGGTCCACATGGTAACTTCTTGCAGATGGTGAGCTGAACAAATGCTGATCACAGTTTATTTTTAAGCAGTGAGAGCCAATGACACATTGTGCAAACAGTGCAGCAAAACACGAAAACAAAACACCCTAAAAAACCCCCCATTTGATTACACTGTCTTGAGGTTTTGTGAAGCTACCAGGATCTCTGTGTGTGTGCATAAATTAGAACAATACTTTTGGAAAACTGAAAAGCAAAGTTTTAATACTTCAGTTCAAACAAAATAAATCTCTGATTATTTATTTAAATATTTTTATGGGATATTTGTGTTTAAAAATATGACTAATGGATGACTTTTAGAATGGTAAAGAAAATTATATATTGCTTTTCAACCAGTGATAGTTTCCTTTATTGTCATGCTAATAACAAGCTGTACTCTTGCTGAACTGCTATCTGGGCTGATATTTTCTGCAAGCTAAGAGATATTTAAAGATGTTTTCCAGTTATGAAATTTATATAAATGGATGTCTGTCCAATATCGTATTTCATTCCTG
>NW_009952366.1:4898315-4939952 GCF_000747805.2 Chaetura pelagica | reverse complement strand
CCTGCTTACAGCAACCTTATTTTTATAGGTCATTGATAAATCATGACGATAAGTCTAACAGCTAAATATAATTTGTATTTTTTCCTTAAAGCCTGTGAGAAAAATCTAGATTCTCACATCCTTTGTGTATTAGTGTCTCAAAGGACATCTTCCCAAATCTACTCAGAAATTAGAGTGATTAGAACAGAAATTCAAATAAATAAACAGAAATGTTGGCTGGAGGGTGATGTATCTCTTATTTACAGTGCCAGAGGTCCTGGGTCAGGCTGTTGTTAACTGGCGCATAGATCAGCTATGTCTATCTCACTTTCTGCGACTGGCCCAAGAACTTTTGCCCGATGTTCCCAACCACAGTATCCCCCTCCCACCCTCTCTACCAAGCAGCACAGTTCCTCCTGTACCTCTCAACTTTGCCAGTCAAAGCTGGCTAGCTGCTGTCAACTGGAATCAGGCATCCAAAAGCTGGAAAGAGCCTGAAATGCTGTGTTATTTGGGACTGGCTCATCTAACACAACCCATACTGTCTCAGAGCATATTCTGGGAAATATATCTGGTTTTAGCCTTGTCAGTTCCCCAGCAGATGGCCTAATGCTGGTGTTGGTATAGCCATTGTACCACTCAAACCTCCTGAAAGCACCTGTGAAGCATGATAGTCACTTCTCTGCCACACAAACTAACTTGTGAAAGCAGTCGTTTGTTTGGAAGAGCAGTTAGCAGGCCTAGTAAGGCTAGTGTTCCTTTTCCCTTCCCCATCTTCCCACTCTGTGTTGTCACAGTTATCCCATAGACTATGATGGTGAAGCTGATGCCCTGATGTACATACAGCTTGTCTAAAACTCTTGATGCTAGTCCTGCCACTGCAGAGCAAGCCTGGACTTTTTCAAAGTCGGATATTTCAAACTCAGTATGATCAGAGGGGTGGAGCACCTCTCCAATAAAGGCAGGCTGAGGGAGTTGGGGTTGTTTAGCTTGCAGAAGGCTACAGGGGGACCTTATAGCAGCCTTCCAGTATAGAGGACCTACAGGAAATCTGGGGAGGGACTTTTTACAAGGTCATGTAGTGATAGGACAAAGGGTAAGGGCTTTAAACTGGAAGACGGTGGATTTAGGTTAGACTTTAGGAAGAAATTCTTTAGTGTGAGGATGGTGAGACACTGGCACAAGCTGCCCATGGAAGCTGTGGATGCTTCATCCTTGGAAGTGTTCAAGGCTTTGAGCAATCTGATCAAGTGGGAGGTACTCCTGCCCATGCAGGGGAGATTGGAACTAGAAGATCTTCAAGGTCACTTCCAACACAAACCATTCTGTGCTTCCATGATTCTATAAAACTCAGAAACTACTAGTTAACAGTAAACTTTCCATAGAATGGAGAAGGATAAAAAAACAAAAACAAAACAAAACAAAAAAACCTAAACAAAAAACATAATAAAAAAATGCTAAAAAAACCCCAAAACCTCAACTTACTCTAGGAAAATATATGTAATTTCAAAAAATAATTTCCATTCATTAGAGTAATGGGAAGAAAAAAAATTCTAGACAATCAGTTTGACTGGCAATAGCAATCCTGTTGAAGTTCAGCTCAGCTCTGTATATAGTGACAGAAATATTTTGCTGCAACCGCTTTGAATTACCACCTGCAGCTCGATTTTACTATGTATATACTTTACTTAAATGAATTAGAAAAAGAACCTGGCTTTCAGGCCAGCATATTTAAAAAACCCTACAAGCAGGGTTATCGTGTGAATTTTTTATAAAATCCTATTAAATATATTCCAATGCTATACACATTATATTCCTGGCTCTTGGAATCATAGAATCATAGAATGTATGGGGTTGGAAGGGACCTTTAAAGTTCATCTAGTCCAGCCCATCCTGCAGTGTACAAGGACCTTTTTGACTAGATCATGTTGCTCAGAGCCTGACCTTGAATGTTTCCAGGGGATGGGGCCTCCACCACTGCTCTAAGCAACCTGTCACCCTTATTGTAAAGAACTTCTTCATTATATCCAATCTCAATCTACCCTGCTCTAGTTTCAGGCCATTGCCCCTTGTCCTAATGTTTTCACTTACAGGGGGAGGGACTTCCTCCCCTGGCTCCCTGTAATGCAATAACAATAATTTAAAAACAACAATAACAAACAACCAAACCACTAAAAAAAACACCAAAAAAAACTGTTAAAAAAAATTATAAGATGAAAATACTTTTTGTTTGTTTGTTTGAAAACATGTTTTAAAGATAGCTGAGGGAGGAAGAGAGAGCTCATTTATTGTTTGTGTCTCAGCTTTATAATAAGCATTTTTTGAACTTTCCTCTTCCAGGGTTAGACACAATCCTTGATTCTGTAATAAATTAAGAGAATTAATCTATGTCTCTAATATCAGAAAACAGGAATGTAGGTTAATGTTGGTAGAGCTTCCTTTGAGGTCAATGGCTTGAGAGGCCCCAATAGCTACCACAAGAAGAAACAATTAAAAAGAGACAATGCATAAATGCTATTGAAGAATGCAACTGATATTGCCATAACATGAATGCCAGCTGCACGTCTGATACACTGGTGCCTGAGTAAAGTATGATAATCACTGGTTTATATACACAGCATGTTCTGCAGGTTGGAGTAATTATGACTTCTTTTGATCCCTGTAGGCGAGAATTGCTTTCTAATGAGTTGCACTAACATTGTAAAACTTAAGATAGTACAAGTAATTAATATTTTGTAAAAACTCAAGGAAAGCAGAGATAATTTTTATGTTACAACCGTAGGATTACATGAAGGTATTCAAATGCAAACAATCATGCTATCCTCTGCACAAGCATTTTTCAAACATTTTAGAAGCATAGGTAGAAGGTATCAAACTGCAATATATGCAGTACAAAATGCAAACCTAAAAATACACATACAATTTCATATTCAAATATCATAGGAAACTGGGCAAAAATTACACTAATGTCCTCTATTTCAAATTGACTCAGGATACTGAGGACATTATGAGACTCATTATGCTACATTAAACCTTTTACATTCTCTGTCCATGAAAGAAGTATAATATAATAGTCTTTCCCATTTATTTTGAATAAACGGGTATGTCAACACACACAATACAAAGCCTGTGCTCTAGTGAATTCCAAATCCTTGTCTTACTGAACCTCGTTTCTGGTTTATTTTTCCATCCCAAACAAACATGATACATCTTTTAGCGATAAGTATGATAACCCAGCTCTGAACTGTACTTGTTTAGTGAAGCAAAAATACTCTGAAGTTTTCCATCTCTGGGGCCAGGAACTGCATTTTCTTGAAAGGGTCTACCATCAACCAGTCCACAGGCTTGGCTGGAACAGCAGAGAATAGTTTTGGATGTTAATAAAAATCATTCTGCCACACCACATGCTTGCACACTCAGCACTCCTATCTTATGTTCAACTATGATTAAAGAAAGAATGGAGATTCCTTTCCCAACTCCTCAAAATTGATGCAAATTATACTTCTTAAACAGCAAACCGTAAATTTGGTTTTAGAAGAATGGCAGTCTGTCTAATGTGAGAGGAATATAACCCAAGTATGTGAGTTTGGGCTCAGTGGTAATTCTTGAGACTACCTTCATTAAGAAGCTATTGGATAACCTGTGTATATCTGTGTAGGCGCACTGACAGACATATGAATCACAAAATCCATATTTATTTTCACAAATTAATATTAAAAGCATGAAAGGATGACTGACCCAATAGGATTTCACTAGCAAATCTTCAGTAAATATATCCCTCCATCTCTTCTCTGCACATTTACATGGAACAAGAAAAGTGTTATCTTAAGCACTAACCTCAATTTAGACTATATTTCTGTATTTTTGGCCAGCTATATCCAAACTGATACTAAATAGCCTGAGGGGGAAAAAAAAAAAAAAAAGTGCAAGGAATATAATTTATTATAAAATTTATGATAAAGGTTATTTCAGACCTGTTTTAACAGAGTTTGAATAGTCAGAGTTGTCTAATTTTCTAAGTGCTTTTCTAAGCTAACCATGTGGTTTATTCATATATAATATATAGCAATAATTTGACAAGCTTTTAATTGGCAGGAAAATTTATAATGTACAGAAAGAGTGAACAGCGCACGGTGATGGATTTAACTTATGGGCTGATTATGCAAACAAATGTTAGATGGTTAAAACTGAAAATGGATTAAAGAAGGATCTTTGAATTTTACAGAGCAGGCATGCCAGAAAGCCTGGCTAAAGATGATTAAAAGCTTTTGGATCATGCTCATAGTTTGCAACAGATTTTAATAATTTCAGAAGCAGATATTGCAGGATTTAATCATCAAAAGAAAAGTGTGAGCCATCTATTCCTGTCATTGTAACCATGTATTTGTTGTTTAATTTTACTGTAAATGTGTATGGTCCCTAATGTTTTATTGTCAACAACTAGGAAATTCCACGTATATTGAATGCAATGATGAATCAGAGTCTAAATAGATATGGGTTTTACATATGCAAGAAAATAATATTCTGGGTGCTCATCTAGAAAAGCATCATAGTTTGCTAGACCAGACTACATGGAAATATTCTGACATGTCACTTCTAATAATCATTGCTATCCAGATCCATCATAATTCTGACAAATTTTAAATAGGTATATATATTTCTTTTTTCTGGAATATAAAAAAAAAAAAAAAAGGCAGCACAAAAGAGAAAAAATTAATCCTTGAAGGACAGGAGCAATGTCTCATACTACAAGATCTGACACTTTAATATGCTACATCAATCAGTAAAGGAAGAGGGGAGAATAAAAGTAACTTTAAAGGAAAATAATAACAACTTCTAAGAACATGTGAATTGAAGGGGACTTTGCATTTGAGAATTGAAAAACTGGCAAACTGGGGTGAAAAATAAGATGCTTGAGTTGATCCATACGTAATGACCTTTTAGTTATTTTTGTGACTCATTAAAAAGCTTTTTTTCTTCCTTGCATTCACTGTGCAGAAAAACAATAAACCCAAGCAAAACTTTTCTAATAAAAACAATGGTAGGTATCTCACATTTTCTGTTTAACTCTCTTTTTCCTCCTGTTTATGGTGATTTGCAGAGGGGATGGAACAGTTGGAGCACTCTAAATCCTTCTTTTGTACTTTGTTTAACTTTGATGAGCAAAATGGAAATGCTAATCCCTTCTGCAGACACATGATTTCCTTCCTTTCTCATTTCTGAGACATTTGTTTTTCTGTTCTCCAGACTTTGTTCCTTAGTCCCAGTGAGGTTCATATGATGCACTCCTTCTCCCAGAGTCCAAAGGTGAACAAAGTTCCATAATCCAACAATTCCTGAAGTGCAAGTGATATTCAGATAAGCAAGGGATTTATGAAAGCAGCTTCCTACTTCTCCATCCTCTCACTATGCGTTTAGAACAAACAAACAGATGGAAAAGTCAGGGTGTTCAGTATCTCAGAAGAAAACTGTCTTTATAGACTTTAAGACCAGACATTTATTGGAGCTAACTTTAATGATTCCAGGATTTCACATCATGGTTTCTTTTTGCTTATTATAATTCTGATCACACATAAAATTGGCAAATAAATAACAAATAATGATTCAGGAAATAATAGTATCACTCATCAAGAACAACCTGAGAGAAGAAACATCTGTTTGGACATGAAGCAGATGCTCTGGTACAATTTATAACATTAATTAAAATGTTGGAAGAAACTAGTATTAAATGCCTGAGGGAAGTAGGGTGTCAAAGAAGATGGACTCAGATACAAAACGGGAAAGATCACTGCTAGGCACCTTAGTAAAGTTCTTCATGAATGTTCAGTGGACATATTTTGGAGTGCTAAATACTACTTTATTTAGAAAACAAAAAACAATCCAACTAGATTAGGTTGAGATATGTACACACAGGGTAGAGGGTATTGGTGGAAAAATCGTATTTTAAATTATATTTAAAAATATATTAAAGTTCACAAAAATAGCTGTCTTTTTTAATAGTTTAGAATGTCTATAGATGGAGTAACATCATTACTTTGCCATCTCTTCTCTACAGTAAAGCCAAAGAAAACAAGCACTCACTCTGGGAATTTCATTCATACAGGTGCTTGTGTGCCACAAAAAAATCTGAAACCTGACCTAAGTATGTAACAGTTTATAGTCACTTAAAAAGGTTCCAACATTTAAAAAATTAAACAATATATCAGTATATCAGTAACCAAAGTGACAAGATGCATTATATTTTATTGTTTCAACTATGATTTCTCTCCTAGTAAATTAAAAATAAACTGTGTATTATACAAGGCTTTTAGGGAAACCATGCAAAATTGTTGTGTTTTTTTTCCTAGAAAGAATCTTACAGAGTCTTAAATAGATAAGGAATCTGCAAAAAAATATGAAATGTAAAGTTTATGACCAATGTTTCTATACCTGCTGATGTGACATTCTCATAACAATCGTATTTGGAATAGATGGCTCTTGCCCCTGCTTGATGAGCCTATCCTATAGTCTCTGGATTACAGCCAGTGCTTTAGACCACTTCAGCCTGACAATTTTTTGCTGCCTTCTTTTGTAAATGCCCTACATTTGCTTCCTCATACTAACATTAATATTAACAAGCTATTGCTATAATTAACATGCTAATATTACCTTCATTTTTGTTGTGGGACACAGCACATCTGGAGAAATGAATACTCACAGACCTCCCACATATGATAAAATATCAAATAATGCAGGTCACTCAATTTTGTCCATATGACAGGTGCACTTCTAGTCACAGAATGTGGAAAAGAGCTGGAGAAAACTGAATGCATCTTTTTAAGAGACCGTGCTGCCCAAAGAGCTGAACTACTGTCACTAGTACTGGAACACTCATGTATTTCCTCTCACTTGTATAGACTGGGTCCTGGCCCAGGAGAAGGTGATCTTTCATTTTGCTACTATTGTTTTATATGTACATACCTCACATTCTTCATTTATTTCTCTTACTCTACAGTTTCAGAGGGGAAGCATCTTTTAGCCAAATGGCAAATAGTAAAAATAAAATTAATGACACCTTTTGACACTTCCCTGTCACTCCTTCGAAAGCTAGATAGTATCATGCCCTGTTAAAAATTAGTACTAGAACTTTGCAGAGCTGATGCAGGAGACTGAAGGCCTGTACTTCTTTTCAGGCTGGCAGACCAAGAAGATGCTAAGAGGGAAACTTGGTACCATACGCAAAAACTTTCTGAGGGTCAGACAGGATTTTTAATTTTATGGCAAAGCTAGTATTTTTCCCACCCATTTTTTCTTATCAAGTTCCTGGCAATGAATCTGATAGGCCAAAAAGAAAACAAAGCAAAGAAAAATTTATATTTATATCAAATGGATACTGACAGTCTGAATCAAAGGCTCAGTGCTTTATAATCAAAGTTTTGGAAAAACAAGAGTAGCACAACCCTGTGGCTTTGGCACTGAGTTCAAGAACACAGTTAGGAGTCATTGCACCTCCAAGAACTGGGAGAACTGAAATGGAAACAAAACCCTCTCAAAAAACAAAGGAATAAATTAATTCATTTAGCACTGCCAACAATTATACAATGGGAATGCATTTTAGGTAGGAATGTGTTAGGCAATGACTACAGCTGGATACGCTTCGAGCTGCAGTCAAGCTCCAAAAAGCACTGAATACAATGGAACTCTCCATTAACTTCAGTGAGCTTTTAATCAAGCCCAAGTTAGTAAGTCAGACAGTAAGACTTAAGAGACAGCTGGAAAAGTTTGCAATACTGTAATTTACACTGCATAAGGCCAGAGGATCTGGAAAAAACTCAAGTGTCAAGGAAGGGACTGATTAGAGGATATGAAAAGCTTACTCCCAAATGTCCTTTAGTTAGACACAGGAATTTCATTATCTTCTGTGATAACAGGATTCAGAAAGAAGAAGGCAGTCATCTGAATCAGTTTCTAGTTTCAGAAACATTTTCTGTGAGCTTTTTTTATACACTTGTCTTTCTGTTCAGCAACAGAACAAGGGATCTAAGTAGTTGGTGTTTTTGCTTCTTTGCTTTTAATAGCATAATATTCTTGAACTGCTTCAGTGTTGGTTCTCTTGGGATTCTAGTTAGTCTAGGGTTGCTAGCATCAAGATTTCTAGCATTGAACATGAGTAAAATGCCAAGCATTAATTCTAGCATCGAGTAAGGCACATCCTTTACAGATATACCACTCAGTCTCCAAGTTCTGATTCCTTAAAAATAAATTGAGATTAACAAAACTGTTTTCTTTGTTTGACCACTACTGGCAAAATTTGTGTGCTATATGAAACATCACGCTCATAAGCTTGCAAAATGTTTAGTATAAAATATATCTTTTTTCAGATAAATTTCCATAGCTCTGACAAAAATAGCAGCAGCATCAATGTTAGTAAGTTAATATCTACCTTCAATTAATTTTACTTGCTTAGTGTTTCCAGAAAAAAAGATCAGTGAAACATATTGTAAACTACTAAAATCAAGATCAAGCTAAGATCCACAGCCAGAGTGGTTTGAACTTCATTGCTCTTGAAAAAACAACAAAAAAAAGCAAACCTACAGACCAAAAGACAGAATAGTTTCAGACCCTTGGTCATGATGTGTCTAAATCCACTGACCTGTGTGAGAATTAAGGTAAAACACTAATAGCAATATGAAGAAGTTTTTGTAGATAAGAATTTTCCTTCAATAAATAATACAAGACTGAGGTCTTTTATACAAGATAAATCAATGAACCCTGAGTGTGTCTAGAGACAACACACTTTGTTAATGAAAAAGTCATTGTGAGTGAGGTTTTAGAAGAGTAAATCTTGAATGACCAAGCACAGCAGCAAATAAATACTTAAAAGTGATATGTTAGTTACTTCAGCACATGGAGCAGCATAAAAAGTGCCAGTAGCATTAAAAAAAGGTGAAAATATGCATTTTGCTGCAGAAAGTATAGCTATTTGTTTGGTTTCTAGGAAGGAGCATACATAGGCATTGAAATCAACTCGATCACTAACTTAAGGAGTAGGCTGAGGCCAAAACTACTGCTCTGAAGAAAAAGAATAGCAACCGGACAGAGTAGTGGGGTGTTTGCACTGTGCTCATTGCCCTGATTCTTCATGGAAAAAGCTGCTTTTAAAATAGGAAAGGATTGTGAATAAGGAAGTAGAAAATATCTGATTTAATGGTTGAAGGGCCCTATTTTCACAGAAGCAAATAATGCTGAACCTTCCTTAGAAAGAAGTCTGTCATCCAGGAGCAGTTGCAGTACTGAAAGGCACTGCAGACCTGACTCTATTTCCAAAACAGCACATGATGCCTATTGCCATTTGTTATGTTCCACAATATCCTGCCTTCTAACTGTCTACCAGCAGATCTATTGCTCTTCCACCCTTTGACCCATCTACCAAACCCTTTGAAATATCTTGGATTCCCTAGACTAGCAGTTTGATAGCAAACACTCAAATTATTGAGAGTTGGCTTAAAATTCTTAAAATGCTTTCAGTGCTTCTGCCTTTTCCTAATTGTTGTTATAGGACAGGAAGTATATTTCACTGAAGACTTGGTTAATGATGAAAAAGTTCAGAGGAACAGTTGTATGCTGAACAAAATAGCAGTAATATAAAAATAGAGCACAGAAAAAAAGTGGGAAAGAATAATCTGTAAGGAAAAGATATAGCTTTAGTTTTGGTAACACTGTAAAACACTTCTGATGCAATGAAATGTGTGATACTATAATGCATGCTTGTCATGCATATTATGACAGTTCATATACATTAAAGAAGTGGTATTTCCCCATTAGAAGGAAAACATACTGGAAAGAGTGGCATCTATGAGTAGTAGTGCCTCTTAACTACTTACAGAAAAGCAAATGAAAAAAGTACCTGTAAATGCATATCAGATAATGCCCACAACACATATCACATACAATGAGCCCTCAAACAGAAATGGTACACATATGAAAAAAATATTAATATTAAATCTAATTTGCTTGAGCCTTGATTCTGAATTTTGGAAAATGTGCACTTCTAGATTATCAAGACTCCCAAAAGGTTATTTCCAGAATGCAAGTGAAAGTGTTATTGGTATATTGGTAGGGACAGTAAAAAATCTGAGGTGAAAGAGTAAAAAGCTGTGACGTGAAATTAATGCCATTTGCTTACAATAAACCTTTGTTTGACCTTGCTAAAATTCTATTCAGCAAATTCAAATCTAAAGGTGTTTGAAGTCTGAGAAACTTCCTAGGCTGAGGTCTTCAGTTGATGGTACAAGCTGTACCACCTCCCACAGCCCCAGAATGCCACTGCCATTGGTTGGGGTCTAATACCACTGGCTCTGCATTCTAAGTAACTTCATGCTATTTGAGAGACTGGAAGCTGAAGGTAAGTTTTGGTACTTCTCTCTTAGAAATTGGATTTTTGTAATTGGAAATATTTTTATAGTCTTTATTTTATTTTGTTGTGCATAATACTGATTAAAAGGCTGCAGATTGAGGATACTATTTATTTTTCCCTGAATATGTCTCAGTTCCTTCCTGTGAGAGGAGTACATAATCTTCATCAAAATATTTGATCTTACAGCTACTGCAGATGCCAATATCATTACAGTGCATTCCAATATATTGCACTTAAGGGAAGTACAGAGACATGCAAACTCTGCAAGTTAGTGCAAATACTATAGTCACTGGTAATTTATTTTTTTTTCACAGAAATTATATTTGCTGGTTTGATCTATGTATATATGCAAAATCAAATAGTTAACAAGCCCTATACCTTTAAAAAAAGTTTATTTCTAGGCAATGTGAAATGAAAACAATTTTTCATAATGAGCATTTTTTTAATTTATGAACTGTTTATTAAGAGGAAAAATGACACCAGACATAATACTGCATTTTGGGTTAATATAGCTGAATAATTTGGGATGAATTATATGCAAAAGAAACTAAGTCCAAAAACAGTTCTGCCAAAAATAAGAAGTAGAAATTATAAAAGCAGAAAAAAACTTAAGTTTATAAAAAATAGGTTGTGTTTTTATTTAATTTCATTTCATTTTCTGGTAACAGAGCAGAATACATTTAGTAATATTGGAGGCTAATACTGAAAGGTGCAATTCAACTAAGTCTTCTCAAAGACAAGCCCAAATGATTCAAGCTTCTCCCAGCAGTGGCTGAAAAGTCTTTTTGAATAGAGCAAACGAAGGAAAATGAATGCCTTGTGTTGCTGACCATCCCCAGAGGAATTTCATATCCTCATGCCTAAACCAGCTTCATAAAGAGCTCTTTTCATGAAGCTAAAATTCAGCTTGTTGCTCGGCACACACATTCAAAAAAATATCTCATGCATTTCTTATACTTAATCTATTTTAAGTAGCTACAGTTTAAAAATTAAATACATCAGTACGTGTATTGTGGAATCACAGCATGAGTACAACTTAATAGACTTATGCACTGCTCATTATCACTGTCTGTACTTTTGGTTAAATTAGTGGGAGCTGTAGCTAAATCAAGGTGTAACTAACGAGTGCTGAATAAAGCCTTGTGTCAGGCATCTTATATGATAATAATGAATACATCACTTACGAAGAATAGGGAATGCATAAACACTAATATTCAAGCCTATCATAAATTTCCTACTGTTTTTCTAAAATATGGAATTTTAAAGTGGGTGATAATTCAGTGTTACAATTCTATTCTCCAAAGAGAACAGGTGACTGCACTATGCTACCATTTCTCACTAATTCAAAAATGCTGTCGAATGAATAATGAAGCAATGCAAGAACACTGTCACTTACAGAGCTATAGAGGACACAAACTATTTTTTATTTTGTTCCCCAGACCTTTGTAGAAGATGGTATAAATATGCCACACCATTCAATCAATTAAAATTACGTTCTGGCAAAACAATTGCTGGGTGAAAAACATTTTGACTATGTTTATCCAAAGACAATAAGAAAGAGGTCCTAGTTATCTAATTTATTTTTTTGAATAGTGGCAGAGAAAGACAAAATTATATTGTACATTTCAAAAGATGATTTATTGTGATAGAAACAATTAATATAATAATTTAGCTTTTGGCTAGTTTCTCAAAAGTTCTTTTCTAATAGTGCTGTGCAAATAGGTGAAGGTAGATGAAGGGAAAAAGATGAACATGTATCTTCCTTTCACCTTTTCAGGTACTTTCTCATTGAGGTCAGTTAGACTCAATAGGTCTTTACTAGATTATCTTAATGTTGTTATGGCCAAAGCAGTCTGCAGAAATTCTCAGATCCAGAGACTCTTCATGAAGGGGAAAAGAATAAACCATTGAATCGTGATGAATAAATAGGAGTTATCCATCCGATTCATTATTGCATACATTCACATATTGTATTTGTGAGATTAAAATTTCAGAAATAATTTGTTTTTACCATATTGCTCATATTTAATCCACTTCTTCTCTTTTAGAAAAGAAATCAGAATGCAGACCTTTGTAAATATTTTTCTGGGATTTTTGATTTTCAAGTCTGTTGGAGCTGCACCTATCACTGATACCATAATATATGATTCTGAGTTCTATGACATACCACTTGGTGAACTGCCTCACCCATTTGTCTATGATGAAAATGAGCAGTCTGCTCAATTAGAGGTAATCAAAACTTCATTTATTTTATCTTTCCAAAGTGCATAAATGCAGTGTCTGCTGATCACTTTTTGTTTGTTGTGAAAATATTCAGCAGACAAATCTACTCAAATGTTTGCTGTTGCCTTTGGTTGATCAACTGTTTCCTGTGCTAATAACAATCTGCATTTAATCCACATTTTCCCTAATCTGCAAATGTGGTCAAAACATTTCCTGAGAATTTGCTTTTGGTGGTGATCTTTGAGAGCAGGTGAAAGCTACCATGCCTCCCTCAGGTCTTCTTGCATTGTCACAAATTCTGTTGGAGATTGTCCTTGTGATTTATTTGTCTGAATGAGGCATGGAGACAGCTGAGATAGAACATCCAACATTCCCCATTAAATGAACTTGTAAAATGTTGACTCCTGAGTTTATTTCTCATAGTAAAAGCTATGCTAAATACAAGTATTTCAGGTTATAAGTGCTAGTGATTTCAGTTTCTGTTAGGAAAGTCAGCAGCAGGAAGTAAAAGTAAAAAGGGAAACGAATTTAAAAAAAACAGGAAAGTAAGAAAGATTGCTGAAGAAAAAGTGCTGAAAGTACATAAAATGTATTACCTGTACAAGCAAGGGACTCAATCTATTGACTTAAAAGCCTTCTTCTGCTCCTGTATTTCTTTATATTACTAAAAGGCTACATTAATTTTAATGTCACTCTGCTTCTTAGACATGGGCACAACTTCCCTGAAGCTGATATATGCACTATACAACTCAGAACTGAGCGCAGTAGAAGTTGAATGAAAAATTTAACATTTAAATAGTAATACTTTTATTTTTTTCACTTTACACATAATATTTTAATACTTTTTCATATAACAGTTCATAATTCATGAAAATATATTCCTTTGAGTGATTCATGATTGCAGCAGGAGGGACAGGAACAAGTCTTTCATCAAAGTGAGATCAAAATTGGATAGCAGATTTAAAATCAAATGACACAGACAATTTTAGAATAAATGTATCCCAAAAAATGGAGAACTGAAGAGGCAAAAATCATCTTAGAATATGTTCAAAAAGTTCAGAACCTTGCAGCTCAGAGGAAAAAAAAACAAACAACAAATTAAGAAGGACTGAGAGTAATCTTGCTCTAAAGAAATTACTTTGCCATTAGCCTGACTTCCTGAACCATGCAGAATCAAGGCTCTTTACATATACATCGCCTGAGCTTTCTTCCCTCATGAACACACCCCCACTTTGAGTTGTTGGATACTTTGCTCTTTTTATTTCACATTGACTAGTAAGTCTCAGCTCCTGCCCTTTGTTCTTAAAAATGAAGCCTTTATCAGTCCTACAGAAACAATTTTCCTTCCCAAAAATCATAAATCATAGAATGGTTTTGCTTGGAAAGGACCATAGAGATCACCTATTTCCATTCATGGTCAGGGACACCTCCTACCAGACCAAGTTGCTCAAAGCCCCATGCAACCTGACCTTGAGCACTTCCAGGGAGGGGGTAGACGTAACTTCCCTGGACAGCCTGTCCCAAATTTCTTCCTAATGTCTAACCTAAATCTCTCCTCGTTATTTTTGATCCATTATCTCTTGTACTTTCGTTACAAGCCCTTGTAAAAAGTGTCTCCCCAGCTTTCCTGTAGCCCCTTCAGGTCCTGGAAGGCCACTATGTGGTGTCCCCAGAGCCTTCTCTTCTCCAGGCTGAACAACCCCAACTCTCTCAGCCTGTCTTCACAGAAGAGATGCTCTGGCTCTCTGATCATTATGGTCTTCCTCTGGAATGTTCCAACAAGTCTGTGGGAAAGGCTACTTTCATGTGCCTCACGACTGAGATTTTCTCATTCAAACTGTAGATTTCTTAGCAATGCATTGAGTGGTAGGTGGAACTCTTGTGCTATGGTCTCTCTCTGAGATCATACAACACTGAAGCCTAGGGTTGCCCCTTTCCAATTTTCTGAGTGAAGGATAAAGACAAGGTAAGGCTTCTGTGGTTCTTTTCCAACTGGAAAGAAATTCAGGACAACAAGAAAAGATACAACAGGTCTTACCACAGGTTGCTTTCTTCAGGTAAGTAAGGAATATGCAGAGTCCAAAAAGTCTTTTCATTCTGCCTCATGAACTTACTTTCCAGAGCAGGATTTTCTCCCATTACTGAGCTCTTCAGACAACCTTCTTAAAATTCATGAAGTGAAGGTCATCTATTATAGCTGTTGGAAGGAATGTTACTTTGAATATGGATGGACCTCCCTGTGAGAGCCTTTTTTTCCTAGATGTTTAGCCAAGACCTTTTTTTTTCTTTCAATCCTCTTACTATGTACTGCCCAAAAGAAACCCAAGCATTAATTATTTCTCTAAACCCAGGAGAGCTCAGAGTGGTTAGTGCTGTAGAAACCTAGCAGCTTTTATAGACACATATGTCAGTCTTGCAAGTTATCTTTTAGATACTGAATATTATCGATGTTCAGTTTAAAATTATATATATACATATATATATGTGTGTGAATTCTTTATTGTTTTTATTACTTTTCTCCCTAGAATCTTGGTATTATAAAGATGTGAACTACACAAATACCTCTATGTGTAAAACCCAGTATTTAAGCAAGGTCACAGGTTAGTTTTTATTATTAATATCTTAAATGATGAGCAAGCAATACCACAGAGACGCAGACAAAGAGCAGGTTTTCATTAGATCCAGCCTGGATCTCTTTAGGACTCTTTAGGACCTGATTTAGGGCCTGTGCTTCCTTTTAGAGAACTCTGAATCATGTCTTTAGCCTTCTGAAATAGTGGAGAAAAAATAAAATAGCATTTTCTGTTGTTGCTGTCTTCAGTATATGATTTTAAAATTCAGTTATGTGCAAATATATATCATCCTGTTTAACACAGTTTTAGACTCATTGGAGAAATGCAAACTTTTCCAAGATTGTTCTTCCATTTCAGCAGGTCCAGGTGACTGGTTCTAGGACTTCAGATGCATTCTGTGTGTTGCTCCTGATTATTTCAGTGGGAATTAGGCACCTGTGCATCTTAAGGAATTAAACAGAAGTGCCTATGTCAGTATGTCCTTTCCAGAAGAACATACTTTCCAGTACCTATTGGGTACTGTAATCACTCATTCAATGTGTCACCACCCAAGTGAAGAAAGCTGTCGAGGTAATTAGGGAGGGATTCCTTCCACTTATTGTTTCAGGCTAAAATTAGGCATTGCATCCCAAAACCATTCTCCAAGAAAAGTGTGAATCATTCTCTTAGGATATTTATTGTGGCAGCTTGGACTTGGCTGGCTGCCAGGTGTGCATCAAGATGTCTTTTCACTCCCCCTTCTCAGAGGGACAGGAGATTAAGATTAGAGTAAGATTAAAACTTGTGAGTCAAGATAAAGACAGTTTAATGAAGAAAAAACAAAACCCACCCCCCCACCTCCTTTCTCTTAGGTTTTATTGCTGAGCATGAGGCCATGTGGTATGGAATATTCCTTGGGTCAGTTGTCCTAACTATGTCCCCTCCAACCTCCTGCCCACCCTCAGCCTAACAGCCTTGGGGAGGCAGGAGGGCCGGAGAGACAGTCTTGATGTTGAGTCACAAATGCTCAGCAGTAGCCAAAACGTTGGTGTGTTATCAATGCTGTTCTAGTGACAAAGTACAGCAGTATTTTCACTGAATATTTATATCACAATAGGATCCAGAGGCACCAGCCAACACTAGGTCTTCATTGTCACAACTGCTCTGCAAACATTTACAAAGACAGATTTCCTTTTTTAAATTGGATACAATCAATCCATACTGTCAAATGCATTCTTGTGCAAGTTTCTCACTGGTAAAACAGAAGGCTCAGAATTTTTCCCTCTTTGAAATTAAAACTGTGTTTGGACAGTGGGTGAGAAAAACAAATCGTGGAGAGAGATTCCTATGCACATCAGCTACTAATGGCTAATAAAATCATATTGTAAACTTTTGATTGCGGTTTCTGTTAAACATAATCAGTCCATTTTCCTTCAGGTATGAAAAGGTATGTTAGAAAAATGAGAAGTGAAAATATAGAGGCATCAGAAAAATATTTTAATCAATAAAATAGACTATCAGTGAGACCAAGAAGCAAGGAAAATATCCTACCACTGAATCAGCAGCAAAACAAGAGTGTTGAATACAGGTTGGTCTCGGTCTGCATCCACATAAGAGGTAAGCTGGAAAGGAGGATCCACAAAATAATCAGAAACAAGAACTCTGAATGTCTACTACTTGAGCCTGCATGAGCTTGTTGATTTTTAATCAAAATGACTACAGGATATTCAGGTGACTTAAGTCATACACATGCGTTCACTTATGTGCATGTGTGAGCACACACAAAGCATCTCTGCTGTTGCCATAATGCATATGAAGGTGGATCTTACTTGTGCAAGAATTTTCTCTTGCCATTCTGCAGATTTGAGTGGGGCTTCCACTGCTGTTCCTATCTTTGTGGCAGGAATCTGATTAAATAAGTCTTCAAGGTGGATATGCAATAACTTATCTGAACATGTTATACTGAATTTTTTAAACTTAACAATTGGTACAAGTAATGTAGAAGTCAGATAACTATTTGATAAGAGCATAAGAGCATTCAATTTACCATTTGAAGATTTATCCCTAAAAAGAAATTCTCTACTTTTCCAGTGACTAAAGCACTTACATTCACTTGGATCTTCATAACTGATTCCTTATGCTTGTTGCTTAAACTATCACAATGTTTGAAACTCCTGTGATAGAGGTTTGCTACCTTAATTTCCTTTGTCAATTATTGATTTTTTTTTCCCAGACTTCTAATTTTGTAGCTTCTTCCAGAAAGAAGTAATGTGCATAATAGCTACTGACATGGGGTATGAAACAAGCATACAGATATTTTAGAAAATTAACACAAATTTACAAATTGTACCCATGGCTATGTATTTTTTCTGAACATTGTTATGCTAAATAACATGCACATTTCTATCCCATTTAAAAAGAACTTAAGGCAAGAATAATTTTAGAGCAAATCAAACAGAATCCAGAACGTGGTTTTATACACAGCTCACAGAGGGGAGTGTTGTGGTTCTGCTCTGAATAATTCTTATCTTTGTTCCTGTGTAATGATTTTTTAATACTTGGACATTAATAATCCTTTGAAAAGGTCCCATGTCTCAGTTCTTTTCACATTAGTCTAAATAATCATGTTTCCTTTGGCTTGTTATCCTTCTGCCATGAGTTTTGCCTCTTTGAATGCTTTCTGGCTTTGTTTCAACATCTCGTCCAAACTTGCCTCTGGCTTCCATTTGGTGCTTAGGATGTCTTCTGGAACACAGGTTTTTGGGGTGCCAGTCTCCTCCAGCTAACATCTTATTTCTCAAATATTTTGCTTCTTGGATTAATGGAGAACCAACACCTTTGTTTTCATCTTAAATGGAGTAGAACAAGTGTGCAAGATTAGCAGATATGTTCTCTCAATTACTTAAGTGTAGGAATGCATCGTTCCATACAAAAATAGCCTCAAGTGTGAGACAGATAGCTCAGTAAGTTCTTTGTCCTTAGCTGCACAGTATGTATCAGACACCTGAAATAGCCAAATAAATCTTGACTGATTTTTTTCCCTAGGTTCTTCAGTGCAAACTAGCATCTTGTTAGGTGCTTAAAGACTTGGTACACCAGTATTAGCATATTGGGTTTGTTGGGTTTTTTTTTTTGTTTGATTGGTTTGGTTGGTTGGTTGTTGTGGTGGTTTTTTTAAAGAAAGGTACTGCAGTAATTGCATGCATTTCATAGCAGCACAAGCCTCTTGTGACATCATGGAAATCTGGGATTGAATATTTACTTTTAATGTTATTTCTCCAGAGTTGTATTGACTCTGGCTTTCTTTACAGATCTAGGCTTGCACAAGCTTCCAATTTCTGCTTTTAAACTTTCACTTCTGACTTAGGTCTTATTACTAGAAGGGGAAATAATAGGTGTGAATAAAATAGCTGCAGCTGGATATAGAGTTCAGACCACATGTTCAAGAAAAATTAGGAAGTACAACCAATTAATGTGCAGAAAAAAAATTATTTTCTTATTATAATTCCTTATTTTTTATATAGGAGTTCCTTATTTTTAGAGTTTTGTAGCAATGCCTATTGTTATGATGCAGAATGTCTCTCTCAGGGGGAGGAAATGCATCACACCCATATCCCTGTCCTCAGCACTTTCTTCCTTGCACCTGGACCTTTCACTAATGTTAACTGATCTTACACTGATAGGACATTTCATACATAGCATAACAGCCCACACTGTGAAGACAAACCTAAACTATTAGAAAATTCTCTAGTTCTGGAGATGTACCAGCTTGTGAGCACTATGTATCACTGCAGGCTACATGCATGTACTGGATTGAATCAAATTGGATGAAATGTCTTTGCACTGTAAGTCGCAGAAATAAGAGGAAGAACAGACCGGACACCACATGTCTAGTAAAAAGTATGGTTGTCTCAATGTGGTCTACTTTACAGCCACAGAAAGATGGACAGGAACTTCAGAAAGTTGATTCACTGCATATGTGTGATGAACCACCCTCAGGAAGCGGTTATTCCTCCACTGTTTGCATCAGGAGTGTAAGCAGGCCAAGCTACTAAATAGGACATTTAAATTCAATGGCTGAAGTTAGTGGAGCTAATCTAATCCTTTTTCTTAGTGTTTCTAAGACTGTTTGGTTGTAGTTTGGATTCAAAGCAATAACAGTGCATTTAGAAAAAAAAAACCCAAGGCTGGTGAACTGGGCAAAAGCTTGTTCAGCTCCAGCAGTGCCTGGTCTGCCTGGACTGCATGAAGAAATACGCTGGAAAACCTGAACCCTCATTTACAGTGAGCTCTGAAAACCAACTGAGGCAGCTCTTAAGTCAAAGTCTTATTCCAGCACTGTCTTTGAAAACAGATTTTATATCTGATAATCTGCTTTGAGGGCTATGTAATATTGAAATTAGCCTAAAGCAGATGCTTTTCTTTGAAAGACTGCTGAAGTTTTACAAGACACAAAATTTCAAAGAGATATATGCCACTTCTAGAAATCAGAACAGGGCTCTTTGCACTATTATAAAGCACAAAAGGACTGAAAACTAGTCCCAGCTATTTAATTAAGATTTCCACAAGAGTCCCAGTTGATCCAAGCCACAGAGTAGAAATACACAGCCAGACAAAGCTGGAGATCACCCGAATGACAAGAGTATCTGAGCCATTATGAAATCATATTCCCAAGGAGGAAAAGGAGGCAACAGGCAGTAACTTTGTGTAATATTCATGGGTGCTGAAATATCCAAGTCTCTGAGAAAAGAGACTGCCCTGTAACAGCCAGTGGATCTTGAAGGACATAGATCCTGTCCAAAAGTTAGTTTTCAATGCTTGTCAAAAAGCCCAGAGTCACTAAAAGGACTCAGTAACTTCTATCCTTTTTCTTCTGTGCTGAACATAGGTGATCCTGGCCAGACTACTTGGGCATACACATTTCTGTATGTGGATGTAAACATGAAAGTGATTAGAGTCTGAGAGAATGAGTGTGAACAGGAAAAATCAATGTACTTAGAAATTTTGTAAACAGATATCACCTTCTCATTCTCCAGGATCTCACTGAAATTTATTTCACTAATTACTCCACACAACTTATTTATATAGCTCATTTATCTGAGCTGCAGAGTTTGCAATCTACGTAGCTATTGCATTAACATGCAATGGCTCCCAGATCTACTTATTTTTAAGATAGAACAATAGGAGAAAAGAAGACCTTAAGTGCAAAATTTAAGAAGAAACAAGTATGAGACACTTTTGGAAAGGAAAACAAGCCAAAACCTCTACCATAATTAGATATTTTCTTGTAAGCCTTCAGCAGTTTCAGAACAGTTGTGGGGGAACTAGTTCCTTTTGATGGGTCAGTGTGTGGTACAACTGTCCCTTCAAGTTTATAATGTCTCTTTTTAAGTTCTGGACTTCTGTTGTCCTTGTTTGGGGTTTTTTAGTATACTTTTTGAAAGAAAAGAAGCACTGAAAAAGGACACACTTCAGATACTTCTGTAGATTTAAACTTATTGCATGTAATATACGAACTTTGATCCTAAAAGATGTAGACATAAAACAATAAATAAAACATCTACCACAGGAATTAAACGACCTCAAAATTAAAATGTGGCAACTGGTGGCTTCCAGTTTTGCTGTTTAGCCCAAAATCTACTTATTTTCTGTATTTTATTACTTTAGATAGATTATGTGGGTCCATAATCCTCATATAGGTTACTCATCTACATTTATATTCTGTTTCACTCCTACTGACCCCTAACCCACAGATACTCTTTCAACTTACTTTTTTCACTGAGAGATTTCTAATCTTAAAAACCTTTTTACTTGTCTTGCTGCCTTTCCAACCAATGGTGAGGGATAGTTACCTAAAAAGCCCAGCCCAAAAGCAGTCTCTGTGGTCAGTGGCTGGAGCTGCTTTTCAGAAATTTTGTTTCGTTCTTTGCTGAATGTGAAAGGATCCTAGTACAGACTAGATGCCTAACCTATGGATGTCTGAAGTTACAAGTTGATTTTTACCAATTGTATTTAATTGTTCATTTATGTCACAGAATCACAGAATCAGACAGAATCGTTCTGGTTGGAAAAGACCTTTAAGATCATCAAGTCCAACCATAACCTAACTCTACCAACCACTAACCTAACTGTACCAAGTAAATGCTTGAACATATATTCCCAAGCATCACATCTATACGTCTCTGAAACACTTCCAGGGTTGGAGACTCAACCACCTCCCTGGGCAGCCTATTTCAGTGTTTAATTACCCTTTCAGGTTTTTTTGTTGTTTGTTTTGTTTGTGTTTGTTTTTTGTTTGTTTTTTTTCCTAATCTGTAACCTCTTGTCCTAACACTTGTTACTTAGGAGAAGAGACCAACCTCCTTTCAGGCAGCTGTAGAGCGTGAGAAGGTCTCCTCTCAACCTCCTTTTTCCCAGCCTAAACAACCTAGTTCCCTCAGCTGCTCCACATATGACTTGCACTTCCAGACCCTTCACCAGCCTTGTTGCCCTTCTCTGGACTCACTCCAGCACCTCAAGGTCTTTCTTGTGCTGGGGGGCCCAGAACTGCACACAGTACTTGACGTGTAACCTCACCAGTGCCAAGTGCAGGGGCACAATCACTTCACTTTTCCTGCTGGCCACACTATTTCTGATACAAGCCAGGATACTGTTGGCTGCCTTGACCACATGGGCACACTACTGGCTCATGTTCAGCCAGCTGTCAATGAACATCCCCAGCTCCTTTTCCTCTGGGCAACTTTCCAGCCATTCCTCCCCAAGCCTGTAGCATTGCATACGGTTGTTGTGACCCAAGTGTGGGACCCAATATGTTGCCGTGTTAAATCTCATACAAATGGCTTGGCCCATACATCCAGCCTGTCCAGGTCCTGCAATAGAGCCTGTCTACCCTCAGGCAGATCAACACTCCCTCCCTACTTAGTATCATCTGCAAATTTGCTGAGCATGCACTCAATCCCCTCATCCAGATTATTGATAAGATATTAAAAACAACTGGCTCCAACTCTGAGCCCTGGGGAACAGCAATTTGTTCAGATTTTGTGCTCTTGACTTTTGGAACTTCATGGTCTGAAAATGCTTACAAATTGGCCATTCACATTAAACAGTTTCATTTGTTAATGTAGTCACGTTGGATAAATACAGGAGGGAGGAAAAAAAGACACTCCATGCAGTCTTAAGAAAGGTATTACGCTGCTCATAGCATGCTCTGTGGCTAATATTCTGCACTGGCATTCTCTATACCTCTTGATTGACTCCAAAGACAGAGCAGAATAACTATCGAGCAGCATAGTTGCGATTTTCTTTCAGTGTTTTCCTATGCCATGTATTAAATCTGACTTGGAAGGCTGATTATTATTTGAAGACTTGGCACTATTAGCAAAGAAAGACATGCTCTATTTTATTACTTTACACTATTCTTCCTGCTTTGTGTTGTGGTTTTTTTTGTAAAAAGTATTATTTAGGGTCACAAAGGAAAGGAGTCGCTTCCCCCTACAGAGAATATTACCAATAAGTTACATAGAATAATTTCTGTTTCAATTTTTTAGTAAAGTGCATGATGCCAAAAAATAAATGAACATCTGGAAGATGAAGGATCATTCTGTACAGTATATAGTCCAAGAAACATCTTTGTCTTGTTACAATCTTGCGTGATTTATCAAATATGTAAAAGATAGAAAGCTGCATGGATCATATGACCAATAATGGGAAACAGACCTTTACCTTCAGGTTACTGATTCAAGTCCAAGCTATGTAAAACAAGAAGATACTGCTCATGCTCTGGGCCTGGTAAGTAATATGCATGTATCAGTGAACTCCTACTCTGTTAGTAGAAAAAAAATGGCAACATCACTGTAATAACTGGTATTTTTTATGACAGTAAGAACTGGTGCAGGCGACTGAATAGATAACTCTGCCTGGAACAGTTTCTCTAGAACACAGATTTAACACATTGGCAAGGAAACTATTGGGAGGATTTCAACTGTGCATCTCCAAAACTAGGTAACATCTTGTAATAAGAAAGCAACAACAGGATAGAAACAAAATGAATGGAAGTCACTACCTCTGCTGTGGGACCCAACAGCTACAGTGATTAATCAACTAAGAACACCTGTAATGCAAATCACAAATCCCAAGCTAGTAAGTTCCATGAAGTATGTCCCCAAATATTCAGAGACTTGGCAGTCAGTACAGATGACCTAAATCCAATGACAAGTGAAAGGAACGTTATTTTAGGTCTGAACCCTACTTACAAACTCTATCTTTAAAACACTTTTCTCCAGAATATTATTCGGTAGAACTGCCACAAAAGATGCAGACAAAGCTGTTGATAGGTCTCAAAATCTTCAGATTTTGGTCTAAAGATCAGGACAGGGCCTCCTATTTGATTTCCACAAAACTGGTGAAGAAGGAGACATCATGTGCAAGCACTTTAGTGCATTACTACCTTGGGTCAATAAAAGTCTGGAATTCATCTCTCCCTCTAGGCTTTCTCCCTTCGGAGAACATCTGTCCCATTTCCTTTGTTCCCAAAGTCTTCTTTTGATTTGTCCCCAAGTCCTTTCCTGGTTAAGCTATCTTACTGTCAGTGCTGCAGATGGGAACATTGTGTATTTGTCTGCACAAAGCAACAAGGTACATTTTTACTCTTACATACACCAACAGGTTAGTCAGTCATAGTTCAGCTGAAGTTCATTTTGCGCACTTGATCAACACACATTTTGCAAAGTTATGGTGCTAGCAACTGTATCAGGGCATTTTTATCCCTAAACTCTATGTAGTAATAGTACATATGGCTTATTGGAATACAACTAAATAATATACAGAGAAGCTGAAGTGTGCTCAGTCAAAATCTGAGTCTGTGAGGTTCAGACTGCTTCCTGGTTTTTCATTGTTTTCATATTCTCTGTCTTAAGTTAAACTAATTGATGCAAAATATTTGAACCTATGGCTACTGTATATATTAATTCAAATTATTTCTGTGCAAAAATTGGTTTTTAGATGAGTATTTAGATGTTCACAGGCAGTCCAGGATCATACTGTTTAATACTGCTATTTTGACATGAGAACATTTTCTTCAATAATTGTACTTTATATTTATATATATATATACATACACACAAATACAAATTGATATAGGTATTTCACAAAATTAAAATCTTTCATATCCATAAATAATAAGACAAAAAATATTCTATTTGCTGAACATTATATAGTTAAGCTAAAAGTTTCAGAGATCAGATACAGCAAACTCTTTGATCATGCTTGGGATCTAGATCTCAGGTGTGTTAGTTCCTTTAACTCATATGGTGTACATAAAAAGCCTAATTTAAAAATCCCAACCACTTGTCCAGTCTGGATGCAATCTAGTTTTACTTGTCTAGAATTTATGAGCACTAGTGTGATTGATTTCAACAACTGGTTCTCCATGAAGATAGCAAAGCCATCAGTAGATGGAGGCTGATCTCAGAACATATGTTCAATCAGATGAGAAACTCAGGATTCAATAGTTTTATGGTAGTGTTTTGGTAGAAGGCTGTAAAGGATGTACTGGGATGGGTAAACAATATTATTACACATGTGGAAATCAAGATCTATTTGCAATATAACTTGCGAAGGTCAGACAACTACAGTGGATTCTCACAGTCCAGGTGATTACAGTAAACCACTGTTTCTTTGCAAATGCAGGCCCCATTGCAACAAGTCTGGCAAGTCTGCACGGCTCTTTTTATGAACGGTTATATGATGCAAGAAAATTGTTACATCTCTATTTTTCATCCTGAAGTTGTCATATAGCCAAATCAACAGAATATATAACTCAGTAAATTTCACTGGTTTGACTAATTATATTGAGTGGAGAAGAAAAAATAAGGTTTCTACTTCCACAAAAGGATCCACCAAATTAGTAGGATTTTTCTAAATCAGGATTTTAACTAATATTTTTTTTTATTTATATACTTAAGTTTTCATAATACTTAATGCATCCATGGATGAATGAATCTAAACCAACCCTTCTGTTTTTCAAATATTCTAAAAAAAACCTACAAAACCTCTGCCAACATATTCACAAGTAGTATGTGAACTTAGACTGCAGAATTCTTAGATAATAAGACTTTTAAAAATACTAGTGTTCTTAAAACAGACCCTGCACAACTGCATTTGGTTTGGATTTATGCTGATATAACTTACAATTTTATGGTCAAATGACTTGCATCTCTTTGATGCTTCACAGCAAATTTTCATTGGTCACACAGAATATATCTATTTTTTTTAAATCACAAATTTAATTTAACTTGAAATAAAGGTGGAAAAAGCATTTTTTTAGTACATATTCTTGCTAATGGTGTAGAGGCAGTGTACATGCATACGCACATACAACAAAACATCTAAAACACTGAGATAAAAAGTGAATAAGTAAGTCAGAGTTTCATGAATTGTTTACACATCATTATAGGTGCCAGATAAAAAGCAGCTCAGGCACTAAACATCAGAACATATATGACATCTAGTGGGAGAATATGAATAACTGGAAGAGAAGCAGCTGCCAGTGGAAGCAAACAGTAACATTTCCTGTTCCCTCTGAATTTTTCCTAGACAGAGATTGGGACAGCACTACCTTCTGTAATTCAAGAGAGTTATTCTTCTGCACGATTGACAGAAGAACCTGAGGAGGAAGCATCAACACCAAAACTAATTGATGGGTCTTCAGCACAGGGGTCGGGGGTTCTTGGGCCCCAAACTCAAGACGGTTTGTAGGAAAGAGAAATTAGTTTTGCCTGTGTAGCTCTGAGTTTCAGTGAGCCCTCTTTTTTTGCTTAGGAATGTCTACCTGTCTTATTGAAGAAGAGGTATATTATTTCTGTGCCTCTCACTGCAGAGAGGTATACCATGACTATCTTTAATGCTCTGAAGTCAAAAAGGTGCCTAGTTAAAATGTTTCCACACTATTTCACTATGAAAACTGAATGAAGAATTTTTCAAATAGTATTTTATTAACACATATTTACAACATTTAGAAAATTTGCTAATGGTTGGCAAATGCTACCAGTACTTTTTATTGACTTAGATTTCTATATCTCTGCCAGGTACCTTTATTTTATAAGTATTTGTTACTTTTTTTTTTTTTAATAATTGTGTTCATCCAAAATATAATTAGAATGTTGAGCAGTTTTTGACCATGGAAACTAGAAACGAAGAAATTCAAGGAAATCAAACTACTTTTGAATGAAGTCGATTTTATATTCTTCTGACTAGTGAGCTAGTGACTATAGTGAAATAAGAACATTCTATATCTCACAGGGGAATTGAAATTGTAAACCACAACCTATCCCTCTCCAACACACTATGATACCAATAGTCAGCATTTGTTAGCAGCTACTCTAATCTCTTTTAGTTGAAGCTCACTGGTTATCCATTGCTGTGATGGGCCTTTGTGTCATATTGTGATCAATATACAGATCAACATACAACAGGAAAATCCTGTTTTTTACTATGCCTAACCCTGTAACTGAGTATCAAAGAAAACAAATTAAATTATAAAAAAGAAAAAAAAGAGTTCAAGCTTCCAAAATTGTGTGTTCAGTTATGAGAAATTAATCATTCCTAGTCTTGTTTTTATACACATTACTTATGACCCTTGACCAGGCAAAAAAAAAAAAAAAAAAAAAGCTGATGTCAAAAGAAATAAAAATAGAAATGAGAAGCTCCCGAGAGAGTTCTGAAAAAAACTCCACACAATTTTGAAAGCTGCAGAAAGTTACAGAACATTTCATGTAAATATTACATATTATGAATTCTATAGATGTGAACATTTTTGAGCACTGAATGCAAATCAAATAGTGCATCAAATAAAGATATGCATGGCAGGCTCACAATTGTAACATATCAAATCAGATTTTCATTGTGGGGTTGTTGTTTGGGTTTTTTTTCTGTAACATATTTTCCTGTCAGATGTTGCTGCTGTTCTTGGCTTGGTACTGGATAGAAGACTGCAAGGGTCAGGAACAGCGAGTCAAGTTCATTTTTCTTGTTGATATCTTTTTGAATTCTTCCCATACCTCTGTCCTTTTTCAGTCCACACTAACCAGAGGTGACAAATACTACTCCTCCAAGAGCAAAAATAAGACAGAAGGGGAAACTGTTTTCCTCTACTATGTTGCAACATTTTGAAAAAATGCCAGCAATCCTGAACTTTACATTCCTTTAGGCCTAGATTTGCTGGAATGGTTCAAGATGTGATAATTCATTTTTTCCCTGTGTCAGACTTGCTCCCTGTAGCTAATTTAAAACTGCTTGTGGAAGAAGCTAGGGAACATATAAAAAGGGTCTCATCTTTCCTGTTTTGTTACTCTCCTATGGGCAACTAGAGATCTGAAATAAGAGAGTACTCTGATCACTGATTCTGTAATCTTGCCTGAAATGACACAACATACGTAGCCTGCCTTTCAGTTATTTACTGTTAACTGTTGGTAACTGACACAGAATAAGGCAAATCATCCTGCAGCTACAATTGATGCAGTTTAATCATGGAGATGAAAGGACTTGATTTTCATTAACTTCTGGTGGTAACCAAATATTTTATTCACATAGTCTTCAAGGTACTCTAACTCAAGCTGATAAAGAAATTTGTCTTGCCAAATTTCTGAATTCAAAAACATGTAGTTAAAGAATATGCCGTGGAAAATTAGGTACTTCTCCATAGCTCTGTAGGTAAACACTGATTTATTTTAAAATTATTTAGAAGTACTATTTACAGAACCAAACTTCAGAAATAATAACAAGTTTCAGTCCTCAGCTGTTATCACTTCATCTAGATGGAAGTGCATACTAGCTGGCTAAGGGCAAATTGATCTTTGGCTGTCATCTAATTTACTATTCTTACAGTCTGAGAAACACTGTATCAGAAAGTAAGTTAAATGACCTTCTAGTAGGCACATACAGAAAAGAAGTTTTTAAGCAGAATTTAGTAACTTGTAGTTGCAATGATACGATGTGGTGTTCAAAACAGCACCGTAGTGAACTTTATCATCAACAAAATCTTATCACTATATACTTTGGTGAGCATTTAATTGTAATTTACCTTTTATTTTGTTTTGTTTTGGATTTGTGGGTTCGTTGCTTTGGTTTTGGTTTTGGTTTTTTTTGTAATTAACTGTTTGATTTTAAATTATTTGATAGGTCTTCCCACTTGCCTTTTGTGTACATGCCTGGGGACCACAGTCTACTGTGATGATCATGAACTTGATGCTGTTCCACCGTTGCCCAAGAAAACCACATATTTCTATTCACGCTACAACAGAATCAGGAAGATCAACAGAAATGACTTTGCTAACTTAAGTATGGAAGTTGCAATTAGCAATAATTTCTTTGATGTCTGGCTTATACTGATCTAAGACAGTGTGATTCATTTTATGTAATGTTTTGTAATGCTTGATGATGGTAAAGTTATGCACAGAACTGCACATATGGAAAAGTGGTTTGTTAGTTCTGAATGTGAATGTCAATACTTAAAACTCAGATTCTCTGCCAGTGTTTTTAATTATTAGAAATAACCTTTATCTATCTTTTTTTTCTGTTATTTGTAATCAGCTTTAGAAAGGTAGAAAAAAAATATCTAAATCTCAGGAAACACTTATGGCATATAAGAACATACTCTTTTCCTAAACAAGACAAGTTGCCAGGTAGACACACTTCCATATATTTGGGAATTATTTGCCTGAAAGGAACTTTACATTTTACCTTCAAAGTGTATGCTCAATAGTTTACTCCAGAATTATCTAGGAAAATGCACAGTAAATAAAAACTGCTGACCCCAAACCACTTGTGGCTTAAAACTGGCCAAAATGGTGATTCAGGAAGCTTATATTTTCTCATTTCCTACTTTAGATTCTTAAAGATACTTGATTTTTCAGGAAGTATTAAGCCTATCCTGTTTAGGGAGATTGACTGCCATACATTCACCAGCCTGAATAACAAGTCATATTCATTGGTTTCTGTTTTAGATTTAATTTTACATAGCTAATGTTTATTGATTTCATTATGAGAAGTGTGGAATCAGTGCCAAAAAAAGGCTACTAAAATAATTCAGAGGAAATCAAAGATCCTTTAATGAAATAAAACTATAAGGGTTTGACTTGCTCAAACCAAGGTGAAGGTTGGGAAGGAACACAACTGGTATATAAAAAAATCTAAGGGAATGAATAGTAAGAACAGAGGAAGCTTATTTAGGCAAAAAAATAATGCTTGTAAAAGAATAAAATAAACAATCTTAAAAAGAATATTAAAAACATTCTAGGTGGAAAACAGAAGTAAGTTACAGAATAATGCATTTAAAGTAAATGCATAATAATGCACTGATATTTAGACATTGTTCTTTTTGCCAAAAATAAGTTTCATTTTCTCTTTTTGATTGTAAAAAGTGTTTAAGTGTGTTTTAGAAAAAGTCAATATATCAATTTTTTTACATATAGGAGAACATAGAAAATAAAGAACCATGTGTAAGAAGATGGCACATAATATGTTTATTTCCCTTAAAATTTTATTTATCCAAAAGGTAACAATTCAAAAGATACCCAGAACACAAAGAAATTTTAAAACTTTATCTTTAAAATCTTTCACTGAAAGGTACATGAAGAATAACATAGGCAATTCTAGATAAGATGAGAAGGAAGTGGATGTCCCCTTCCTTAGGAGAACTGTTCAAATAAAGATTATTTTTTATATAGCTGTTACATAGTGGGTCAGGAGTAGAGCTGACTCAAGACACTTCAACTGTAATTGTCTTCTTGTTTTTAAAAAATTTCAGAAAATATTTTCTTACATGCTTTTTGTATCTTATCTCTCTGCCAGACAATTTAAAAAGGATCGATTTGACTGCAAACATTATATCAGAGATCCACGAAGATGCCTTCCGAAGATTGCCCCAATTGGAGGAGCTGGTGCTCCGTGACAATAGGATAAGGCAACTCCCTGAGCTACCATCTACCTTAACATTCATCGATGTCAGTAAGAACAGGCTGGGTCGCAAGGGAATACGTAATGAGGCATTTAAAGTAAGTCTGGGTTTGATGGGAAAATCTTTTCTTCTCTCCAAAGGATTTGGTCACAAGAGCATCCTAAGTGGCCCTCTACTGTAACAAAGCCATTAAGATGATAAGCACAATGACTGTGCTGGGCAATCTATAAACATGGGACTAGATGTATGAGCACTATCAACTGGTCATGAGAAACCTTTTTATTCTCTGTTACCAAGACCCACGTAAGACCTGCAATGGCACACTATGTTTGTATCTGTGAATCAACTACTCACGTGACTAGCAAGACACCAGAAAGCTGCTTATTCCCTTACAAGTGGGCAAGAGCGAAAGGCAAAGTATGGATGCCACTGCTTCCAACTTATGCTGCCATGTATCTACATGTGCACTTCCTAGAGTATTCATAAAACATATGCTTTCCAGGCACCTTGAAAAGCAGGGAAACTGGAACCTCTGAGTAACTTTCTTTCCTCAATAATATTCCTGGGGAGAAGCAACAATGTACTGCTATTAATTGAATTTGAAAGCTGCAGTCATTATAGAATATAGGCTAGCTTCATATGTTAGACCTGGCTCATATGCACTATTCAGTTTCATCTAAGAAGGCAGTTGTAACCAGCTATCTCTGAATTTCTCCTTTGGAAGAAAGCTTCTTAATGAAGCAACCAACAACAGTTACTGAATCAGATATTTTCTCCTAGCAGGTGTTTGGAATGGGAATGATTAGCAGAAAACAGTTCCCCAAATTGAGACTCTGGCCTAACATTCTTTTCTTCTGCACTCTCCTGATTTTAGCCATGAAGGAGTCTCAGCCTTATCTTCTGTATTTGCCAAGAACACTCACCCTGATATCTCGGAGTTTTGTCAGTAGGAATTAAACTAGGAAACTGCACTTAAAGAAGTACCTCAGTACCATCAGAACTTGTGTGTGTAAAAAGGGTGGAAAGAGTATGCTACTGACACTTATTCACCTATACCAAGTTTATATCTTACTATTGTTATAATTACCAGATGAAGCTTCTTCTTCCACAAGTTAAGGATGAAAATTATCTACTCTCTGAAATGGAATGAGCAACTTATTTTTAGCTCAGGCATTTCTTATGCAATTATAAACTGCTTCAGCACCAATACACTTCTACAAAATTGCATAAACTTGACACAAAAGCAAGAAATCAGACAGAATAGGAAGCCTTTCTGTGTAATGACTGGGTAAGGCAGTATTTTTTCTTTAGCATAGACATTACATTTCTAATTAATAAGTCTTCAGACACTTCAATTTTATACTTTTTATTTTGTTGTTATTTTAATGCAAACACCTAATCTCTAACATTTCTCAGCCTGTGCAAATGGAAGTTCATGAGTGTCTGAATTTCTGCCTTTTCAGACATACCATGTTGAAACAAAATGTGGTAAGTATCCAGTGGTCCTTATTGCAGTGATAGATTTAAAACTTATTTGATACAGATTTTAAAAAACTTCTGTAATTTTCCCCTATCTTTTTTCTTCATTTTTTAGGATCTGCATGAACTGCAACATCTTTACATCACTGACAATAACTTGGATCACATTCCATTGCCACTTCCTGAAAGCCTCCAAGCTCTTCATCTTCAGGTAGGCTACAAAAGTAATGACTCTAAATATCATGTTCAAACAGTAAATAAAACTGGAAAGGGTAACTATATTTTTTTTTCCTTCTCTTTATCCGAAAGTGTAGTTACTTAACCAAACAAACTATTGGAAACACACAACTGACTAGTGAATAGAGTATTTGAAAGAAGTAAAATTTAGCTCAGCTAAGCATTAATTACTTGAATTTGTAATACCATATTTTTCAAACATAAATGTCTAGATTTATTGTTAGTACAGATTAAAGTTAGGTTCACAGCTGTCAAGAGCAACATTAGTCTCAGACACTCGAAGACAGAAATCCCTCACAACTGCTCATAAAAATATTACAACAGGAATGCTTTTAGATACCCAAAGAAAGGTACTTTACGTGTTGGTTGTTTCTATACCAGTGTGTTTCTTTCTCCTAATAAATATCATTCCCAGTTGCAAAGATTTATTCAGCCAAACTTTTCCATTTTATCGTATCGGAACATCCCATCCATCATCTTTCTGTATAACTATTTTTTGTATTTGATTTTACCTTTCAAACTTCTTTGTTTTAACCTTTTCTACCTCTGCTTCTTTCCCTTTTTCTCCTCTTGTACTAATGTCCAGTTTTGATTACCATAAGATGTTTATAACATAATACAGCAAAAAAAGTTTTAAAGAAGTGTCCTCGTATACTGTACATAATTTGACTTCCATCTTTCAATAAATAAATTTCTACAAATATTCTGCCTGCAAGCTGAATATTTTTTTCACCTCTTCATGCCAGTAAATACTTCAGTGCCATGTGCCACAGGCCAAAGCTAGTGAGCTGGATTTTTTCCACATCAGTTTCTGGCTGCCAAGAGAATGGAGAAAGGAAGAACTTTCAGACAGCTCTTGTTTTAGGAGATGACATTTTTAGGCTCAATTTCTAACTCTATTGTAGTCTAGCAATTAATTGTTGAAAATTGTTCACTTAAAGAACAAAAGTTCATTGAAGGTAAAGTATGTAAGAGGAATTTACACCTAAGGAATAAAAACTAAACCATGCAATCTTCCCTGTATATATACACATGTGAGTTAAACTACTGTGAGGGGGAATAGAGGAAAGAAATTTGTCACAGATCAAATTGCAGATTTGTGCCTTTGCAGGTTGAGGTGAATTAAGAAGCTGTCAGGTTGATCATTATGATTCTATGATATTTGGGCTGGCCTATGCTGGTTCCAATTTGTTTTAATATGGCTCTTGATTTTGATCCCGGAAGCAAAAATGCTCTGTATTTCCACCAGGACCTGCCTGCAAAGCCTGTTGCTGCTACATGGTTTGATTTACTCAGTTTTGAATCCTTGCACTGGCCCAGAAATTTTCCCCTTCTTGGCACTATTGACAACTTGTAGCCACAATCTGGTCCCTTGGGTTCAAACAGGCATCTCTCTTGGTACTGAAAATACATTTATAATTTTTTCTTCAAAGAGTAAAAAATTACTTCCAAGCAACTATTCTGACTCTTTTCTTTTTCTTTTTTTTTCTTTTTTTTTTCTTTTTTTTTTTTTTTTAATAGAACAACAACATTCAAGAGATGCATGAAGACACTTTCTGCAGAAGGAAAGATTTTACTTATGTACGGAGGGCTCTTGAAGACATCAGACTGGATGGTAATCCCATTAACCTGAGCAAAACACCTTATGCATATATGTGTCTACCCCGTTTGCCAGTTGGTAACCTCATCTAAGCTTTGACAGAAGCCAATACTGTTGTATGCTGTAAGAACTCTAAAGACACATTATTAGGTCACTGCTAAATTAAGCAAGATGCATTTTTTCAAATCTCATTAATTTGGGAAATATTTCTACTAATAATGAAATTGTTTACTGAGATACAAAAATAATATGAAAGACTACAAGTCAATTTCATTATCTACCCAGCTGTAAGTTGTATAGCAATATCAAGATAAATATTGTACTACAAAAACTGGGGGCAATAAATGTTAAACGTAAATGTGAAAATTTATGATTAATTATTCAGATCTAATGTATGAATTCAAAGGTTAAATAATTTTATATAATAAAACTTTGCTACAGCATAGTAAATAAAATATGTGTACATTATTGAATATTCATCCCCTTTTCATGTCTTTAACTATTTTTCTCTCGGTCACATACATTATTCTACTTCTTTCCTTAAATGCCCCTTCATTGCGGAAATGTACTAGCAGTATTCCAAAAAGCATGTTTTCTTTAGCAAACAAAATGTTTCCTTGAATTAATAATGAAATACAGAGATTAAACTTGTATCAAATTACCCAAAGGGAGTACATCAAATATTTATTTCTATCTTTGCAGTAGTAACTTGTTTTTGTAATGCTGATGAGACCCAAAGCTTTTATAAAGTTGCCTGTCAGATTATCTGGCTAATAAAAGACTCGTGTAAAATGGCTTATTTGAGAAATACTGAACTTTATTCTGCATTGGAAGTGGAAAAATATCCCCTTGACATACTTCCACAGTCACACAAAATATTGCATTTCAATATAATAAGAGACCAGAATTCAGAGACCCAAGTCACAGATATCGTTGGGAAGCCATGACTTTGTTTCCAATTACTTGAAAGTATCTCACTGCTCTTTTCTGCTTTACTCTTTAAGAGACATACCAGTCAAAGATTAGGAAATTCTCTCCCTTTGTATGAGTTAAACAACTCTTCTCTTTTTGTGGGGCAGCTTTAATACATTTTTTTTCTAGGGAGAAAGCTCCCAGAAAAGATTCGCTACCTACAACATAGGTACTTGCTTATTCTGTTCTTTAGTGACAAGCAGCAAATAACCCTTGCACATCATTAAACAGGTTTGATGAAAGACTTCAGGTAAAAATAATAAAAAAAAAAGCTGTAAAACATAACAAATCCTTCTGCTTACACAAGTTGATAGTTGTTTAATATCAAAGTTCCATTTCATCTAAATTCACCTACATGCTCCTTTAAAGCACAAGTGATACTGACTCTGTCAGGCCAAGCAACGGAAACAGTTCAGAGAGATCACATTCTTCACCCTCCTTGCAGCTTTGTAGAAGAGAACGCACTGGGAAAACACAGACAAGACAGCATGTTTGTAAAACGTCAAAGTTGAAGAAATACAGCAGGCTAAAATGCCTATGCTTTTATGACCACATCTTTATAATTTTGGCAGTCTTACTTGAAATCTAGATGAGCAAAAAACCCCAAACAAATAAAACAGAAAACATAATAGCTGGACTACTCACTTCTGTTAAAAATATTTTTCTTTGTTTGCAGACAAACAGAACAAAACCTAGAACAACATCTATCTTAATTTTAGCATTTCCTTCCAAAGACAAGTTGGTCTCAGATCTGAGGTCTCTTAGAGCTGAAACAATATTTCTTCTGCCTTCCAGTTGTCTCTTCTCTAATAATAACTAAAAGGTCAGTGCTTATTTAAAAAAACAACAACTTTTCAAGCTAGTCTTTGTTTAAAGCCTAAAATCTGAACCTATGGGATTGTGTTTAGCAGTCATAGGAATGACTTGCAATACATCCTTAAATACTCAGAATCTACAGTGTTTTATTCTTTAGCCACTTTGTTCTACCTTTGGGACTCAGCTTCCTTGTCCTGTAAGTATATAAATACCCAGTTTTATATTGTTCTGTCAATCAAATGAAAACTAATATTGAGGCCAAAAGCCATTATTTGTTCTGTTGGGATGCTGTCTTCTTCAAAATCTCTGTCTCCGTCAGTGTGTTCATTGATTGTGGTCACTGTCTCCAGAAGGTTATGATCTCTTAGGATCCATGTGCATTGCTTTCTAAATCCCAGCCAGAGCTCACACCCACCGTCACTTCTGGTGTGTCTGCATTGCTTGGGCATATGCCTTTGTTCAGACAGAAGCTTTAGGCAGGCTTTGGGCACACTTTGAAAAACAACCATGATTCTGGGCTGGGTTTCAATGTCTGTGCTCTCATGTCCCCAGTACACAGACTTTGCCCTGACATACAGAATACTGACTAATATACAGCCCGCAATATTAAAACATCTTTCAGAGCTCTCACATACATGGACATGCAGGCAAGGTTATTCCAAAAAGAATCCTAGTATTGCAGTAGAAATTTATCTCCAAAGACTTCCAAATAGAACTTCCTAGACAAGTTCACATGGTTAACATAGGTGCAGACATTGCCTCAAACTCCAACTCAAATAAAGTATCTTCCCAGTGTCTAGGAGGTAAGTAGAAGTTCTCAGAACTGGCCATAACTGCCGATAATAGTATTGCATAAACTAAGGAAGCGGTCAGAAAACAGTTTAAAAACAAACAAAAAAACCCCAAACAAACAAATCACTCTATTTCACCATTTGATTGCAATATAATTAATGTGAATATTAAATTCCTACAGAACAGATACACTTTTGTACCCAGCTGTATTTCATTACCTATAAAATATATGCATGAATGTCCACCTCTACTGTTTACTTCACACCCTGATTGTGAATCTTTTTCCTCTCCAGCAAATGGAGCTGTAAGCAAAATAACTTCTAGGTTTGAATGACTGACTTGCCTATCAAGGGCAAGAACATGGATAAATAGCCTTCAAAGGGTTACAGGGTATAATGAAATAGAGGGAACTGTGCTACCGAAGCACTCCTAGGAACTGAGTAGGGGATGGCGCTGGGAGAAAGGAGGCAAGATGAGGCAACGACAGGATATGGGGTGACATGACATGGGGCTTGTATTAGAAACAGTGTGACCAGCAGAAGTAGAGAGGTGATTGTCCCCCTGTACTCAGCACTGGTGAGGCTACACCTGGAGTATTGCATCCAGTTTTGGGCACCTCAATTCAAGAGAGATATCGAGGTGCTGGAGCAAGTACAGAGGAGGGTAATGAAGCTGGTGAAGGGCCTAGAGAATAAATATTATGAAGAACCCTTGAAGGAGCTGGGAATGTTTAGTTTGAGAAAGAGGAGGCTGAGGGGAGACCTCATCAGTCTCTACAACTACCTGAAAGGTCACTGTAGAGAGGTTGGTGCTGGTCTCTTCCCACAGGTAACTAGCAACAGAACGAGAAGGAATGGCTTCAAGCTGCAATAGGGTGAGTTTAGACTGGACATTAGGAAAAAAAAAAAAATCACAGAAAGAGTGACATTGCAATAGGCTGCCCAAGGAGGTGCCTTAGTCACCATCCCTGAATGTGTTTAAGGGTCATTTGGATATGGTGTTGGTATCTGGTTTAGGGGAGAACTTTGTAGAGTAGGGATGATGGTTCGACTTGGTGATCCCAACGGTCTTTTCCAACCTGACTAGTTCTATGATTCTATGATTCTATGATGAAATACGAGAGGAAGAAAGCAGATTTCAGAGCAGAGAGGTAATTCTTGTTCTCTCCTGTCTTGTTGAAAAGCTGAGAAAGAGTGGCAAAAATCCCAGAAGACATACTCTCTAGCTGCATTTATTTTATGCTAAAGAGGTTCTAGCAATTTCTGTCATTCACACCTCACCCCCCCTCCCCGTGCCATCAACAGCCCTTCATGGAACAGTGAAGCACGCGTGCTCTACGAAACAGAAAAGCATTGACCAGGAGGGGGCGCACTTAAAGCCCCTTTCACAGTTGCTGCAGTAGGTTGACTCAGTCCCTGAGGTCTTGTGCAAAGATGAAGCACTATGCCACGGTGAGGGATTTGTTGCGGATACCACGTCTGTCTAGTCTTAAACAATGAGGATGTTTGCATGTTGCAAAGAAAAAGCAGAAATTTCTGTAGCTGAAAAAAATCAACTACTGTACTGCAGAAATCAAGAAATACTAAATGGAATATAATATCTAAACCGCTTTGGGAAAAAATTCCAAAACCACAGACCAGAGCTCCATCCCTTTTATAGTAATGAGTCTATACTAATCTAATGCAGACTTTAACCGGTTGTGGTCATCTAGCCAAGGAGGTTACAGTTTCTATGTATATGTTCTTCTTTTTGTGTGGCTTCTCTGAACTTCAGCCCTTGTTCCACATTACAAATCCAATTAAGTCTCATGGAACTCAGTTGTGATGCTCAGGTACAGGCCTGCTTCATGTAAAGAGAACTCCTGAAGCTTGCTGCCAAAATCCATTCTTCAGAGGTTTGGGAGAGGTGCTCAGCATGAAGAGTGCATGTGGCTACCTGCTCTGTTATTTTTCATGCTACAACAGAATCAGGAAGATCAACAGAAATTACTTTGCTAGCTTAAGTATGGATAGTAGTGTGGTTGCAATTAGCAAGAATTTCTATGTCTGGCTTATACTGATCTAAGACAGCTTACAATGAATCATACTGATTCCCTTTATGTGATGTTTTGTAATGCTCGATGACGACAAGGTTATGCACAGAACTGCACATAAGGAAAAGTGGTTTGCTAGTTCTGAATGTGTTCTGTCAATAGCTCAAACTCACATTCTCTGCCAAGTTTATGAATTATTAGAAACAACCTTTATCTTCCTTTTTTGCTGTTACTTGTAATCTTTAGAAAGAGAAGGTAGAAAAAGGTAGAAGAAGGTAGAAAAAAATCCCAAATCTTAGGAAACACTCGTGGCATGTAAGAACATATTCTTTTCCTAAACAAGACATTGTCAGGTAGACACACTTTCATATATTTGGAAAGTATTTGTGTGAAAGGAATTTCATCTTTACATTTTACCTTCAAAGCATATGCTATTATTCTCAGCCTGAGCCTTGGCTTCTCTTCCTCTGTAGTTGAATGCCCTGCAACAGCACTGAAATCTAAGCCTTTGCTTGTCTGTCAAGCAATCCAAACTTTCCCCATTTAAATACATGTCAAGATTACACCTGTATTAGGGAAAAGAAATATTTTTACTTCTGTAGCTCTGAACATGTGATCCATGCAAAAAGTCAATGTGAAATGTCACCAAAAGAAGAAGCAGACAAAAACTCCTACAACATGTCTTTTGATCAGAAATGTCATGCCTGGCATACACTAGAAATAAAGAGTGCTGGAGATGCAGAAACTAGACAACTCTTTTCTTATTGACTTCTGTTTCCAATGACTGTAAAGACTCCTAGGGAATATTATCAAGGCCATAAGCAGCAGTGTAGCTGTCATTTTCCACTGACGTTTGTGAGAGAAGAGAATTTAGAAATTTTCTGCTCAAGTTACCTTCGCTCTGCTTTGAAGAATGAACATGGATGAACCGAATTTATTTTAGAAAAAAATAGATATAGAATATATAAGAGCCCTGAAAAAAAACGTGTAATGGAAAAAAAAAATAAACATTAGAGACTATGTCAGAACTGTACTCATACTATGAGCCTCTGCTTCCCAAGGAAAAAAACCAAACAAATTTAATAAGGACAATAGTCTGGTCCAAGTTCACAAGCCCAAGCAGACTCACTATATTCTCAGTTTTATTCATTATACACATAGAATATGAGATGTTGTCCTCTTTTCATTGTGAATGGATGTTAATGCAAAAATATTTTCTGTTCTCTGTGACTGACTCTGCTACCTCTCACCATTCATATTGTTGACATCTACAAGAACAGTATCCTCACTCTTATTTGGTTGCATTTAAAAACCATGTTTGTATGAATAATTATTTCAAGAGCACTGTATATGAGATTTGAGGTTCTCAGGTGAGTTTGAAAAAGTAAGGAAGCCAGAAGGACATAATAGAGGAAGAGAAACTTATTTCTCTGAATTTTAAAATGCAAACATTTCTCCCAGCAACTCAATCAGGCAGAGTTTTAGGAGGAAACCCAGACCTAGACCTGCCTAACATCAAATAATTGCTTCAAAATTCATTAATGGGATACAAAGGGTTACATTTTCAACACAGGAGGACAGGTGTACCACTTTAATTTAAATTCTCTACCCTCCCAGACCAAAAAGTATATAAATCCTTTGTGTGCAGAGTTTAAGTACCTGAGGATCAAACAAAAAGTGTTGCAGATAGTTCTCTTTGCCAACTACTCGATATTGGGGCAAGAACCTGGAAAGGCTATTTAGAATAAGGAATCAAATAATAATTAAAAAAGATAATAATAATTAACAACCCAAACCCAAACAAATGGTAATTTCCAGCTTTTCTGTAGCCAAGCCCTACTTGAGGACATTGGCTTTGCTTCACTGAATGCAGTTTCTTCTCTTTGTCCCTTGATACTTGTGTACTATTCTACTTTTCTAACACAGGATTTGGGTGCCTACAGAAAACACCTGCAATGTTTGACTCGCTGGCTGCAGAGTGGGACATCAATTTAGATGCCTGATGTCTTTCACACTGCAGGATCTTAGTGCATAACCAAAACAACTGCAGCTCCTGCTAGTTTGAAATTACTGTATAAAGAATAACAGGGCCACCTTAATTTAACAAAGACTATTAACCTTTCTCTTTTTTATTTTTTTTCCTTCTTTTTTATTTTTTTTTTAAAAAAACATTCCTTTGTGGAGCTGAGCTCCGTGACTGTAAAGATAAATAAGCAAAGCCTTTAGCTATCTCTACAAAAAGTGGTGCAAGAGAGATTTTTTACTAATCTGCATAATCACATAATAATTTCGTGGGCTACTACTGCCATCGTGTGTTGATGCACGGTAACACTTGATAATATACCAACACCTTACCTTAAGGGCAGATGTGACCTGTCTTTTATATTTAATAAACTTAATCCTATGCCCATTATTTACCTTTGATGTTTAATGAAAGCTGAAGAAATGGGAGACTCATAAGAAAGAAACAAAGGAACATTGTGTGGATTTTTGGTGTGCTTTTTTGTGTGGTTTTTGTTGTTGTTGTGGTGGTGGGGGATTTTTGTGTGATTTTTTGTTGCTGTTGTTTGTTTGGGTTGGTGGGGTTTTGTTTGGTTTTGGTTTGTGTTTGTTTTTATATATATATATAAGCCTAGAAAAAGAAAAAAAAAATCTTTTTTAAGGAATAGTGCAAACAAACATTTTCTATTTAAAAAAAAATTCTACTGTTTTTCTTATTTTCTACTTAGATATATTAGAAATGTCATCAGAAAACCTTATGTCTGAGGGTGTCATACTATACAGGCTAATATTATAGATACTCTAATCATTAAGTATGAAAATCCAGAATCCATGGTGACATCTTTCAGCAAAAGATGGGCACAGATTCTGGTATAAGTGTGAATTTGCATCACTTAATACAAACCATAAGCCTGATCTGACAGTATCAGTGGATTGAGAATGGGGCTAAAAAAATAAAAATCCCCACTTCTTCCTAGCTACACAAGCTTTTTGCATTTCCACCAAGACAAACACAGCCACAAAAAAACCCCACCCTTAACTTTGTGTGGTAAGAATGAGGACACACCATCTGGTTTTCCATCAACAAGTATATTATATAACACCTGTCTTCAACCTAGCAGTCTTTTATAAAGCTTTTTGTCTTACCATAACATAAAATCTTTATCTATCTATCTATCTATCTATCTATCTATCTATCTTTATCCCAAGAAGTCTAAAAAAGAGATGCAACAAATAGCATTTGTTGTGATGTAAATATACTATGTCCAGAAAATTACTCTCGTGATAGACCTGCTATTCCTCTTCCTACCTTTCACGTTAAAATGATAGGAATTAATTTCAACAGGTGATGTTAGGGACTGGATGCAGAATTTTGAATCAGGAGAGTGAGAAAGGGTTTTTCCTGGTGCTGACTTTCTGTGCAAGCTTGTGAAAGCTACTTAGTCTGTCCACATCTTCTTCTGCCACACTGCTGTAATAATGTTGATTCATTTTTTACAAGGTGCTTTGAGGCTGGCAAAAATTAGGACTGACTAACCTTAAAGCTGTACCTGGTCTGGAGTCTTGGCTTATGCTGAAGAAAGGCACAGACTCACCCTGTCCCAC
>NW_009952366.1:4881686-4888908 GCF_000747805.2 Chaetura pelagica | reverse complement strand
CCCCCACCCCTGCAGCTGCTGACTGAGGATGAGGTCACAAAAGCTGGTGCCCTTGTCCCAGTCATCACCCCCATGTCACAAACGTGTCCCTCTGGTTCCACCAGGCAGAGTGGCAAGGCAGTCTGTCACTTTACCCCCAGACCACCCCAGGCGAAGACCCTTCGTGGGACAGCAGGGTGTCAGCATGGCGTGGACACCGCCTTTCTCCCAGAGCTTCCAGCCAAACAACCCCGACGGGGACAGAGATGCTGCCTCAGCTTCAGAGCCAGACCCCAGCAGGAGAGAAGACCACTTCTGGCATAGAGAACCCAGCCAAGCCACACCACCAGCCACAGTCAATCCTAGACAGCAAGAAGAGGCACGGCAAGGTGAGGGCAGTGGCAACAGCCTAGTGCAGCAGCAGCAGCAGGTGCGGGCAGAAGACCTGCTCCACTTGGTCCAGGAGTTCAATGGGGCTGCCTGGCTCAGAAAAAAAAAGCAGCGCATGAAAAAGAAGTATTTTAACAAAGAGAATAAGCTAGGGCAACAGGGGAGGGAGGACCTCACAGAGCAGTATCCCTGTGCACCTTCCTCCAGTGGTTTCAGGAGGAAGAGTGGCCAGCAGGGCCAGCGCAGGTCTCCTGTGCATGGAACACGTAAGCAGCACAGGAGGGCACGCCGGCGGCGGCGTGACAGAAGGAGGAGTCAACAACAGCGACGCACTGAGCCCCTCCATCAAGACCAAGCAGGTGGACAGAGCAGCAGTGGTCAAGATGAAGGGCTGCTCTGGAATGTGAAGAAGTGCTGCTGGGCCAAGATCTCACAGGTGCCAGAGGAGATACTGCAAGAGGCAAGCAGGCGCCTCCGCCCCATGAACATGGCAGGGTACTGCCTGCCAGGGATGTGCACACCTCACCACACCAGGGCCCCCAATCAGTACACGTGGAGAAATGAAGAGGAATCGGTAGCAGTGATCTCTGGAGGAAGCTGTAACTATAGTACTGCAGCTGAGGACTTCCTGCTTGTGGACCCTCTCCCTTCTATGGTCCAGAAGGATGAATTCACATCTACAGAAGAGGAGGAGGAGGAGTATGAGGAGAGGACAGAGATTGCCCACCAAGAGTAGAAGTGCCAAGATAATATCTACTGTGAAACACACAGTGGAGTGACAGCACATGGAAAGCATCTGACTTGTAAAATCATCAACAACTAAGAGGAGGCAGGCTCTTGGCATTCAGCTCCCTAAATAAATATGTCTACACTTCCAACCCTGCTTCCTACTGCCTAGTGATTCCCATACACTGAATAGGGCTAGCAGAATAGTGGGGCCAGTTATGGGCCCCATAATTTCATAAGGATGTTCAAGTAACTCAACTGTGTCCAGAGGGGAGCAGTAAAGCTGGTGAAAGACCTAGAAGGAACATTATATGAGCAGTGGCTATGGACTCTAGGCTTGTCTAGCTTAGAAAAAAGGAGGCTGAGGGGTGGCCTCCTGGCTCTCTGCAGCTTCCTGAAAAAGGGGATGTGGAGAAGGGATATGCTGATCTCTTCTCCCAGCTATCTGGTGACAGGACACATAGGAATAGTTCCAAGTTGTACCAGGAGGGGTTCATACTTGACATAATCATAGAATGGTTTGGGTTGGAAGGGACCTTAAGGATGACCTAGAACCAGTCCCCCCTGACATAAGCAGGGATTCCTCCCAGCAGACCAGATTGCTCAAAGCCCCGTCCAACTGGGCCTTCAACACTTCCAGGAAGGGTGGCATCCACAACTTCCCTGGGTGACCTGTGCCAATGTCTCACCACCCTCACAGTAAAGAATTTCTTCCTAATGTCTAACCTAAATCTACCCTGCTCCAGTTTAAAACCACTACCATTTGTCCTGTCATTACATCTGCAGCTTCCCTGTAGGCCCTTCAGGTATTGGAAGGCTGCTATAAGGTCTCCCGCGAGCCTCCTCTTCTCCAGGCTGAACAGCCCCGATTCTCTCAGCCTGTCTTCATAGCAGAGGTGCTCCAGCCCTCTGATCATATTTGTGGCCTTCATCTGGACTTGCTCCAGCAGCTCCATGTCCTTCCTCTGTTGGAGGTTCCAGAACTGGATTCAGTACTCTAGGTGGGGTCTCATGAGAGCAGAGGAAAATACATACCTTACTCAACCTGCTGGCCGTGCTTCTTTTGATGCAGCCCAGGATATGGTTCACTTTCTGGGCTGCAAGAGCACAGTGTCAGCTCATGTTAAGCTTCTCATCAATCAACTCCCCCAAGTCCTTCTCCTCAATCCATTCTCCACCCAACCTGTAACTGTGCTTGGAATTGCCCCAACCCAGATGCTGGACCTTGGACTTGGCCTTGTTGGACTTCATACAGTTTGCATGGGTCCACTTCTGAAGCCTGTCAAGGTCTCTCTGGATGGCCTCCCTTCCCTCCAGTTTGCTGCCTACATCACACAGCTTCATGTTGTCAGCAGACTTGCTGAGGATTCACTCAATTCCACTGTCCATATTACTGACAAAGATCTTAAACAGCATTGATACCATTACTGTCCCCTGAGGAACTCCACTCACCACTTGTCTCCATTTGGACACTGAGCTGTTGATCACAACTCTGAGTGCAACCATCTATCCAGTTCCTTATACACCAAGTGATTTATGCATCAAGTCCATATCTTTCCAATTTAGAGACTAGGATGTTGTGCAGGACATTCTCAAATGCTTTGCACAGGTCCAGGTAGACATCAGCTGCTTTCCCTTTGTCCACCAATGCTGTGACCCCATTGTAAAAAGTCACAAAATTTCTCAGGCACGACTTGGTAAAGCTGTGTTTGTTGCCATTAAGAAACAATTCTTCATCAAGAGTGTGGTCAAACACTGGGACAGGCTTTCTAGAGAGGTGGTTGATGCCCCAGGCCTGCCATTCTTTAAGAGGTATTGGGAAGATGCCCTCAAGATCATGCTTTAACTTTTGATCAGCCCTGTCCTTGTTAATATACTAGGATAGATGAGAATGCCACACACCAGTTAGTACAAATTTTTAGAATTTTGCTACATTACTGAACTAGTTTGAACTTTTTACAGCACATTTTCTCCATTAATAATCTACAAGTTGTGCGTCATCTTCTTGACTTCAATAATGGACCACTGACACTGTATTGTTCAGATGTTGCCATGCAGGAAACTGTTTTAAAAGATTCTGAATATGAGCTCAGTTATTAAGTTGAAACATCTTTCTTCAGAACTACTTCTGCCATTATTTATATATATTAAAAAATCTTTCAGAAGTGCTTGTAATGTGGCAATAAAGCTTTAAAGCCTAAATTTTGAATATCTGATTGTTTTGTGCATTTCATCTGCTTCTGTGACAAAACTGGGAAAAGCAGATCTGTGGTACTGCTCAGTAATATAGCACAGCATGGCTTAAATATTGAATTTCTGTTTTAAATGCTTCTAGGGAAAAGAAGCTTATTGCATTTTTAACAGTTTCATCTTCTGACAAAAGAAACTGCATTTGTTAAGTAAATGCTGGTTTTAATTTAGGGTGTAGATACAAGAAATGAAAAAAGTTAGAAAATGGAAGATGTTCTTATAACAGTAAAGAGACTGGACAAATTCTGTTAAAAGGATCTCACAATGAAAAACATCATCTGAGAGAAAATATCACCTATTTCTTTTTCCTTTTTTTTTTTTTTTTTTTTTTTTTTTAAGTGGGCTAATACAGAGAAATATTTGGCTCTAAAGTGCTCTCGCAGCTAAGAGGCTGAAGCAACACTAACTTTATGGTGACATCAGAATTAACCTTGTTTATCAAACTGCATTTTATGTTTAAGATAAGCTCTCCAGACAACCAGTATCTAATAATTCCAGCTGACATATAAATACTTTCAAAGACATGGCACATTAACAGGATATGAATGTGAATTATTTATGTATGAGTAACATTTCTTAAGCTTCCCAAATAACCTTTCATAATGCCTCCCAAATCACACACTTCCTAAAACATGAATTTATTGTGAACTCTGTCTGAATAAATAATTGTAATGACATCAGAAGGAACATAAGATCAGTCTAGTGTTGACATTTCCATTAAAAAAGCTCATTACATAAAAATCTCAATCACTAATATTTTTACTGTATATACTTAAGTATACACTCAGTTTAGCAAATTGAGGCCAAAAGAGTACTGCCATGAACACCATTAATAGCACTCCACACACCTGGCAGTATCTCTTTATTGTACATTAATGAAGCTGCAAGGCTTTTTTCCTGTTTCTTGTTTCCTGATAATGGTGCTGGAAAACAAAGTCCTATTCTTCATCTACTGAGTGTGACACTGACAGAACTAGTTATGACCTTTTGCTCCTTCTCGCTGGGATTGTATCATAAAAGCAGCACAGCAAGATGGTCTCTCTTTCTTACCATGGTCTCATGTACCAGAGACAAGAGATTAGAGTGTTTAGTGTTTCATTTTAGCTATCACATGCAAATGGTGAACAAAAATAATCTGAGAACAGCCTTGCAGACATTAGCTTAGAATTACCTTGAGAGATAAGGTTATCTGGATTAGTATCTGTGCTCCACTGTGCAATTTATGGTACTACAAAGACATACAGAGCCAAGAGAATAGATTAAGGTCACACTGAAGAACGGGCATTGATCTCTTGAATGCTAAGTAAGTATTTAAATTACTGAGCTATGAAATGGTGCCAGAATAGTATTATCCCCAGCTTCAGAAACTTGGAGAATCTCTTCTAATATGGCTACACTACAAAGATTCAAAGAAAATAAGCCCATGCTGTCTCTACGACAGTGTTGGTAATAGATGTATTGATAAGAAATAGCTACAACCACATAGGTTATGACAGGTTCAGAGTGATAGCTAGGTAACTCTTGAGTAAGGCTGCTATATCATCAGGGATAACTCAGCTAAGCACCACATCTCTCCTTCACAGTTTATCCTACAGTTCTGATATCTCAGTGACTCCTGAAGTTGTGTTGCTGCTGTTGGCTCTTGAATTCCTCACTGTGACAAGTTAATTATTCTGTGTTGGGTGTGATGATAGACATCCAAAGGACCCTTCATGTCACTTGAGAAAACTGCTAAAGAAAACAGGACTATTGAGAGAGCCCTTTACATAGAAGCTCTGGGATGCATTCATCCTTATTTGACTTTCATGTTACTTTGATCTAAAACAGCTTTTGAGAGAAAGTCAAACTAAGCCAGGTCTGAAGACATGGATGTAATGGAGAGAGTCCAGTGAAGGGTCAGGAAGACGGTTAAGGGATTGGCACATCTGCCACATGACAAGTTGCTCATGAGCTCCGACTGTTCAACTTGGAGAAGGATGGGGAGTACATTATTAATGGTATAAACGTCTAATAACGGCAGTAAAGAAGACAGTCCAACACTTCTCAGTGGTGGCCAGTGAATGGACAAGAAGCAATGGGCACAAATCGAAATGCAAGCAATTCTATTTAAAGTTGAGAAACACTGACCATCTCAGTGAGAGCGACAAAACACTGAGACAGACTGCCCAGAGAGGCTGTGGAATCTCTATTCCTGGATCTTCAACTGACTGGGCCCAGCTGACTGGGCACCGTCCCAGGCAACCTGATCTAGGAGACCTTGTTCTGAGCAGGATAGTTTGGCTTGGCAGTCTCCAAAGGGACCTCCTAATCACTGTGTGATTCTGTAAACACCTTACCTTGGGTGTTTTTCTCCTTTGGCAACACAAAGTAGTTGTCAATCACTACTCTAATAAACCAGCTATTCTATTGAAAACACAGCTCCACACCATTAATGACTTAACAGTGCTCCTTTGCATTTACCTTCCTAGTGATCATGAATGAAATTTTTGAAAAGCAGTAAAATTCCTGCAGAATTATAGTTTAAATGGAAGGTGTGGCTTAGAATACACATCTCAAATGTAAACATTAAACAGTACTTGTAATTGTTTCCAAATTAAGCCACATAAATTTAATAAGCTGCAGTGTTAAGGATATGTTAAAAAAAACAAAACAAAAACAACAAACAATGTCTATTATAATTTATTTTTATTTTTATTTTTTTCAAATGAGACATCCACATATTGTTGTTCTATTATGGATCATTATAATTACAAAAATACAAAATTATAACAACCCTCAAAATCCATGAAATATAATCTGGTACTGCAAGGCACTAGACCGATTATCATTCTGTGGCAACTGCTCCATCAGAATAGAGATTTGGGCACCTTGCTTTGAGAGATGCTTAGGAAATTAGTATACAGTATTAGAAAATTATATAGTTGTTTACAAAGACTGCAACTAAATTACCTTCTGATCCCAGTTTCCCATCCAGGAAGTCTTCATTTCTGGTAAGCACCTTCTGTAAAGCCAGCTCTCTCCCGGTTTCCCCTTTCTTATTTAGACCTCTTCCTCGGTCTTCTCTAATATTTCCAGACTGAGCAGCTGAACATTTTCCCTGTATCCATCTGACTCACACCATAAGCCTAGAAATCTAAAATGCCCAAGGGACTGTTGTGCAGCTCTCTGTACCATTAACATGGGCTCTGGCATAATTTTGGCCAGAATGAACTTGTGTTCTTCCAGGCAACACCTGGAGTTAGCAAAGCCAGAAGTCTGGATGTGGCCATCTTGTTTTCAGTTGGAAGGGATTTGAGCTATATAGAAATAAACTATGCTGTGTCAGTTGGTTCAAGGCCAAAGAAGCCCATTTTTTTACTAAAACAGATACAGCTTCAAAGTCTTTGTTCAAATCTGTATACCCTTCCTTTTCTTGCCTGATCCACCCTCTCTAATCTCTAGGTTAAAATTAAATATTTTCTTCCTCTACATTACTGGATAGGAGCACAAAGTCACACAGCACAGAAGCAAGCTTCCTACTCTGCATTTAGACTTCAGTTCAAATTCAGCCTGCATTAAAGCAGAGGTACCCAAGTCCTTTTGAACCCCTTCCACTATGCATGTGTACCCATGTGGCGAGCACACGTGTGCTCAGAGCAGGTAGAATCCTCACAGACCGCAAAACCTTTGCAAGTCTCCTATAGTTGTTAACTAAATTGCACTTTGTGAAGGACCAGGTATTTCCTTACACGAACATGAAATGTCCTTTGAGTCAGCCGACAAAACTGACTTAAAACGGTGTCTCCACGCTGCACTGAACCCCCTCTGTGTGTATGGGGGGGGGAGCAGCTGCTGCAGGGGAGGAGCCGTGGCCAGAAGCAGGGGCAGGACTAGGTCC
>NW_009952366.1:4879002-4880783 GCF_000747805.2 Chaetura pelagica | reverse complement strand
GCTTGCCTGCCCGCCGCCGCTGCTGCCAAAAGTCCCAGCGCCGCTGCAACCGCCGCGTTTCCAGCGTCTGCACACCTACGGTCCCGGAGCCGCGCACCGACTGCCGCCGCTTTGTGGTGGGGGGGGCGGCCTGCGCTTGGAGTGCCTGCAGCCTCTTTGCTACCCAGCTCATCCTACCTGCACTGCCGCGTGGTGAGACAATTCCGGCTACCCCAGCTTATAGGGGAAAATATAATCCAGCCATTCGGGCAAATCCCTCCCCTCTGCTTCCCTCATGTGAATAAGATGTGTAACTAAGGTGTACCCATATATGTTTAATGTGTTGTAATCACTCCTTTTGAACCTCCTGCCCCAAATTGCTTTGTTTTCCCCACAATAAACCTTGCTGTTGTTAGAAATTTAGTAAGCACTGAGCGAGTTATTCACTCAAAAAAGTCGGGACATAAGTTCCTGTATCCTCTGTGTGAGGCGATACCCACGTGTGGATCTCTCAGCAAATCCTGATAAGTTAATACACTCCAATAAGGAGATATAATAGGTCACGGATCGTGACACACTTATTTAAAGATTCTTAAATGGAAGAAAAAATAGTGAATTATTTCTTTTTCATGCCCAACAGAAGAGGTACGCCCTAAACCAAAATACATTCTTCAGTTCAATATCAAGCTCCTGGTTGAAAAAGAAGGACCATAAGGATTTTTAACAGGGAAATAAAACCTTTTCATAGTCTTGCTCTCAGAAATGGCTAAACAAATTTGATTAAAAGTTTTCCAAAAGTTAAACTGTTAAACTGAAGAAGGTATCCACCATGGAAAATTTCAGTCCCATGCTTAACTTCGCAGTTACAAACATCTAGAAACAGAGTATTATAATGAGAATTACCACTGATTATAAGAAAGTGCTTAAAATTACAAACTAGTGAATTACCAACAAAAACTGAATACATGTTAAGTAGTTGTTCCCCCATGAAATTACACCTGAATAAAAACATATTCTGAAGAATGCAACAGTACAACAGATGGAATAAAATAGCTTTGGTCTGTGCCCAAGTTTTCATATCTAACCTGAGTTGGGAATCTTCCCACCTAACCTTAGACATCTACAAGAGCATGGTCCAGACACAAGAGTAAAAACAAATGACTTTCAGCCCTGCAAGTGCAAGAAACATTGTCTGGGTCACACTGAGCTCAGCTACATGCTCCATTCACATAGCACAGCTGATTTTAGCCCTGAGAGGTAATGATGATTTCTGAGGCAATATACAGCTTGAATTGGTGCAACGTTTCTTCAGACTAATGCATGCATTAGGGAGACACTAGCAGGATATAGTATTTATGTATCCACTGCTTAAGATGCCCATGGAAAATTTTGGTCATCTAGGCAAGAACAAATGGTACAGACCCTTGAGTGACAATGATTTCAGTCACAGGGTCAGCCAGGTTGTGATACTTAGCTATGCCAAATTTGAGATCCCACTACTGTACGTACCAGTTGCTCCAAGATGTGAACAAAACTGGCCCTTAAATTATCTAAACAGCTTTAAAAATCTTTCTGGGTGTGAAAAATCCGGATGGAAATCCCTAAGCAATTACTGATTCTTCCTCTGTATATGAACAAACCTTCTCCTTCCCACCTCCCTACGTTTTGCCACGGAGCGGTGCCCGATTCCCAGCAGGTCCTGCTGGTGGCAGAGCCACCGTCCGCCCCCAAGGCTCTCCCAGACAGACACAGCCCCTCTCACAGCCCCTCTCACAGCCCCTCTCACAGCCCCTCTCACAGCC
>NW_009952366.1:4875386-4878827 GCF_000747805.2 Chaetura pelagica | reverse complement strand
GGGCAGCACAGCCCATCCCTGCCCCTTCCTCCCAGCTCGGCGGAGCGGCTTTTCCAGCAGCTGAACGAGGGCTTTTCGTTCAGAAAGCTGCAAAGCAGGGAAGTCGAGGCATTTCAACATTGTTTGTTTAAGCGCTGTTTTTCGCAAAGAAAGGGATGGGCCACCTGCAGGAAAAAGCTTTATTTGGGATTTTAGCTTTTTTTTAGATCCAAGTTTTCATTCCTTGCTCTGAAACCCTTCCCTGTTCAGCAGAGCTTTTTGCATCAAGTGCCGTAGCCTGAAAGGACCATATCACAGCTTCAAGATACCCGTTCAGTTTCCCTAATAAATGACTAAGGCATCACATTACTTTGGCATGTAATGGAATGTCCTCTTAGGACAAGTCTTAAATAGTTTAATAGTCCTAATAGTTCAATACGTGAGTGACAAAAGTAGTTCAGGAAAGCAAGAATAGCATGCCCACAGGCATGTAAAACCTGAGTTGTCATAGAATCACAGGGTTGGAAGTAACTTTTAAGATCATCTAGTTCCATCCCCTGTGCCATGGGCAGGGACACCTTCCACTAGACCTGTCCTCAACTGACTGTAGTCATGTCCACCAGTACCTGGCCTGCTGAACGACGATAACTGAGTTGCTAAAGTATTTGGAACTTTGATTTTTCTACAGGTTAAATTATGATATTACTAGATATGTCAGCATGTCCAATCCATTCATAAACTGTTCAGAAAGCTCTGGATGCGCACTGCAAACAAGTGTCTTGTGTATCTTGGGGTTATCCCAGCTCTTATTTGGGGTGAGGAGTATTTTTCATCACTACTAAGAAGCAAGGACTGGAAAACAGAAAACCTGGTTGCAGCTCCAAAGCTGAGGGTTGGGAGTGGGAGGAGAAAAATTTAAGCCAGTAAAATTTCCTGAGAAGTGAAAAGCATCAACAGCCTGAATCTCACTGCTGGTGGGAGTAATAGAAGTAGCTTTCCATCTGCTCAGCAGTAGTGTGGAGGGCTAGTCAGAGTCCAACAAAGCACTTTCCTGCTTGGAATTACCGTTTGTCAAAAATGAAACAAAGATTTTGGGATCACGCTGACAAACTGTCATTGCTTAACAACGATGACAAGGGAGATTCTACTAAAAGCGAAAGGGAACATATTTTGGGCTTGTTTCCAAATAAATTTTCATTAATGTTAGCAGGAAATTGGGGAAACTGAATTATCTATCAATGTTAAGACCAGGATCAAGGTGCATCTTACATCCAAAATTACTGCTCAAAATGACCATTATATTACACTGCCATGTGTTCTGGATGTATCACAAAGAATGCATAAAAACTTCTCTAACAATATTTTAAAGGCTTAAAAAAATACACATTTGGATTGTTTAATGTCTTTGCCTCTACAGAATCGAGCTCAAAAGCCCAAAACTATCCTGAAGATGAGGGACGATGAGGATTTTATGTCCATAGGCTGAAAAAAAAAAATATAAAAAAATAGAGATACATTTATAGAGGTGCCTACAGTTGATGCAGGACGCCACTGAATTTGGCAAAACTCCACACAAAAGGAAGAATTGCCATTCTAGGGCTAAATCTTCTCCTTTTTAGCTCAGCAAAGTAGAGGCTAGGGATGTCTCTGCTCCTAAATGTGGAAGAAAATCTACTTATAATCAATTGTCTGAGGTGATGGAGGCGTATTGAAATATAACAGTAAGTTTCAGAAAAAAATGGTGCTTGGCCAGAAAACTTGCAAGGTTACAAATGGTGTATGAGGTCTTTATGTACAATGCAGAGCTGAACAAGCCTATCTGTTCTCCTCAGAAATCTTTCTTTTCATAATTTTGCTTCTTTTGTAGGTAATCAAGCTCCTGCAGACTTTTTAAAAGCTAGAAAATTGTCCAGTTTGCTGTAGCTTTTCAGCAGAATGGCAGATGCAACAAAATTATTTTCCTGTTATTTCAGTGACTCCACTGGGAGGACCTTTGCCTAGGGAAATAAACTGCCTGACTGTTTTATTGTCTCTACCTGCTCCCACCATCCAGCCCATGACAGCAGGTAGGGGAGTAGTTTGTTAGATAAATTACAATAACCCAAGCCACATCAAGCTTATTTCTCATCCTTATATTAATAAGGATGTCATTTAAATGAGTGGGACTCTTATCAGTTCATACAAGTAATACATCTCATCCACGTTATTTAAAATCCAAGGAGATTGATCTTAAACTTGTTTTCAACAACTTTCTCTGCTGCCCTGTCTAATTTTCAAAGAGATGTCTTGCCTCTAGAAAGAAAGTAATTTAATATGTTTTTCTAGTTGCTACAGTAGCTGAATGATAATATATGGTTTGTGAAATTACATCCTTTCTTTGGTGATGGGCAATAAGATAGAGGGAGATGCATGAATGTATACGTAGGAGAGATTCAGATAAAAGCTGTATTTTGGCAGGGCAAAGTCTGCTTTTAATCCACAGAAGTATCTCTAGTGTAGAAAAGAGTATTTAAAAACCCACTGGCAAGCTAATGGTTTTGGCAGAACATTTCTCCTGAAAACATGTTCCAGTGTGAATTGTCTCTAAAAAACCCCTCAGATAATAAATTAAAATAAAATAGTTGAAAGTACTTGTGCACATTTACATCCTTAAGCATGTACTTTATTACATCATGTTTTAAAAAAACAGCATTTCTTTAGCAAGAAGATGGCTAATTAGAACAGACATGTCCAGAAAGCTGCTGTAATATACTGAAAAAAATCAATTTTTTTTTATTTTTAGAACTTAGTCTTTTAAATACATGCCCACACTGATTAAGATAACTTTCTTTTCCGAATAAGCATCCAATTTTTACATTAATTTCTTATAAATCTCTTTATTATTTGAAGATATTTTATAGATAAAATTTATTCAGTGCTCAGAGTGGGGATTTACTGAGGCAAATTTCTGTTTGGATAATCATTTTACCAAGAAGAAATGTTTTAAAGATTAGGCTTATGTGATGGATGCCTTTTTACCTCAAGAGTAAGAAATATTTTTTAAAAATCTTTTAAAAATAACAAAAAGAGAACCAAAAATACCAAATAAGATGGGCAGCCTTGTAACATGTCAGAATAAAGCTAAGTGCCTTGGAGAAGGAATTAAGAAAGCAATCAAACAGAAGGCAGAACTGAAGAAAGCCCTGTGACTGGAGGGCCTTCTAATGAAGCACATGTTCCTACCAGTCAGCATTTCCTTTGGAAGGCTAGAACACCCTTGTTTGCTCTTTAGTGACAGATTAAGCACAGATGGCAATTCAACAGTCTTGTCTGTGCTTGTTGGCCCAGAGAACGTGACCTGCATCTGTTTTAAGCAACAGACTAATGTGTTTGCTCAACAAAGCAGCAGGCATTGCTGAGTAATCCTTGGATTCACATGAGAGCCTTTTTTCTTGCCTCTGAGACTTTTCCAATTCGGAAGAG
>NW_009952366.1:4859260-4875018 GCF_000747805.2 Chaetura pelagica | reverse complement strand
AAGAGCAGGTGTTCATATGTGTTTGTTCTAGGATGAAAGATGGCTTTCTGGAACACTGCTGAAATTTCTATTTTGACAGATTTTTGTGGAGAATGTGAAAATGAGCACATTATGTTTCACAGAAAAGTTAGTGGAATGCTATGCCACAAAAAATTTGTTCTTAATCTGTTAGGACAGCAGGCCATGATTCAAATGTGCATTTAAAAGAAAAATAAAAATATTTGTTGCAAGTCTAAGAGTAATTAGTATATAGATGTGTAACATTTTCTTCAGACCAAGTGTTTTTGTGAAGTAAACTGAAATCCACACATGGCAAGTTTATCACCTGTATTTCTACCTCTCACTAAAGTTATGAAAACAGCATTTGACTTCAATCTAAAGCTCAAATGTGCTGAAGTACCTGAAACTAAGGCAATATCTATAATGATCTTGAACTAGCTAGCAGCAGACCAAAATCTGGTACGTTCCCAAACACAGGCCCCTCCACGTCCATGTTGATCTTGTTGTTTGCTGTTGAATTTAGTCTGTTCCAAAATCATAATTGTCTTTTGAAAAGAGCTTAAGAGGTACTCTAGCCACTTCTACCCCTGCAGATTTCCTGTTGGACACATCTCTGGGGATATCACTTTGAGGGCAGATGGCTAGAGGTCTGGCCAACGCACACTGGGGCCCATCTGTACTGCACCTCTGAACATGCGGCCATACATACAGTAAAGCTGAGACTCCTGTGTAGATGTGCCAGGTATTCTCATACCTGCCCTTCAGAGAATGTTTCTCACAAACCATTCTGCACTGGAGGAAAATATTGAAACCATTCCAAGATTTCAGGTATTCCCAAAATGTGCTGTTAGTCTTAACAAAGTGTTTGTTTGTTTAAAAAATAAACAAAAAAAAAAAGAAGTTTCCTTGTTGTGTACATTTCTCTGCATCTGTGGATAAAACTTAGTACATAACTTGTCCTTTGTTCACAAAGCTGGCAAGATATAATTAATGTGGGAAATAAGATTTTTCTGGAAAGAATTATAAGGTACTAGCCAAGAGATTTCTGAAAATGCTGAGATTCTAATGGTTAAACCTGGCTTTATTGTTTTGAAACCTAAACGAAATCTTCACCTTCTATGTAACATTTTAACAACTACTATTTCTAAAAAATAAAAATAAAAATATAGAAATAAACCCCATTATGTTTCAAGATTTTTTTGTTGAGTTTTGAAGAGTTAAAAGGCCAAACGTATTAGCAGGGATTTCCATCTGCTTATGTCACAAAGATTTTTTTTTCCAAAATCAGTTTCATTTATCCTTTTTTCACTGTGATGACATAGTATCACAGCAGAATATGGTTGTGGAATGTAAATTTGAGGGTATTGTGGAAGAAAGGCTGAGGACTGCATCATGGAAATAAGGAGACACTATGCATAATTAAACCACAATGGTAATTTTTAGGCATTTTTGTTATATACTTATTTGGAATATACCTTTTTTTCAAGGAAAATAAATTTCATAGTTCTCAGATAATTCAGTTATCATTACCTGCAATTTAATAGTTAATTTTAATACCAATAGCTGTAATACCAATACTTCTTAAAATCAGTTCATAAAACTCTTTAGACTCATTAAAAACTCTTTAGAAATTAACTTGAAGTTCAGTTTTAAGAGACCCATAACTCAACAGGTTTTTGCAACCCTTCCAACTCTTTTAACCATAATTTTTCACTATTGCCTTACAAGGGGAACAGGATATAAATTCTACAATTTTAAGGAGCTCAGAACAGGGGGATTTGGAGGCAGACTATTAAATCATTTCTTGATAGAAAACTCCTGAAGCACATCTTCACACGAATAAATGTCTCCATACACAATACTCTTAAAACCAAGGTAAATCACTTTTTTGTCAAGTTTCAACATTAAAAACTAGAAACAATCTTTTCCTAGTAAATGTCATTAGTTGTATCAGTTGAAACATATACATAGGTTTTTCTTTCTCATATTAAAAAATAAATAAATAAAAATGAACTTATATGGGCATAAATCAACATTTTTGCTTTTTAAGCATTGGCCAAATTAATGGGTAGCATTGACACGATATAACTTTTCTGAACTAGACCTACTATATGAGTTGACAGAGTTATTAAGAATTGTTTTCTTGCTAATATAAGGCCTGTATTCCATTCCACTCTGTAGAATTTAATTTACTTTTTTATTACTTTAAAAAGAAAACTGTGTTACACATTATGTGACAAATAACACCTCAGTCTAGCAAATTATTTTTGCAAGTAGTGCCATATATATTACCAACGTATGGATCAAGGATGTTCTTAGCTAATACAAACTGTCATATCCAATCAAGTCAGTGTTGCCAGAACAATTTATTTCTCCTGAGGACCTGGAATCCACAGAGGCTTCTGTGTTCAAGTTATTAGTAACCAATGTCACACTGAGTACACTGATTAGGTATTAGAGTTTTAACAGACTGCTGTTTCTCCAACTAACCAAACCAAGCTCACTGAAAGAATCCAGCATTGACCAGAACTACAACTATCATACTGTCTTTTCTTTATCATTTATTTATTTATTTATTTATTTAGTTAGTTAGTTCTAATAAATTCTGGTAAAAAACAAGTTTATAACAACCTGTGTACTGACATTACCAGTCTCAGAGCAGGCCAGGCTTACAAAAGCAAAATGCTTTGAAACATTGCCTTTTCTGCTCCTCTCCTGCTATTCTTTCCAATCCTGCACTGCTTATCAACCACAGGTTGTGGGTAATCCCTTCAAACTAAATGTCTTGTAGCCAACAGCCTTCCATAATCTAGGGTAGACACCCAAGGAGCCATCTCTGTAATAGATGCATCCAGGACCTGCCACCCAGCACCTGCAAACTTGCCCTTTAAGCCCACCATTCTGGTCCTTCACTAAACCTGCCACCATCTGTGAGGGTGCTGGCTCTCATGGTAGAGCAATTTCAGGAAGGTCAGACTAGGATCTCTGTATTTTAAGATAAGGCCATTTATCATTCATTGCCAGATACTTCCACAACTTCCACAGATCTGTCAGGTTGCCCTGGCACTCAGACAGCAAGACAAGGAACCACTTGCAACACAAAAATTTATCCTTGTGCAGGATATCATGAGCCTGAGGTAGCAAGATTTGGCACTTGCAGTAACAAAACAGGAAACAGGACTCCAGGGTTGAGCCCACAGCTGGCAGTTTCATATTCAGAGACAGCTGTCAATAGCATTATTCCCAGCTACATTCTTGCATTATAACCTTTTCCTAAGAAGACATTATGATCCTGTACAGGACCCATAGATGGAGCCTTCAGCATTTGGAATTAAGAAATCTAGAAAACATAGATGACAAAAGGAAGACTGGGGGAAATGTGGGCTCATTTCTCAACAAATTTCAGGCCTGGTTACACAGGACATGAAAAAGATGGAAGTACTGAATTTGCTCTTTCCCTCTTCACTAGCTTCTACTTTACTAGCTCCACTACTTCTTTGTCTTTACTAACACGACTTGCGTTCAGGAATTTCAGGTTCCAGAGACCAAGGGGACTCTGGAAACAGAAAAGCTGTACCCCTAATGGAAGAGGATCAGGACAGAAAATACTTTAGCAAGTGGGTATGCTTATAAGTCCATTGGCCATGATGGGTTGCACCCACAAGTACTGGTGCAGCTGGCGAATTACTGCAAGGCCATTCTCAATAATCCAATGGATCATGGCAGCTGAGAAAAGTTCCTGAGGACAGGAGGAAGGTAAATGTCACCCTCATTGTCAAGAAGGGCAAGAAATAGGATCCAGAGAACTACAGACTGGTCATACACATCTCAATTCTTAGGAAGGTAATACTGGAAACTATTTCCAGATTTAGAAAATCATCAGAAATAGTCAGCATGGCTTTACCAAGGGCAAGTCATGGATGAATAAGCAGACAATGAGGTGGATTAATAACTGGCTGAGTAGCAGGCCCCAGAGGGTGAAGAACTGTGGCAAAGTCTATTTAGAGGCCAGTGACTAGTGATGTACCCCAAGGATTCAGTCCTGTTTAACATTTTCATTAATGATCTGGATGATGGGGAGGCATGTATTCTCAGCAAGTTTAAAGACATCACTGAACTGGGAGGAGTGGCTCATATGACAGAAGTTTGTATTGCTACCTGGAGGGACCTTGACAGGATGGAGAATTGGGCTGCCCAGAACATAACGAAGTTCAACAAAACAAAATGCAAAATCCTGCACTTAGGGAAGAACCATGTGTGCACTGATATGTGCTGGGGACTACCCAGCTGGAAAGTAGCTTGGAAGAACAGGACCTGGGGGTCTTGGTGGACACCAGGTTAAATGTCAACCGTCATTGTGTCCTTGTGGCAAAGAAGCCAAATGCTGTCCTCAGCTGCATTAGACAAAGTGTAAGCAGGAGATCAAGGCAGGGGTTCCTTTCCCTTTATTCAGTGATGTGAGACCACCCCTGGAGTACAGTGTCCAGTTCTGTACAAGAAAGAGAGAGAGAGATGAACAAAGTGCCACTGGAGAGAGTTCAACTGAGGTCCACAAGGATGATTAAGGGACTGGAGCATCTCACGCATGAGGAAGGGCTGAGAGAGCTGGGACTATTCAGCCTGTAGAAGAGAAGGCTCAAGGGTATATCAAATCAATATGTATAAACAAACTGAAGGGCATGTACAAAGACAATGCAGACACTCTTTTCGGTGATCCGTAGTGACAGGACCAGATGCAGAATCGTAGAAGCATAGAATCACAGAATCGTAGAATCATAGAATGGGTAAAGTTGGAAGTGACCTTAAAGATCATCTAGTTCCAACCTCCCTGCTATGAGCAGGGACACCACACACCAGACTAGGCTGCGCAAAGCCGTACCCAATCTGGCCTTGAGCACCTCCCTGGGCAACATATACCAGTGCTTTCCTCTGCTCATGGTGAAGAATTTCTTCCTCATATATAACCTAAATATGCTCTCTTTCAGTTTAAAACAATTACTGCTTGCTCTGTCACTAGACTCTCTGGTAAAAAAATTCTCCCAAACTTTCCTGTAGGCTCCCTTTAGGTACTGAAAGGCTGCTACAAGGTCTCCTCACAGCCTTCTCTTCTCCAGGCTGAATAGCCTCAACTCTTAGCCTGTCTTCATAGCAGAGGTGCTCCAGCCCTTTGATGACTTTCATGGCCCTTCTCTGGACCATTTCCCACCGATCAATGTCTTTCCTGTGCTAAGGGCTCCATGTAGTAGACACAAACAGGACGTTCCCTCTCAAAATCAAGAAACACTTTTTTACTGTGAAGGTGAGAGAGCACTGCCACAGGTTTCCTAGAGAGACTGTTGAGTCTCCATCCTTGGAGATATTTAAAAGCCACCAAGACATGGTCCTGGGCAACTGGTTATACGTGGCCCTGCTTGAGCAGGAAGTGTGGATGAGATGACCTCCAGAGGTCCTTTTCTTATCCTGATTCTTTGAAAGGTACTCCCCTTAGTATTCAGACCATGATCAAATTCCTGCAGAGGTGCAAATAGGAAGAGCAGAAATAGACATCAGTATGTATGTTGTCATTCCAAATTAGTACAGCTTGGGAAATAAAGTATTAATAGACTTAAAAAAAAATCTGAAACAATCAAATGAGGAGACATGCAAGGGTAGAGAAGATTAGACTTTTCAGAAAACTTCTAAAAATGCAATTATTTTAAGCATTGCACTGTTGGTGTAAAGTATGGCTGTAGCAACTACACATACACATCTAAATTCTGATTTGTCTCATTACAGGTTACTCCAGAAAATCTGTAAAAAGTGAAAAACAGCATTGACCTTAGCCTATGCAAAAGACTAACACTCTTAGGTGACCATGTTCTCTGCTATTGGTGATTAAGAGGAAAGAAAAAAGGAAAACAGTCCATAATTTTTCACCAGTGCAAAATGTCATGGTCAGCAACATAGGACACGTTGTGTGAGATATTAAGCATCCCTGCACCATCCTGTACAAACAGTGTTTCTGTGACATCTTACTTCCTTTGACTAAGAGAACTCATTTGTCACCACATTCGTTGAATACATTTAAGAATAGTGTTTAAATGCCACAAATGTCAAGCAGTTTTCCTTAGAGGATATTTTATTTGGTATCAGCTTTTTTGAAGAATGCTTGTTGGCATCTTGATACGTAACATGATTAGAATTACAATTCCCAAAAGCCACACAAAAGAAAGCATTTTCAACTTAGATATAGAAGGAGAAAAACAAGTGAATAGCTTAAGAACTTTGAAAAGCATCTCTTTTATGACCTCCTGTATTTTTAGACAAGCATCTGCTTCCAGTAAACAGGCAACAATTCTCCAGCAGCACTGAGAGAGTGCTCAGCTCTCCCAACTCAGGGGTATTACCCTGGCTTTCTAACACATCCTTTTGTTCTGATGCACAAAGGATTTTGAGAATAGTTGGTATTTCTAGTCTGTGACAATGTTTTTCTGTTGTGTAGCCAAACTAAAATGATTTATCTTAGTTTCCAAAGTGCTTGACATCTTTTAAACCTTTCTTCACCTTCTCCCATTTTCAATTTGTGAAAGCTAAACCTTCAGAACTGACTCATTCTAAAGATAACAACAAAAAAGCTAGGACATTTCCAAAATTTTCCATAGTCCAAGTCTTTTTGTTGCTGATCCTGAAATAGACCAAACTTCACTGTCTGAGAGGACCACATGCTGCCTGACATAGACCTTGTAGCTTTACCCCTGTCTGATGGAGAGGATATATCTACCTCCTTTTTCAAAACATCCCTCACTTTAAATGGAAATACTTTAAGAACTTTAATTTAATGTCTGACAAATTCATTTTATAATTTAAAAATGTGTTTTGTAGAAATTTATCACATACAAACAACTGGAGGTTACCATTCCTTCTAATGGTACCAGAAACAACACAGGGACTTTCCATGCATTTAGATGTCGCATGGTTGTTCAAAAACAATCTCACTTGGCTGACAGTATCTAATTATAGCTGTATGGGGTCTTTTTGTTCTAGATTTTTTTGCTGTTAACTGTGAAATACAGTAGCACATCTCCTTTCCATATTCTAGTCTCCTCTCTAGGAGATCAGCCGTTCAAGCATTATAACATTTAGCTATAAAAGAGACTTTGTAGCTCTGGAAATTAATATAGTATTTCCAGTCATTTGTATATGATTAAAACTTCTTTAAAGTTTCTCATTTCTTCAAGAATTTCTTGTAGCGTACCAAATGAGGGTACTGTTGTAGCTGTGACTGCTAGATAATAAGATGATTATTTTTATCATCTATAGTAGTTAATTGGAATGGGTCACATATCTGTAGGCAATCAAAAAGGACTGAGTTAATCAGGTTAGAACTTTCAATGTCTGCAAGAAAATTCTTTCCAATATCAGAAACTATTTTTTAAGAAAGTGCCACATGAAATAAATATAACTCTTTGTAGAAGGAAAAAAAAATCAGTCTAAAATCTGAAATACAAAAAGAAAATCTTGTAGGAAGAACATTTAAGGCTTTTATTCATGAAGTTAGATTTCCAGTTCACTTCCTCACTGAAAAGTGTTTTTCTGTGTCTGAAATAAATTAGACCAATAGGAGACTTGCCAAGGCTTGGATTTCACACCAAATGCTTTACATATGAGATCTTTTCAAAATAGCAGTCTTGACTGCAGAGAGATTTTTGTTTTAACTAGGTATGATGATCCTCAAACTTAAATTTAGATTTCTGCTTGCATACTAACAAAAAGAAAGTAGATTCATACATAGAAAGATAAACTATGTAATTAGACCTTTAGTCTCTATATTCCCATTGCATTTGAGAAACAAGAGGCTGACTCAGTGCTCTTATGAAGTGGAAAATGACTTACAGTTTTGAAGAGTATTTTCCAGTACAGGAGCAGTGCTGTGTGCTGTTTTGCAGTAAATTATTTATTAGAGGTCACTCTTCATAGCTTCTCAAAGCAGAGCTGGATATTAGCTTCACAAACACAATTTTAGTCTTGATCACCAGACACAGCTAGGATCCATATAAGCCACTTCTTGGGCAGTTGTACTCAGTGATTTTTAAGAGGTCTTTTCCAACCATGACAATTCTGTGATTCCGCGATTCTGAGAGAGCAGGCATCTTCCCTACCATAATTTCTGCTAATTAGTTGTAGCTCAGAAATGTATAGTATCAAGATACTTGACAAGCAGTTGGATGTGTAGCTCTGAGCTTCCTCTCTACATAGAGACCACTTCTTTTCTCAAAGACTGCAGTGTCCTCTACTGCACTATCTGCTACAGATTTCATCATGGAAACTCTGTGTTAAGTCACAGAGGGGAGTTCCTCCAGTGCAGGCCCAACCTGCAGTAGAGCAGCAGATCTCACTGCACAGGTTTTTTTCCTGAGGCAGAGAAGTGCCAGGGCTCCAGAAAGATCTGCAAGGAGCCTGCAGCTCTGGCAGGAGCCACTTAGAAGACCTGGGTGGTGCCACAGCAGCTGTGGCCACCCCACACACCTATGAAAAACTTCCCAGGGATGGCAAGAGACCAGGAGCACTGGGAACAGAGTATGGGCATAGTGACCCTACCAGCTCCAGAGGTCTCTGCCATAATGGTGGCACTCACCTATGAGCTAAAACTGGTGTTTTTAAAGTGACACATTCACTTAAGCAGAAAAAGTAAGGAAGGACACTCTAGTACAGATGATAGATTGCAACAAGTGCCCATACTCTTCTTCTGGAGAAAGGGTAAGTACTACAAAAGATATGCACAGGCTGATGTTCTGTTGTGTCAGGTGACCAATTTGCAGGAACCGGTTAAAAAGGCAGTGCAGTTATTGGAGAGGCTGAGATGGAGATAGATAACTACCAGAAAGGAGGTTGTGGTGAGGCCGATGTTGGCCTCTTTTCCCAAGTGGATAACAATAGGACTAGAGAAAATGGCCTGAAGTTGCACGAGGTGGGGTTTAGAATAGACATTGGGAAGAATTTCTTTACTGAAAGAGTAGTTAGGCACTGCACCAGGCAGCCCAGGAGGGTGGTAGAGTCACCATACCTGGAGATATTCAAGAATCACAGAATCATAGAATTATAGAATGGTTTGAGTTGGAAGGGACCTTAAAGATCATCTAGTTTCAACCCCCCTGCATGGGCAGAGACACCTCCTACTAGATCAGGTTGCTCAGGGCCCCATCCAAACTGGCCTCGAACACTTTCAGGGACGGGGCTTTCACAAATTCCCTGGGAAACCTGTGCCAGTGTCTCACCACCCTCACAAAAATATTTTCACCCTAATGTCTAAGATTAATCTCCCCCCTTCCAGTTTTAATTCATTATCCCTTGTCCTCTCACTACAAGCCCTTGTAAAAAATCCATCTCCAGCTTTCCTGTAGGCTCCCTTCAGATACTGGAAGTTTGCTATGAGGTCTCCCTGGAGCCTTCTCTTCTCCAGACTGAACAGCCCCACCTCTCTTAGCCTGTCCTCATGGGATAGGTGCTCCAGCTTTTGGATCATCTTTGGGGCCTTCCTCTGGACTTGTTCCAGGCAATCCATATCCTTCGTATGTTGGGGACTGCAGAATTGGACACAGTGTTCCAGGGGAGGTCTCACAAGGGCCAAGTGAAGGGAGACAATCACCTACCTTGACCTGCTGGCCATGCTTCTTTTGATACAGCCCAGGACACGGTTGGCTTTTTGGGCTGAGGGTGCACACTGCTGGCTCATGTTGAGCTTCTTGTCCACCATCACCCCCAAGTTCTTCTTCTGACTGCTTTCGATCTATTCTCAAGCCAGCCTCTGTTTGTGTTTGGGATTGCCCCAACCCAGGTGCAGAACCTTGCACTTGGGCTGATTGAACTTCATGCAGTTTGCACAAGCCCACCTCTCAAGCCTGTCAAGGTCCCTCTGGATGACATCCCGTCCCTTCAGTGTGTCAACCTTACCACACAGTTTGGTATCATTGGCAAACTTGCTGAGGATACGTTCAGTTCCACTGTCCATGTCACCAGCAAAGATGTTAAATAACACTGGTCCAAGTACCAACCCTTCGGGAACACCACTTGTCACAGGTCTCCATCTGGACATAGTGTTAGATATGACACTTCAGGGCATCCCCTAGTGGGAATGGTGGATTTTTTGTGGGTTGTTGTTGGTTTTGTGGGGCATGTGGCTGAGGGTTTTTGTTGTTGTTACTGTTTGTTTGCATGGGTTGTGTTTTTTCCTCCGTCCCCCCACCTTTGGGTGGATGGTTGGACTAGGTGATCTTAGAGGTCTTTTCCAACTGTTAAAATTCTGTGATTCTGTGAGGTTTTTTAGTGGGTGACTTTCTGTTGAGGGGCACTGAGGTGCCCATCTGCTGGCCTGACAGGGGATCATGAGAGGGGTCACGGTAGTCTTAAGGGACACACGCTGAGAAGGTGCCACAGCTTATCAAGGGCATAGACTACCATCCATTGCTACTTTTTCATGTGGGCATGAATGGCACTGCAAGCCAAAACTTGGGCAGATTCAAGGAAGACTGCAAAGCTTTGGAGGTGCAAGCAAAAAGTATTTGGGCCTAAGTTACCTTTCCTTACATTTTACCAGTTAGAGGAAAGGGTGCAGCCAGAAATAGGTGTAATGCAAATCACCTTCTGGTTTCATAGCTGATATGATTGTGAGTGTTTTGGCTTTTATGACAATGGGACATTTTTCAATCACCATAGCCTGCTAGGGAGGGATGAGATCCACCTGTTTAGGAAAAGCAAAGGAGTTTTTGGCAGCAGGCTGGCCAGCTTGGTGAGGCAGGCTTTAAACTCAAGAACAGGATCCCAAGTGGCAACACTCATGCCACTGCAACCTTACTGTCTTTAGACAGTTCTTTCAAGGACAGTAGTACACCTAGTATTGGTCAGAAAGCAGTATCAGAGCTGACTCATTAAGACTTTGATCATAATTCAACCCTTAGAGAAAGTATCTATGTGCTAGGTAGCTGGATGAAAATTATTTAGGAAACAGACTTAGAGGCCATAGATAAGGGACTAGAAAGACCAAATTCATTAGTCTTCTCCCTTTATTTCTAAGGGAAATTATATGTAGAAGTTAAGGGTGATACTCTGATTCATTGAAATGAATGGCTAAAGTCTCCAGTTAATTTTATTAGGGACAAATTTTATACATTATTTCTGCAGTAAATTCAATCTGACATAGAAATGCACACTTTTACAAATGCTGAACCACTAAAGGTTAGCTTTCATTGTGAAATCATTGACATTTCTGAACATGTTTTCAGAAACCCACTGAAGTCACAGGCAGCGCTGAAACTCAAATGAAAAACGCTAAAGAGGATTTTAGACGTATTGCAGAAGATTTTTTTAATGAAGAAAGTAAGACTAGAAATGCATATTGCGAAATAGATGAATGTGAAGAAAGAAGAAGGTTTTCAGGCAGTATAAGTTGACAGGGGGATGAGAGACATGGGATTTCGAACACACACACCGATGCTGTTGTGTCACGTAGTTACACTCAGTAGCACCCTGTTGCTTGTATGTTGTGGTCAGACATGGTCCAGGGTTAGGGCTATTGCAAACCATCTCAGGGACATTGTTTAGACTGGCGATTGAAGGGGTGGACCATTCATGGCCATGCTGTCACAATGCACAGACTGCAATGTGGGTTTACTGAGAGATTAAATTGGAAACAAACTTATTCTAGTTCATAGGTCTAGTTAATGTGGAAAGCAGGGCTGAGATAAATTAGTTTTTAGCTTTTTTTTTTTTTTTTTTTTACATTAGAGATAGAGCTTGGATTGTCTTTCTTTAGTCATACAAATGAAGTAGTTTCTAATTGATCCTCCAGGGCACTGACAGCACTTTCAGCCAGTCAGGGAAATGGAAAGAACAGTGTTGATTTTCTACAGAAAGAAAAGATTCAGCTTTCAAATGCTTCACAGAACAGCATCAAAAGATATTTGTAGACAGGCATGGAGAGAGCAAAGTTTGTACCAGCTGCAATTAAAAGTTCACAGAAGGTTTGCTAGAGCTAATTCCTGAATGCTGAGCAGATGTGAATCAGAGCCACAAGGTGCTTGACATTTTGATAACATGCTTCACAGACCTTTAATGAATATATAAAGCTACAGAGCAAATGATGAAATAATGAATATGTAAAACTATAGAGCAAATGACAGAATTTTGTTGTAGCATAAAGCTCCATAACTAACAGGGGATAGCCATTGTATCTGCCCTTCAAGAATAATGGAAGAACTAATTAGGTATACAAAGGGATGTTGCCTGGACTTAAATGTAATGATATTCTGTAAGAAATCACACTCATGATGACATATTTAAAGATGGCCACTTTCCTATTGGGGGCCATCAAGTGCCTGATTTTGATGATCCCAGGAAAAAAAGGATTTAAAGGTAGTAAATTAATTTTGTTCCTTGGGAACACATTCATACCACCCCAACAGATTATCCTTTTGGAACAATCCTGCCTTATGAGGCAGACCTCCACTGGAGCACCACTACCATTCGTGGCTGGTGAAGGACAACAGAGAAGAGGCGGAACTTAAGAGCGAAGGAGAAGATTGCAGTGAGTTGTTATCACCTGTATCATAGCTTATAAGTAGTATAAACAATTACAGATTTCTCCTAACTGTTGGAAACAACAGATTGGATTTGGCTGGCTATGCATGTCTCAGATCTATAGTGTAGACCATGAGAGCACTCACAGTTCATGTGCCATGCCACCATCAGCACCATTCCCAAAGCTAGCAGCCAGCAGTGTCCAGTGGTGACCATCAGCCACCCCCTGTAGCTCCTCATCCCAAGCCTGCCAGAGGGCACCCCATGGCCTCTCTGGGGTCACTGCCCTGTAGTGGGCTTGGGATGAGGGTGAAGTCAATGCTGGCCAACAAATGAAAGGTTCCTGCAAGTGCTGAGATGTAAGATTTTAAGAACTTTCTCTCTACCAAACATATGTTTATGTCTTAAAAATATGTTAGGGAAAAAAGGAAAAAGAAAAAAGGGAAAAAGAAAAAAAAGAAAAAAAGGAAAGGAATATTGTGGTAGAAAAGCTTTCTCTACATTGCAGCCTTCTCCCCATTCCTGCCACCCACCCCCCAACAAGATCATAAAAATTTACAGTGGCACAGTGGAAGTGGAACTTGGATATGCCAAAATATACAAAGGGAAGGAGCTACTGAATGCTAAAGCCATGTGACCGTCCTTCCCTGTCTCTGGAGACACTAATGAGTAAGGGAATTATAGTTGACCTTGCACTGATGCAATTTTATTTGTGACACCTGTGGCAATTTTAATGCCAAGAAGAGAGTGGAGAAGTAGCAGGGTCATTCAAATAGATGTAATGTCTGCATTCATGTGGAAATGCACCTCTTTGCCAAGAAATGCTGGCTTTATTTATAGAGAATTCTAATATGCTGGACCACAGTCAACTCTCTGAAAAGGGTCAGCAGGAGTCCTAGACTTGCAGTTCTGAAAAAAAAATCTGCCAACCCGACCTTCAGGTTGGAAAAACTTGTGGTAATGTGCCATCATATGTGTCTTACTGTATAGCCAGTAAGCCCCTGGAGGTAGACAATTTTTTCCTTGATTTTGCTGTGAAAGGTTTCCATGTTAACAGAACAATCAGGGTTTTTTTAAGCATAAATTGGCATTTCTAAGCCATTCAGTGTGGGTGAACACTGTCACTACTGTAGTTTTTTGCTGCAGGAGACTGTGGAATGAATAAATAAATGTTTATTTCTAACATTCCCCTCCTCCTTGACCTAACATCTGTCACTGAATGAATCAGGGAAGTCAAGCACCATTCCCTTCCTGTTAATCCTTTGACACATTTATAGCTCACATACTCTCAGTAATCAGCTGAGTTAATATAATATTCTTTTAAAGAATTTTTGATCACAGAATTTCTTTCCTGTAGCAGAAACTTGTTTTATTAATTGCAATAAGAATACTGAGAATAATGACAAAAGTATCAGCAGCATCAACCCCACAAGCCAAAAGAACTGAGAAATTAAAATAGTAAGTGAAGATCCATCATGAGTGTTTCAGGTGTGAAGAGTTCATGAACTATCTGATTGTATTAACAGGGATATTCCATCATGGTGGTTTAAAAATGAGACAAAGGCTTCACCAACACCACCAGAAGATAATTCAGTGAGTGTGTTCTCAGGGCTGAGGTTCACTGTAAAATCAAAACAGCTCTGATCTAATTCTCAACCAATAAATACTTCTGAGAGGTCAGTCTTATTAGCTAGTGCAAACCCCCTTTTCTTGGTCAACATGAGAAGAAAAATGGATTTGATATACAATTATAGAATCATAGAATCACAGAACCATTCAGGTTGGAAAAGACTCTTGGGATCACCGAGTCCAACCATCATCCCTACTCTACAAAGTTCTCCCCTAAACCAGATCCACCAACACCACAGCCAAACAACACTTAAACACATCCAGGGATGGTGACTAAGGCACCTCCCTGGGCAGCCTATTCCAGAGTCTAACCACTCTTTCTGTGATTTTTTTTTTCCTAATGTCCAGTCTAAACCTACCCTATTGAAGCTTGAAGCCATTCCCTCTTGTTCTGTTGCTAATTACCTGTGGGATAGACCAGCACCAACGTCTCTACAATGACCTTTCAGGTAGTTGTAGAGACTGATGAGGTCTCCCCTCAGCCTCCTCTTTCTCAAACTAAACATTCCCAGCTCCTTCAAGCATTCTTCATAAGATTTATTCTCTAGGCCCTTCACCAGCTTCATTGCCTTCCTCTGTACCCGCTCCAGCACCTCAATATCTGTCTTGAATTGAGGTGCCCAAAACTGGACTCAATACTCCAGGTGTGGCCTCACCAGTGCTGAGTACAGGGGGACAATCACCTCTCTACTTCTGCTGATCACACTATTTCTAATACAAGCCACTATTTCTAATACACCTGTAGGGTTGCATGGGGTTGTTGTGACTCAAGTGCAGGACCCAGCACTTGGCCTTGTTGAAGCCCAGACCATTAACATTAGCCCAATGATCTAATCTATCCAAGTCTCTCTGTAGAGCCTCCCTATCCTCATGCAGATCAACACTCCCACCTAGCTTGGTGTCATCCGCAAACTTACTGATTACACTCTATGTCCTTACTGAGATCATCAATAAAGTTGTTAAACATAAATAGTCCCACCACTATGGTCTGAGGAACACCACTTGTGACTGGCCCCAGCTGGATTTGACTCCATTGAACACCACTCTTCGGGCCTGACTGTCTAGCCAGTACTTGATACAACAGATCATGAGCTCATCCAGGTCATGAGCAGCCATTTTTTTTAATGAGAGTTCTATGGGGAACTGTGTCAAATGCTTTTTGGAGGTCTAGATAGACAATATCCACAGGCAAGTGGAGGGGAAGAACAACCCCATGTACCAATACAGGCTGGAGACTCACCTGCTGAAGAGCTGCTCTGGGGAAAAGTGCCTCAGGGTTCTGGTGGACAACAGGCTGACCATGAGCCAACAATGTGCCCTTGTGGCCAAGAAGGCCAATAGCATCCTGGGGTGCATTAAGAAGAATATGACCCATAGGTCAAAGGTTATCCTCCCTCTTTATTCTGCCCTGTTGAGGCCACATCTGGAGAACTGTGGCCAATTTTGGGGTCCCCAGTTCATAAAGTCCAGTGTGGGGCCACAAAGATCCCAACTTCACTCCTTCAAGTTTTGGATTTCATCAGTGTTCATAGCCCAGGATGCCTTCTTAGTCTGATCAATTTCTTGTTATCTTTGTT
>NW_009952366.1:4852816-4859206 GCF_000747805.2 Chaetura pelagica | reverse complement strand
GATTTACAAAGTATCTGGCTTCATCACTTCCCTTTTTTAGACATGGCTAGCATCACCACTTGCAATCACTGAAATTCAGTTTTTCATCTAGTAGGAGACATTTTGTTGCAGAAAGGACAAGATACTCGGTGCTTTTGGCATCCACAAAAGATGGGTTTCATAATTTGAACCAGACAGCTCCATGACATATTCTAAACTACCTGTAGTATTTTTTGTTGGTTGATTCCTCTCTGCAAGAACTGGTTTTGTTAAGGTATACAGATGGGATGAGCACAGTGTTGTACTAAAAGGTGAAAATATTGACCAGCAGAGGGAGGCAGGATTAACAATTTTGACTGACAAATAGGCTTTAAGTCTGGCACCAGGACTAGTGAAATCAGCTTTTATTCAATAACCCTTTCTGGTCAAACAGATTGCTTTTTTCCTTTCTCCTTTTTACCAGGCTAAAAATCATGACCACAGTTGATTTTCTCAGCTTCACTGAAATATTCTAAAAACATCTGCAAGAGAAGAATACAGCTTTAGGTGAGATTGCTTTAAATATGGCTTACAAGTTAGCAGCCAATCAGAGAGTAAGCCAAGTAATTAAGAAAATTACTTCATGTGAATTGCCTGTCTACTAAGAAAGAGACAACTGAGCATTGACATAGAACGATTTAATGTGTTATTTTCACTAGTGTTTGCTGACCCTGGATGTACTCTTCTGTGCTCTAAATGATTACTGAAGGAATTATGTCATAGCCTATATATAACTCCATTGATTGATAAAAGAATACACAGGCCTTTGACAAAATCTCATACAGGTAACTTCCGACAATAATTTTATTTGTGTTTAATGTTCAATGTTTCTGATTGCATTTCTGAAATTGATTGGTTTTTTGCATACTAATTCCCACTTTTCAAACCCTCCCAGTGACTGATCTATTGTCTTACAGCTATTTAGGCATGTTCCTTCCATGCTATGTTCACCACAGCAATCTTTCTTCCACTTACCCTTACTTCTATTTGGAATAAATTTTTTCCATAACCTTATCAGAAACTTACGTTAAGAATAAGAGGGAAAATACATGGCCTAAGAAGAGCCAGTTTCTGATGTGCTTATGGTAACATCTCAGATGTGCACAAGTTACTGAAGACATATTCAAGGACTTTGGGTTGTTTGTTGGTGAAAATCTGGACATGAGATGGCAATGTGTGCTTGCAGCCCAGAAAGCCAACCACACCCTGGGCTGCATCAAAAGAAATGTGACCAGGAAAAGAAACGTGACCAGCGAATTGAGGAAGGTGGTACTTCCCCCTCCACTCCACTCTCATGAGACCTCACCTAGAGTACTGTGTCCAGTTCTGGAGTCGCCAACAGAGGAAGGACATAGAGCTGCTGGAGCAAATCCAGAGGAGAGCCTCAAAGATGATTAGAGGGCTGGGGCATCTCTCCTATGAAGGCAGGACAAAAGAGTCAGGGCTGTCCAGCCTCGAGAAATGGAGGCTGCCCGGTGAGTTTATAGGGGCCTTCTAGTACCTGAAGGGGCCTTCAGGAAAGCTGGGAAGGGACTTTTTAAAAGGTCGTGAAGTGATGGGACAAGGGGTAATGGCTTTAAACTGGAAGAGGTTAGATTTAGGTTAGACATTAGGATGAAATTCTTTACTGTGAGGGTGGTGAGACACTGGCACAGGTTGCCCAGCGAAGTTGTGGATGCCACCCTTCCTGGAAGTTTTGAAGGCCCAGTTGGATGGAGCTTTGAGCAACCTGGTTAGGGGGTGGTGTCCCTGCTCATGCAGGGGGGTTGAAACTAGATAATCTTTAAGGTCCCTCCACATGCAAACCATTTTATGATTCAATACCAGTAGCCAACTAGTGCAGCACTTTGTGACTTACTACTATGTTTTTTGGGGGGTTTTTTTTGTTGTTTGTTTGGTTTTTTTCTGAGCGAGAAAGACTTCAGTCCTTTTTTAATATATGACTTACAAAATTTATACCAGCTGAGAGTGTATTTTAGGATGTTTCATACTATAGTTTTGGGCCCTTGTTTAGTAAACATTCTTGATGTACACCCTTACCTTTGGGGAAATGTATCTTATTTCATACCTGTTCTGGAATGCTTGAGAAACATATATTGAAAATAATATAATTCTGACACTTTTGCCCTTAAGCTACAATGTCTAAGGCTGTTTTAAAAAAGAAAAATCCATTTTTTGTCTGACTAGAAGATTAGGATAGGCTTATGGAATGACATCTGCTTGACAGAGAACATAACAATGCTTCAGCTGTAGAACTTGCTCTTTTCTGAAGCTGATGCATTGAAAATATGTCTACTTAGCTTACATCATGTGCAAAAGTAAGTGACTAGGTATGAATAGTTGCATGAGTGCTTAAGTTGTAGTTCAATGCTGAAGTGCTAACCAGGGTTTCCAGACATCCTTAATATATCCCTTAGAGAATATATAAACCTTTACTTCAGCAGATGGACCACAGTTTACGTAAATTATTTTGGAAACTAGCTTTCTAGTTTTATATACAGTACCTATGAGATGAGCAAAAATATGAATGAAGTCACATTTTTAAAAGTCATTGCATTTGCTGGATGTCTAGAAGATTGATTGGTTTATATTTTGATACTTTTTCATTTGTGCTTTTAGAATGGAGATCATTAGCTATCATATGTCACCTATCATGGATATTTTTCTTGTTTTTAATAGTGTCCAGACTGGGAAATCTATGTGCTTTTGAGATCTAATCAATGGCATATACTCACAAATGTACTTAGTGAAAGTACCATGCTTGACTTTTCCAACACACAGTGTTTCAGTTTTCACACTTACATATACCTGTTCTTAGTATCACTTGTTTGTCAAGTACTTCTGCTTTCATGTCTTGGTTAAATTGTATAAGTTCAGTTAAATGCCATGACAATAATATTTGCAGGATTGGGTCTGGATGGGTCTGTATAGTAAGTATATGTCTTATTAATTTTACTTTGCTGTTGTTGTAGAGATAAATTAACCTGAAGGATAGAATAATGTATCATTAAAATATATGCTATATTTCATGTTTGCAGCATACAAATGTTGAATATGCAATTCTCATGTATTTACTCTTATCAGCCTAGCTGTTAGCATGAGTGGTGATCCACACCCAAACTAAGCAGCAGATTTAAAAATTATGCCTGTATTTTTTTCCACTCTTTGTTGATGTGAAATTGTAAAGCCAGGTTTGCAGAAAGGAATTTTTAAGACACTGATTACAGTCTCCTTTTTTGTCTTTTTCGGAAACAAATTTTTTTGTTGCAGAGAAGATTTTAATATGCTCACTGAAGCATGTGAAATAAATATCACGAAAATTGTGGAACAGCTGTATCGATTTTTGTTAGTGTGGTAATTCTAACGTCAGATTTAAGATTTAACTTATCCGTCATTAAAGCACATTTTGGGCATTTTGAAAAAAATGGTGGAGAAGGAGGAATAAGAAAAGGAAGAGCAAATGTGCAAGAGTGCTTTGCATTAAATTATTTACATACACACTTTTTCATCCCATACAACTCTACACATCTAATTGATGTGCCTAAGATACTGATATAGTCATTGTAAAATGAATGGAGAGGGAATATTAGCATACATAAAATTGGATGGTTATCTTCTTTGAAAAGACAAGCACTATGGAAATATGCTTTGGATTTAGGTGCCTCATTTGGGTACTGGAAGCTTGGTAGGGTCAAGCTGGTTCTGCAGCTCAGACCTGCAATGAATTAAGTAGAGACTCCTATTAGACTTAGTGGAGAGGCTCTTAAATGGGTTAAATTTTACTTCACCACTTTTTTTGAAGGACTAATCAGAAATATGAATACTGGATTAAAAAAAAATAAAAATAAAAATAAAAGTAGGAAACTCAGGAAGAGTGTGTTTGATGAGTGAACAGTGAAGTGGATTGAGAGCTGGCTGTGTGACAGATCTCAGAGGGTGGTGATCAACGGATCAGGGTTGAATTGGAGGCCTGTAACCAGCGGTGTTCCCCAGGGATCAATACTTAGTCCGGTCTTGTTCAATGTGTTCATCAATGACCTGCATGAGGGGACAGAGTGTATCCTCAGCAAGTTTGCTGATGATACAAAACTGGGAGGGGTGGCTGACACTCCAGAGGCCTATGCTGCCATTCAGTGTGACCTGGACAGGCTGTAGAGTTGGGCAGAGAAGAACCTCATGAGGTTCAATAAGAGCAAGTGTAGGGTCCTGCACCTGGGAAGAAAGAACCCCAAGCACCAATATAGGTTAGGGGCGGATCTTCTGGAAAGTGGTTTGGAGGAGAAGGATCTTGGAGTCCTGATAGACAGTAAATTATCCATGAGCCAGCAGTGTGCCCTTGCTGCCAGGAAGGCCAATGGAATCCTAGGTTGCATAAAGAAGAGTGTGGCCAATAGGTCGAGGGAAGACATTCTCCTCCTCTACTCTGCCCTGGTGAGGTCACAGCTGGAATACTGCATCCAGTTCTGGGCTCCACAGTTGAAGAAAGAGGGAGCTGCTGGAGAGAGTCCAGAGGAAGGTGACAAAGATGAGAGGGGGATTGGAGCATTTCCCTTAAGAGGAAAGGCTAAAAGAGCTGGGACTCTTTTAGACTGGAGATGAGAAGGCTGAGGGGAGACCTTATCAATGTATACAAGTATTTGAAGGCTTAGTGCAAGGAAGATGGAGACAAGCTCTTCTCAGTGTTTGCCAGTGTCAGAACGAGAGGCAACAGGTACATGTTGGAACATAGGAAGTTCAATTTAAATATGAGGAAAAACTTCTTTATGCTGAGGGTGACAGAGCACTGGAACAGGCTGCCCAGGGGAGCTGTGGATTCTCCATCTCTGGAGTTATTCAAAACCTGCCTGGATGTGTACAGTACTCTAGCTCATCCTACTTCAGTGGAATAATTGGACTAGGTGATCTCTAGAGGTCCCTTCCAACTTCAGCAATTGTGTGATTATGTGATAAACAGTGTTGGTGAATAGATTTTTAATTCTAATCTTTAACAGTCTTTTGTGACCTCTGGATGAGGGTGAGGAATTCAAACTTGGAATTTTACTCTTAAATTTTAATAGAATTTCCTCCTTAGATGTCCGTGTTTGAGATTTTTATAGATGTGTGGCTGTCCTTTCAGCTCTTAACTATATTCTCCTCAGTGGAAACAGACTGCAATTATCCAGTCCTCAAAAATATGTTTTGCTGGATCAGTCACATTCTCAATTTTCTGTGTTGTTTTAAGACTTAAATATAGTTTACTGGGTTCCACACAGGAGCTGTAACTTTAGTGAGTGTTTCCAAATTAAGATTCCATGGAGAAAATAAACTTTATTTAAAAATAACAATTATGTCCCTACAGAGATCCCAGTTCTGCAAACACAAATCATGTGTCCTTTATGCAACAGCAAAGCTGGTTTAAGCAGTGTCTGACTGGATTCCAGCAGTTCCATCAGACTCAGTTAGAACTTGATGGTGTGACTTTTGGGGAGACAATCTGCATATGTAAAGTTTCAGGAATATACATTTGGAGAGACACTTGCCAAAAAGAGTTATTTTCATATTATGATCAGAACATACATGTGTTTGACTCCTGTGATTTGGGACAACTTTGCCTTGTATACTCTGTTTCTCTATTGAGCGATGTTACTGCAGCCAGACAGTAACACAGCAGCCAGAAGTGTGATTAACAGATCTGCCTGTGTTTGTAAACTTAATCCCTGACACAAATTAATTACAATTCATGTCTTCAGTCTTAGAATGCAGACTATGTTAAACATTTATATAAACACTGTCAAACATTTTTTGGCAAGGAGACCTTTGGCATAAGAGAGACAATTGTCCCTGTGGGGAACAGTCCCTCTTCTTCCCCACTATATAAGACTAAACAACAAATGCCTTTCAAGTCAGCAAAGCAGGAGTGATGCCTTTTCACTGATTCACTCAAGGACAGAATGAGCAGGCCTCTTGCCCTACCAGATAAGTGCAGAGCAAAGAAGCAGCACAAGGGTCATAATAAGTGGCAGAGAAATAGACAATAGGTTAAAAACTGCCTCTAACAGAATATGTACCTGGCCAATGGTGATTGGTTAATTCAGACCGTGGTGCTTTCTGGAACAATGGTCTCTGATCCATAAGAAGAGAGTAGGATCTGCTCTCTGCTGGTCTCTGCTCGCTCTCTCTGCCTGCCTGGGACAAGACCCCGCTGCAGCACCTGAACCTGCCTGAGTGCCACTCCGCTGCGAGGAGAAGCAAAGAGGGAGGCGCCGCCTGTGCCCGCTCCCAGGGACCCTGCCTGCCCAGCCTGGACCGAACCGGACCGGACAAGCCTGCCCAGCCTACAGGACCAGAGCCCTGTCAGCAGCAGGAAGGGGGCGCCCCCGTCACTGGGAAGCC
>NW_009952366.1:4851666-4852469 GCF_000747805.2 Chaetura pelagica | reverse complement strand
GTGAGCCCTGGTCTTTTTTACAAAACCTCCCCTCATGGGGGGGGGCACTCCCGAAAACATCCTGCCAGCCGGTAGCCCTCTGGTACCGGCTCGCGACAGTCCCACATCTTGGTACCTGGTGAAAGCACTTTGTGATAAGAGAAATGCTGACCACTGGTACAGTTCTTAAAATAAATTAAAAAACCCCATGTTTTTCACGACAAGACCCATGGTAATACATACAAGCAGGCATTTTTCCAAGTCACCCATCTGTTTTATGGTGAGGGGCAACATTTGACAAATTAGTATTTGTCACAATCCGTGACCTATTATATCTCCTTATTGGAGTGTATTAACTTATCAGGATTTGCTGAGAGATCCACACGTGGGTATCGCCTCACACAGAGGAGACAGGGGCTTATGCCCTGACTTTTTCGAGTGAATAACTTGCTCAGTGCTTACTAATATTTCTAAAGAAATGCACGGTTTATTGTGGGGAAAACAAAGCAATTTGGGGCAGGAGGTTCAAAAGGAGTGATTACAACACATTAAACATATATGGGTACACCTTAGTTACACATCTTATTCGAGTGCTGGAAGGAGAGGGGAGGGGTATGCCCGAATGGCTGGATTATATTTTCCCCTATAAGCTGGGGTAGCCGGAAATATCTCACCACGCAGCGGCGCAAAGCGCAGGTCGCCCCCCCGCCCCGTAGCTGCGGCGCGGCTGTTTGTAGACCCTGGAAACTCGGCGGTTTCAGCGGCTCCGGGACTTTTGGCAGCAGCGGCGGCGGGCGGGCAGGTGGCGGCAGTGAGCGGGCAGG
>NW_009952366.1:4781112-4851545 GCF_000747805.2 Chaetura pelagica | reverse complement strand
TTTTCAGCCAATCAGACGGGACCTAGTCCCGCCCCTGCTTCCGGCCATGGCTCCTCCCCTGCAGCAGCTGCTCCCCACACACACACACACAGAGGGGGTTCAGCGCCGCGTGGAGACGCCGTTTTAAGTCAGTTTTGTCGGCTGACTCAAAGGACATTTCATGTTCGTGTAAGGAAATACCTGGTCCTTCACAGTATTGACTAATTGAATGTCTGTATTTCATTTTAAAAAGATGTATCTAGTACAGTCTCAATACTATAGAAAAATTAGCTTTTGTACCAGGAGCTAGTGGAGGGGACTTCAGATGAAAATTCAGCCCCAGTAAAAATGGAAATGGAATGGAAACACGTATTTTATTAAATGTGGGGTAAATAATTCTGTCTGGAAATGCAAGAAAAAAGCCAAATTTCAGTTCTTCTCTTGTAAAATATTGTGTAGCTCTACACAGCATTTGAGACATATTTTGAAGATTTAAGTGGTGCCAGTCCCCCTGAGGGGTGAACAGCACTTGTAAATATTGAATGAAGGCACTCTTTAAGGCTCTGAGGCAATTAATAGCTACTCATATTCATACTCAACTCATGGATAGTCAAAGGATTCCCACATGTCAGAAAGGAACCAGGTGCACAAATCTCTGCAGGTCTGGGTTTAGTTCAACTAAATGTAGCTTTTTTTCTTTTTTCTTTTTTCTTTTTTTTTTTTTTTTTTTTTTTAATATATATAACTTACTTTCATCATATTGTCTACTATTTCAGTATTAATTTCACCAGAATGTAATTCTGATGTAATTCTGATTTGAACTTCACATTTCACTGTTAGCAAATTAACACCTTTTAACCTGTATTTCTTATATAATTGTGTGAGCAATTGCGGCAAGAGAAAATATAAAGATCTTGAAAAAAAACGCATTGGGCAAAGTGAAAGCCACAAAACTAAAGACATTGTGACAAATATATAGCATCTCATTTCATACAGGTGCATAGTTAGTTTATTTGTAAGTGAAGACAAAATTATGCATCATGGTCCTTATTGTGTATTTTTTAATGCATTCATGTTAATTTCAATCAGATTTGTCTAACCACTAGCTCATCTGAGCACAAATCTACTTGCATATATATGAAACAAATACCAACAAAAATACTGTTATCAAATAAGAAACTGCCACGAATCTCTATAAACTTTATACTTATTAGTGAACTTTAATTGGGGCACAAAAGTCCCTGTGTCATCCAAGGATTTCTCTGCACAGGCATGTCAATACCATTATGAAAGCTGAGCAATGACCAAAGCAATACCCAAATATGATGTCTGCATGTTTTGCCTAGGCCTAAAATTTAGGCATTTATTTTTAGGTAGTCATCTATTCTTCAAAAGTCAGTGTACAATAACAGATGGAAGACATAAGGCGCTTATATGACAGGACAAGGGGCAACAGGCAGAAGCTGGAGCATAGGAGGTTTAAGTTAAACATAAGGAAAAACTTACTGTGAAGGTAACAGAGCACTGGAACAGGCTGCCCAGAGAGTGTAGTCTCCTCTGGAGGCATTCAAAACCCATCTAGACATGATCTTGTGCAATTTACTGTAGGTGAGCCTGCTCCTAGAAGTCCATTCCAACCCTGACCACTCGGCAACAATGTGACTTACATAGACAGACTGACGTTTCTCACCCATCTCCACTTATTACAGAGGGAATACTATAATTCTTTAGATTATTTACGTGCAGTGGATCACCAACAATACATATCAAAGAAAAACGTTATTCTTCCAGGCTTGTACCGAAGGACAGAAAAGTAAATGTACCTGTTACTGACTTCAAGAGTAGCAAGAATGTTGTAGTGAACAAATTTAGGAGCTAAGTATCTTTCTACTCCCACACACACATACACAAAATTATAGCAATGATATAAGAGCATAGTGCTCTTTTAGCCACCATTAAGAGATACACTGCACATCTTGCCTTCACAGATTTTGCAAATTTCCAATTAACAGTCCATGCTATTACTTCTTATAACTGATGACAAGCTTGAGGCTTAAAAAGCTATTAATATGACAGTTACTGGTCAGCTGATGTATCCTGTGTACTTACTTAGAAAAATCAATGTCTTTATTCTCTTGCTTTATATCTAATGCATGAAGTCCATGGAATGATTATGACCTGCTGTTTCCACAGTAAGACTTCAGGACTGTTGGGGAACACTATGCATGAATATCCTAATTAAAAGACTTAGTCAATTTCTTGCAGAATAAATATGAAGACCTGCATTAAATGTGGAAAAGTGCTGTGAATTCCCCCTTCCTCAAAAGGAGTTTTCTGAGTTACTGTTGCCATGGCATCCTTCATTTACTTCATACCCCCTAGTGCAGAAGATTCATCAAAATACTTATGCATACAATGAGGTGCTTTGATTTTGGAATTTCTCAAATGCTTTAAATTAGACATCTGCTGACAGGTCTTGTTGAGCAAGACCTGCTGGTTCATTTTACTTAACTTTTCCATTTGCAAGAAGAACTATATAGTAAGTGTTCTTTGTATAAATGGTTCATAATCTTTATTTTCTGTTTTATGGGCTGGATATAGGCAGGATTTTGTTGTTACTGACCATGAGGTTTACAGAGTAAATTGTTCTATGTGAACCTTGTGCTAGGAGAAAATGATGCCTCAGAATGCACTGTAGAAATTCAGAATTCCTGTACTGCTATAAAGTTATTATAGAAAATCACAGTATCACAGAAACTAAGGTCATGATGTGGAAAGACAAAGTATTCAATAACATTGAACTCAAAAATATCCAGAAGATATACACCATTAATGAGCACTCGTTAATGTCGTATATCTTCTGGATATTTTTCTTTTATTTACTCTGAAACTCCAAAATTATATAATTCAGCTGAAGCCTTATAAAAAAGGATTGTGGGTGTTAGAATAATGTCATGTGACTCAATCCATTTGCATCTTGCCTGTACAGCATATATATATTCTTACTTCACTGAAGACTGATTCCATCTGTTTTCTGTTACAATTCTTCAGTAGAAAGCACTATTTCTTATTCTCATTGGCGATGGTCACAGCTACTATGGCATTAATAGGAGCTTTCATCCCTCTTGGTTTTGTGTGAAGAAAAGCCATATATCTGGAGAAAATGTCCAACCCATAAATTGTGGCATCATGTGATGAGCTACAAAACCAGGTGAGAAACTATGCCATGTGTCATTGCATTAGGACTGCCTCTGCTAAGAACAAGAGGAAGGTAATTGTTGTGGGAGATTCTCTTTTGAGGGGAACAGAGGCTCTATATGCTGGCCAGATCCAAGCCTCAGGGAGATCTGCTGCCTCCCTGGGTCCCAGGTTAGCGATGTTACTGAGAAACTCCCAGGCCTGGTGCAGCCCTCTGATTACTACCCACTAGTGGTCATGCAGGTGGGTACTGATGAGGTTGCTAAAGCAAGTCCCAGGGTGATGAAAAGGGATTTCAGAGAACTAGGCTGAATGCTTGCAGGATTAGGAGCACAGGTGGTCTTTTCCTTGGTTCCTTCAGTGGCAGGAAAAGCTGAAAGAACTAGGAAAACATAACTGATTAATGACTAGCTTAGAGGCTGGGACCGTCGGGTCAACTTTGGGTTTTTCGATCATGGAGATGTTTACAGGGCACCAAGTATGTTAGTGAATAGTGGCATAGAGCTATCAACAAGGGGAAAAAGGATTCTTGGCCAGGAGTTGGCAGGACTCATTGAGAGAGCTTTAAACTAGACTTGAAGGGGGTAGGGGACAAAACTCCTGGATGGTTTGATTTCCAGGACACTGGGCCTGCTGGCATTGGATGGGAAGAGCCTGTCCTCCAGAGGACAAAGGGTTCTAGAGCAGGAGTTAGAAGGGGTCATTCACAGAGCTTTAAACTAGATTTGAAGTGGGAGGGGGTTGTAGCTGGGTTTGAACTGGTGGGGCATTGTCCTACTATTAATGAAGACGAGAAGGTCTCCTGCTTCCCAAGGGTGCCACCAGTGTGCTCAGCTCGCTCCCTGAAATGCCTTTACACCAATGCAGGCAGCATGAGGAATAAACAAGAGGAGTTAGAAGTCTGTGTGCGGTCTAAAGTTATGATCCGGTGGCAATTACAGAGACGTGGGATAGCTCATATGACTGGAATGTGGTCATGTATGGCTATGTCCTTTTTAGGAGACAGGTCATTGAAACAAGGTGGTGGAGTTGATCTTTATGTGAAAGAGCAACTAGAATGTATTGACTTCTGTCCAGGGGCAGATGAAGAGCAAGTGGAAAGTCTGTGGGTACAAATTAAGGGTCAGATTGGCATGGGTGATACAGCTGTGGGAGTCTATTCCAGACTTCTTGGTCAGGACAAAGGAGTAGATGAGGCTTTCTACAGGCAGCAGAGAGCAGCCTTGCAACTACAGGCCATAGTCCTCATGGGGGATTTTAACTACCCCAATATTTGATAGAAAGCCTACACAGCCAGCCATTCATAGTCTAGGAGGTTCCTCCAGTGCACTGATGATAAATTCTTAATACAAATGGTAGACAAACCAACTAGGAGAGGAGCACTGCTGGATCTTGTACTCTCTAACTAGGAGGGTCTGGCTGAAGTGGTGATGGTCAATGGCTGCAGTGATCACAAGATGGTGGAGTGCAGGATCCTGTGTGGGAGGAACAGAATACTTGGCAGGACCACAGCCTTGGACTTTCGCAGGGCCAACTTTGGCCTCTTCAATCAATTGTTAAGGGAAGTCTCATGGGAAAGGGTACTAGATGGTAAAGGGGATCAAGACAGTTGGTCAACATTCAAGGACCACTTCTCCCAGGCTCAGGATCAGAGCATCCCACTGGGTAGGAAATCAAGTAAGGGAGCCAGGAGACCAGCATGGTTAAACAAGGAACTGCTGGGCAAACTCAAGTGGAGAAAGAGAATCTATGGATCATGGAAGGAGGGGCTGGCCACCTAGGGGGAATATAGGACAGTTGTCAGAGGATGTAGGGAGGCAGTTAGGAAAGCTAAGGCCTCCTTGGAACTTAATCTTGCAAGTGAGGTCGAGGACAATAGAAAGGGCTTCTTCAAATACATAGCAGCTAGAATTAACACCAGAAGCAATATAGGCCCACTGCTGAATGAGGTGGGTGCCCTGGTGACAGGATATAAAGAAGGCAGAGGTGCTTAATGCCTTCTATGCCTCCGTCTTTACTGCTGCAAACTCTCCCCAGGAGCTCCAGATGGAGTCAGGATAAAGGAGGAGTTTGCTTTGGTAGATGAGGATTGGGTTAGGGATCAGTTAAGCAGTCTGGACATCCATAAATCGATGGGTCTGGATGGAATACACCCATGGGTGCTGAGGGAGATGGCAGAGGTAATTTCTAGGCCACTCTCCATCATCTTTGGTAAGTTGTGGCCAATGGGAGAGGTACCTGAGGACTGGAGTATAGTAAATGTCACTCCAGTCTACAAGAAGGGCCAGAAGGAGGACCCAGGTAACTATAGACTGGTCAGCCTCACCTCCATCCCTAGAAAGGTGATGGAACAACTTGTTCTTGGCACTATTTCCAGGCATGTCAAGGATGAGAGGGTCATTAAGAGCAGTCAACATGGTTTAAACAAAGGAGGAGTCATGTTTGACCAACCTTATAGCCTCCTATGAAGAAGTAACTAGGTGGATAGATGATGGTAGAGCGGTAGATGTGGTTTATTTTCCTTTCAGTAAAGCATTTGACACTGTCTCCCACAGCATCCTCGTAAATAAACTGAGGAAGTGTGGTCTTGATGATCAGGCAGTGAGGTGGATCATGAACTGGTTGAAAGGAAGAAGTCAGAGAGTTGTGGTCAATGGGACAGAATCTAGTTGGAGGTCTGTGACTAGTGGAGTCCCTCAGGTGTTGGTACTGGGACTGGTACTATTCAATATTTTCATCAATGACCTGGATGAGGCAACAGAGTGTGCCCTCAGCAAGTTTGCTGATGACACTAAACTGGGAGGAATGGCTGACACACCAGGAGGCTGTGCTGCCGTTCAGCAAGGCCTGGACAGGCTGGTGAGTTGGGCAGGGAGAAACTTGGTGAAATTCAACAAGGGGAAGTGTAGAGTCTTGCATCTGGGGAAGAGCAAGCCCATGTACCAGCACAGGTTGGGGACTGACCTGCTGGAGAGCAGTGTAGGAGAAAGGGACCTGGGGGTCCTGGTGGACAGGAGGATGACCATGAGCCAGCAATGTGCCCTTGTAGCCAAGAAGGCCAATGGCATCCTGGGGTGCATTAGAAAGGGTGTGGTTAGTAGGTCGAGAGAGGTTCTCCTACTCCTCTATTCTGCCTTGGTGAGGCCGTATCTGGAAAAATGTGTCCAGTTCTGGGCCTCTCAGTTCAAGAAGGACAGGGATCTGCTTGCAAGAGTCCAGCGCAGAGCTACAAAGATGATGAAGGGAATGGAACATCTCCCTTATGAGGAAAGGCTAAGGGAGCTGGGCCTCTTTAGCTTGGAGAAAAGGAGACTGAGGGGCGACTTCATCAAAATTTACAAATATATTAAGGGGGAGTGTCAGGACGATGTAGCCAGGTTTTTTTTCAGTGATGTTCAGTGATAGGACAAGGGGCAATGGGCGCAAATTGGAACATAGGAGGTTCCATGTAAATATCAGAAAAAACTTTTTTACTGTGCAGACTATTCTGCACAAACTTTTTCACTTTTTTAAGTGTCAGAGCACTGGAACAGGCTGCCCAGAGAGGTTGTGGAGTCTCCTTTGCTGGAGATGTTCAAAACCCGCCTGGACGCATTCCTGTGTGATGTGCTCTGGGTGACCCTGCTCTGGCAGGGGGTTGGACTAGATGATCTTTTGAGGTCCCTTCCAACCCCTAAGATTCTGTGATTCTGTGATTCTGTGAAATTAATTGGTGAAATTAAATTAAATGGTGAAAGAAACCTTCTAAAATAATTATTCTTGCACATAATTTCATTTACAATTTTCAGTGTATCATCCATCCAATTTCTACCTCCCCTTCCTAATTCTATATATATTGTTTTATTTGTAATACAACTCAATGTACACTGTGCTTGATCTAGGCTAAAAGGCAAGGTCTCTTTTGCTATAGGTGGCAGCACTGGCTTTTATAAATCTTGACGGGCTTTCCTCTCTTGAAGGAGATAGATGCAAGGGTACCTGGATAACATATAATTGCTGTGTAAAATAATTGTATTTAAAATTAAGAGATCCTAAATACAACCACATATTTTTCTTATAGGGAAGATAATTGTACTATTTCTGTCATGTACCTTTTCTAATGCCTAGTTAGGGATAATTAGCCTGAAACTATAGCTGCAGTCTTGGAAGCCAATTCATTAAAAATCCATGGAAAATTAGAGTACATTTGTGGGCTTGTGGAGCAATTTGCTTTTCTAATTAGAAACTCAACTCAAATTCTGGATTATCAGTTTCTAGAATATTGAAATTCTGCTGTGCTGATACAGATGATACAGATGATCTTTAGAGATTCACTGTGTTTTGTTCTAAAATTCAATGGTATCTGATCACTGCAGTTTTTCAGGTCAATGCTCCAAACAAATTTTGCTGTAGAAGTGCAATCACTAGTCCTTTTTAATTTTTCTCTTCAAGTTTTATTAGAACACAAGCTTTCCTCTGAGTGTCGTCACCTAATCACCTGTGAGAGGCTCTTCATTTTATTGGAAGCTATTTTCATATAATAGAGGAATTAGCTTTTTGACTGTCATTATCTGATATCACCCACATTATTTTTTTCCTCCCTAGGTATTTCAGTTAAGAAGTATAAGGGAATCTTTAACTTTCAATACATAGAGGACAACCTTGGATACATACTGAACCACAGTGGTGCTACTATCTTATGAACATTCAGTAGGAAATAACTACTGCTATTACTACCTTTGATGATGCTTTACAAGACTGGAGAACTAAATTATGACCATAAAGCCAACCAGAAATATTCTGAGAAGCCTGCCTTTCCTGGATCACAGGTCCTTCTCCACTGACCTGCTCTCTAGCAGATCACCTCCTAGCCTGTACCGGTGTATTTTGTTGTTCCTTCCCAGGTGCAGGATTCTGCTTTTGCCCTTCTTAAATCTCATTAAGTTTCTCTTTGTCCAGCTCTCCAGCCTGTCCAAATCTCACTGAATGGCTGCAGAGCCTTCAAGTGAATCAGCCCATCCTCCCAGCTTTGTGTCAGCAAACGCTGAGAATACATTCTGTCCTGTCATCAAGGTCATAGATAAAGATGTTGAACAGGCCAGCACTGATCCCTGAGGAACTCCACTAGTTACAGGTCTCCAGCTGGACTCTGCACCATTGGTCACCACTCTTCAGGCTCTATTGTGTAGCCAGTTCTTAATCTGTCTCACTATCCATTCTTCTATCCCACATTTCCTGAGCTTTCTCACAAGGATGTTATGGGAGACTGTGTCAAAAGCCTTGCTAAGGTCAAGATAGACTAGATCCACTGCTCTCCCTGCATCTATTCATCCAGTCACAACATCATAGAAGGATATCAGATTAGTCAAACATGATTTCCCCTTGCTAAATCCATGTTGACTACTCCTAATAAACTTCTTCTCTTCCATGTGCTTAGAGATGACATTATTGTCACAAAAATTCTTATAAAGAGGCATGAGAGAAGACTCCACAGCTAAAAGCAAAATTTTTCAAAATTCAATGCCATTTGTTATACTTCTGTGTTCTTGATTAGGATTTCAAAACACTGAGCACCCACAACTCCAACTAACCTCAATTAGAGTAATACTTTAGCTCTATTGTTCTCTAAAGGAACAAGACCTTTTCCAGGAGGGTCCCTGTCATTTCAGATATTTGTACCATTGTTTTTATGGCTGGCATAGCTCAGTTACAGTCCTCTGTAATTGCTAAAGATGATAAAAGGTGAATTAAAGCAGCAGATGAAATTCAAATGTTCTTTTTTTTTCTCTCCATTTTTCCAAAGTATTTTTAAAATATAATTTATTTATAAAACAAAACAAAGCAACAAAACAAACAAGAAAAAAAAACAACAAACCAAACGAAACAAAACCAGAAGAAACCCCAACAACAACAAAAAAAACCCAAATGAGATACTTTAGGACTTCATTTGAAAACTCATTGAAGAACTGTGACTTTTCATGCAAAACAGTGGCCAATTTTAATTTTCAAGAGGATAGGTTTTGTGTGTGTGTGTGTGTATGGATGTGTTGCATGTAAAGTTTTCTATTCAAATCTGAAAAGAAGAAATTCTCTAAATACATTTTGGTTTACTGTAGTCCTTGTGAAAATTTGCAACTTTATACCAGGCTGCTGCTGGAAAAATCTCCACTTGTATTCTTTCTAAGGATCTCTGCGGTATTAGCTGCTACTGCTTTCCTAAACCCCTTGACCCTGTCCACTAGTGTGACAATTCTTTTAATCACTGTCTCCCTCTTAAGCTGGAAGCAGCTTTCATCCTCCAGAAATTTTATACATTCCTTTCTCTTTTCCTCTATACTTGCTCTAAAGAATTAATCTTCAGTTCATTCTCCTATAGTAATTGGTTGAAAAAGCAAGAGTTAAATTTAGAAAACTGTCATTGTGATTATTAGCTAGAGCTTTATTTAAGGAAGCAGGATATTGGAAGATGAAGTAGGGCATTGCCAAAAATCGATTAATTAACAGTGCACTAAAAACTGCACTAGAACTTACATGCAATTGCATTTTAGGTCACAAGTGCAAATAAGCTGAATCTCATTCCTGCATGTCATCCTCATATACATTTTGTTTTTCAGCCTCAGTGCTTTAGTCCAGGAGCTCTGGAAAACATATTTGGTTGACAACTGGGCAAAATGTAGTGCTGGAAAACTGATGGTAAATTAATTCCCCTCGCCTTTCTATATGCATTCTTGTTGAAGTTATGAGCACTTTGAAGCAATATATCCTATATTTAATATTTTTCAGTACACTACTGTTCATAATACAATGGAGATCCCTGTAAAGTGATTCTTTAAAGAAGCACTGCTGGGGCTTTCTTTTGACAAGCCATACCAAAACCACACAAAATCAACTTTCTTCCCTTGCCCATCCTTCCTCTTTCTCTTGCAGCAGCTTATCGTAGGCTGTGAAAGAGGAAGGAACACTTTTTACCTCTCTTGCAAATGGGGACCCACCTGAGGCCTACTTGGTGTCCTGTATAATGTTACTTTCCCCATATTCTTGTCCCACTAAATTTCTGAAATCTCAGTGAGAAGTCCTATTCACAGCAAAGATAATAGAAAAACTCTTATTTTCTTCAGTGGAGCCAGGATATTATGCTGTATGAAAACCAAACCAAACCAAACAAGCAAACTAACAAACAAACAAAACAACTGATAAAAACCCCACAAAAACAACAACAAAACAAAATCCAAAACAAATAAGCAAAAAGAAACAAAAAAACCCCAAACAACAACAACAAAAAAGCCAAAAACCAAAACACCATGAAAAATCCATGGTTTGTATAACTGAGAGAAATTAATCATAGAATCATAGAATAATTGAATGGTTAAGGCTGGAAGGGACACATCACACTAGACCAGGCTGCACAAAGTCTTGCCTTAAACACCTCCAGGGAGGGGGCTTCCAAAACCTCCCAGGGCAGCCTATTCGACCACCTTACTACCCTCATGGTGAAGAATTTCTTTCTGATGTCTAACCTAAATCTCCTGTCTTTCAGTTTAAAACCATTATCCCTTGTCCTATCACTGCCTTCTGGGGTGAAAAGCCCCTCCCCAGCTTTCCTGTAATCCCTTCAGGTACTGGAAGGCCACTGTAAGGTCTCCTCAGAGCCTTTTCTTCTTCTGGCTGAACAGTCCAAACTCCCTCAGCTTGTCTTCATAGCAGAGGTGCTCCAGACCTTTGATCAACTTCATGGCCCTTCTCTGGACCCTCTCCAACAGTTCCATGTCTTTCCTGTGCTGAGGACTCCAGAACTTGATGCAGTACTCCATCCAGGTGAGGTCTCACAAGAGCAAAGTAGAGAATCACTTCTCACACTCTACTGTCAATAATTCTTTTGATGCAGCCCAGGACGCAGTTGACCTAGGCTGTGAGTGCACACTGGTGGTTCATGTAGAGCTTCTTATCTATTACCACCCCCAAGTCCTTCTCCTCAGGGCTACTCTCTATCCATTCTCCACCCAGTCTGTATTTGTGTCTGGGATCGTGCTGACCCAGGTTCAGGACCTTGCACTTGGCCTTGCTGAACTTCATGCAGTTGGCATTGGCTCACCTCTAAAGCCTGTCAGGGTGTCTCTGGATGACATCCCTTCCCTCTTCATGTCAGCCACTCCACACAGCTTGGTATCATCAGCAAACGTGCTGGGGATATGCTCAATCCTTCAATCTCAAATTAAGGTTCCTTGGCTGATGATCACTGTGTAGCTTACAAATGCCTTAAGAGACTTGGGCTGCAACAGAACAGCTCCAGAGCATTTCAGTTAAGATCAGTTGTTAATTCAAGTGTGATAGCAGCCTGAGCTAGAAAGTGTCTCTTGGTCCCTTCCAAGGTCTTTTTTCTCATGTTTGTTAACTGTTATGATGTTATATGAAATATCATATAACATCATATCAATATATCATCATTGTGATAAGCTTCAACTCACTGTTTCATTAATCATCACCTACAAGCAGTAATCTTGACCCCTGTAGAGTCTTTTCTGCTCAATTTCACAATGTGTAGAGAGAAAAAGAGGTTTTTGTATTTCTCTAATGCAATATGAACTGTGATAGAGTATATATAGCTTTCAGTATAACCTTTAAATTTCTCTTTCGAACCTTGATATGTTTGTTATCTGTCTGCGAAGGTTTAACACTTTTCCCAGGATATTCCACCTGAGAGTGAGGAATAGACAGATAATAGGCTAGCATGTTTATTTCATATGGATAAATCAGAAACAGATGAGTGCACTGCTGAGATTCATGCATTTTTAATAGGTCTGCAAGGCTATACTGTGTGGTAAAGAAGGAGCCAATCAAAGTTAAGAAATTATGCATTTTGATCAGCTGTTGAGATTGATGAAAGTCTCATCTGAAAAACTGAGAAGACCTCTAGACAAAGCCCCATACAAGACTCATAGTGAGGAAAATAAAAGAGAGCATGCAGTGTTTCTGCCTTGCTTTTTTTTTTCTGACTGTAACTGTGAAAACAGTAGTAGAAATTTGTTGAGACCCTTGCTTCTGTCGAGGCCCTTATCCTTGCAGGGGTGTATTGTAAATCAAAGCAATCATATGCCTGGACTTCTGGAAATTTGGTGTCCTTGGGGTATACGTCTGGAAGAGAGGACCTTGGTAGTTAGATTAGAAATTTCTAGTCCTCAAGATGGATGTTAAACAGAGGACCTTCAAGACACCATATATAAAAACCAAAAGACAGCCTTGGTGATTGGACTTCACTGAGAATAAAAAGCTAAGAAGTACACATGTGCAGTGGGAGAGAGAGCCAAACAGCAGCCTCCTCAATGATCAGTAAAGGCTGCTCAATGAAGAATGAACAAAACAATGCAGTCAGATCCCTTTAAAGCAAAGCACAACAGGAGAAAATTTATTTTAGAGTGAAAAGCAGAAGCTTAGCCCAAGTTGAAATAACAGCACTTAATCTCTGGGCAGAAAACATACACCCCTGTTTCAATTTTTGGGTTGTCTTAATTTTCTTTTCTGTAAAACCAGCCTGTCTTCTTTTTACTCCACTTCAGCTGCAGCTATTTTAGAAATTATTGCCTCACATAAATGTCTTCCTGGTGTCAGTTTTTGCTCACCTCCTTCCCTGTCTAGAAAACCACAGACAACACTTTGATCAACTCATTATGTAAAATAAAGAAACAAAACCACATATTTATTTTTCTGCTCACTAGTTAATACAAACTTACATTTTCAGTATGAAGTAATGGAAAGCATTCAAGCCGAAAGATCATAAATAAGTGTAAATTATTTTAAGAAGAAAGGTATTTACAGTAAGGCACTGGTTGCCTGACCTTTGTAACTGATTAAATTTCTCCCTTATGACAGTATGATATCCCTTGGTTAAACAGTAATGTGCAGGAATCAATAGAGTTATGGGCTCCTGGGGGCTGAGTGTACAGGTGGATGCTGGGCAGGGTCAGCCAGGGCTTGTGCTCTCAGAGTCTTGGAAGGCAAACAAGATAAAGACTATAGCACTAGCTAAAATTTGAACTTACAACAGAAGCAAAACAATACAAAACCAAACCAAACAAACAAAAAAGAAGCAGTGCTTTTAAAGTTATTATCTTTCCATAATCCTGTTCCTTTTGTTTACACGTCTTTAGAATTTGTCTTCTGAGTTATTGCTGTTGCTGCAGCTTATATATATACATATTGCGTACAAATACACAGTTGAAACATATTTCTGAGAACTTAGAGCCTCCAAGGAATGTGCACTTTTTTGTCCTGTAAAGGATAAATAAATAAATTGACGTTATCATAGATAGATGCTAAACTTCAAAAGCCCAGTAGATTCAAAATATATAATAGACAAATTCTTTGTGCTTAAAAATAAAAATAAAAAATAACCTTGTTAAAAAAATTCTCCTGGATGTCTTGCACAAACAGATCTCTGTTTCAATGTTTCCTGGTTTAATCTGCTCAGAAATTTAAGTGACAGAATGATTTCCCTTCTATGTCTGCCTGTGGCTCTTTCCTAAACACATAAAGCACTGTAGAGGCACCTAAATGATATACAAATAAAAACTTATAACATACACAAGTTTTTCTAACCTCTGGAAAGGTTTGGGGTTACTCTTATGTTAACTATCTGGCTTCTCCTAGCCAAGGTGATAATTCCTTTAAAAGCTTTTAATGTGAAGTAAAGAATCAGCAGGCCATTTTCATTTAGGAAGAGGTATTTTCTAGGCAAATATCAGAGCTATTTGTACAAGCTAAGCAAATATTAGAATGTATAAGAAGAAACAAACCCAAGGGAATCAATGTTAATGTCATGAACCATTACAAACCTGGAGGGAGTAATGAGGGAGAATCTACAAAACCTAGTTAAAACTAAAAATCCTTTGAATGTACTTTTGTTGGACCTTAATTAGTTTAGGAACTTTCAGAAACACTCAGGAAACTGTCATCAAACTGTTGAGAAGAAAGAAAAGTTTAAAATGTCATTAGAATTATTTTTTAAAAGTAAAGTGCTAGTTCAAAGTCTAACTTATTAATAGTGTGCCCATGACCTGACTTCACCAAAATCTCCAGTTTTACTAAGCCACTTAGAGCTGCACTTTAGAGTTGTGTTCTTGAAAAAGTAGGTGATGGCTGCATACATATAAGCAAGAAAGGCACTGTGGGTTTTTAAAGCTTTTATATTATTATTGCTACTGTCTTTCTGGAATAATTATAACTTCCAATCCCCTTGGCATTTGCAGGCTGGGTTTTAGATCAGCCATGGACCATAACCACAGAAGCCTTTTGTGACTTAACCAGGCCTATTTTAAGACTTCAGAAGGTGGTCATCAGCATCCCTGTTGAAATGAACTATTTCAGGGGCCAGAAACTGCACAGAATAGGCCTGTATTTTATGTTGTAGGCCTATATTAGGTCTTTCATAAATGCTGAGTGAGTTTCTGTATTTGCATCCACATGTGAGTCACATAAACAGAGCAGTGCACAGCTTGGACACTCAATGCAGGTTCTGCCAGTAGAGCTTATGGTCACAGAAGACATCCCATCACTTACTCTCAGTACTGAAAGGATCCCCATCAGGAGTTAACATTTCACTTTAGTTCTGCCTCATTTGTCAAAGGCACTATTTTGGCCACACTTAGCATTTCCCAGTACTTCATTCTGGGTGCCTTCCCTTTCAATGTGTGAAATCTGAGGACTGCCATTTGCAAGAATCTGCCTCTCCTGATTCTCTTTATATAAGAGGTCCTGGACCCTTAATTCAGGGATCAGGATCCTACTCAGAGGCATTGCAGCACTAACCTGAAGAATCTTATTATATCTAATGCTTGACTATGAAAGATTACAGTCTTAACTGTTAGCTATTTGAAATTATACCTAAGTTTTATCAGGACCTTAAACAGCTTCACATTGCTACCATTGTTTTATTATTAAGAGATTTTAAAGGAAGTTTTAATTCTATGAGAATGTATTTTATTACCTTTTGATGGATGGTTTGCATCTCTACCAAAGTTCAAGCAAGCGAGGAAGCTCTAGAATTATTATTTCCCACTGATCTATTCCTTTAACTTTAAAGTAATCAGCTGAGTTGGGCAGCAAAATGGAACATTTCCTACAAGAGTCAGTAAATGCAATCTCTGTAAGTGCAAAAGCTGATTACTCAGATATAAAGAGGGCCATTATTTTTTGCACCTCTGGAAAGCTGCCTAGCTTGAAAGCCTTATAATCTGATTTTCATAAATCCCATTTAACACATTATTATTTTCTTTTTAATAGACAGCATCTAAAGTAATACCACTCTTCTCAGATGTTACCCCTTTTTCATAACAGAATCCCACAGCCCTACTTCTGCATAATTTGTGTAATTGTCACCAAAATGCTATATTAAATCTAATCTTTTTACATTCATTTTCAATTAAGAATAATTAGAATCAAATTACATACAGTTTACATTTTTACAATAATATTGACTCATATTTGTGTCAGATTTTAAGGTCCCTGCTCTTCCAACAACTTGTGCCTCAATATGGTTTCAGTAAGTTTAATCTTTGACCTGAAGGGAAGTAGGATGAAAAAGAGAGAGAGAAAATGATTAACAGTTCATTTTGGCAAAGTCCAGTGAACTGTGCTGTACACAAGATACAAAGGACAGGCAAGGCAGAAAGAAACACACATTCAAAAATATAGATATGAAATCCAAAAGGAGCCATTTTTTCCAACTCAAGAAATTCTATCTGATCAAAAATCCATCCTGAAAAAACAGTTTCAAATTGATAACTCCCAGAGCCTCTTTATCAAGCTGTATTTTTTATGTAATATGCAAATTAATTTTCCCAGTTTGTATTTAGTATTATTATACAGTTAATGAAAAATCATACTAGCAAGTCCCCCTTTATATTCAATATCAAAGTTATTTGCCAAAAGAGCTCTATATAGGACTCACAGGGTGTTCAAGTATCTTGTCCAGCATCTTGTTCAGTTTGCCAGTCACAGGCTTGATAGAATCCCACACATAAATATGGCAAGCTTCACCTTGAAAAGAGTAGATTCTCAGGAGCAGGGATACTTCACTGTTTGAAGGTTATTGGAAAACTTTTCTCATATTTTCCTTCATTCTTCTTTACAAATCTGCTTATGGGTATTTGTTGTGCCAATATTGTTCTTAATTTTCTCTCCCTGGTGTTTTCCTTGCTACAGTTTTTTTGTCAAAGTCAGCAAGCATTGCTTTTCCAGACATGTGGTTGTGAATTTATTTATTTGGCCTGGCTAATTAAGCAGCTACTCATGTGGCACTTTGTCTACACTAACATGATCCATCAGGGACCTGCTGGCAGGAGACCGTCTTAGCTTGGGCGCTCTGCTGCACACCATTGACTGCAGAGAAAGAGGCAGACAGACAAAGAGGCACAGAGAGGCAGAGGGAGACACTTCAGCTGTCAATTCTGGAGAGTGAGCAGATGACCTCTGGTCTTTACCTCTCCTCACATGGCAAAATCTTTCTTCTGTGCCTTCCTTATCCTTTAAGCCCATCCCCTCAAGTTTTATCCTTATTTCAGAATAATTTTCCAAGCTGAACTTTGATTTAATTTTATGCCCACTTGTAAACAAATTTGTGCCTGTGTCCAAAAAACAGAAAATAATTTATTCTGGAAGAAAAGAACAAAACAGATATACACTGATGTTCTGAAACAAGGTCTAGGTTTGCACACAAAAGTGAGTCTTAAAAGGTGTTGCTTTAGAGTTGACAGTTACTGTTCCCAGCCTCCATGTGATTTTGTGATCATTTTCTTGTACTGTGCAACCTCTTGTTACACAGACTGAAAATTCTGTAAAAATAATCCATGAGTTGGAGAGGACTTCCCATGAGCTGAAGGTAACAGTTTTATGGGAACATATTAATTAGAGAATGGAATTATAGATAGTTTCCTGACAACTTAAAAAAAAAAAACAAAAAACAAAACTCCCCAAAAAACCCCAACTCTGACATCTGAGCTATGCTGACTACTAGTGTGGCTGGCACAGAGGACTTCTGCTTCTGTGCAGTCACAATGCCTTCTTACTCCTCTTCCTTCCACTCCACAGCCAAGCTGTTACTGTTGTATAAGTACTGAATAAGAACATGTCATTGCCCTTTATTGAAACTTAATTATTGACTGGAAAGGGAATACAAACATTACTAAATTACAGTGCTGTTTTTAACTCTACTTTTTAAACTTCAAGTTTTGAGGGTTTTTAAAATTATTTTTAATCTACTTCCTTGCTCATGCTAACGGCAAAGGTACATTTTTTTGTCAACATGAGTGAAAAGTGGCATCAGAAATTACTGATTTTAACATGGCAGATACATAATTTCAGATGTTTGTCTTCCTGATGCAGACTGATGGCAAAGAAGATTAAACTCCTGCATTGTGAAAATGAGAACTTGAAAGTCCAGAGACTGAAAGGTCTGTTGACTTGAATAAGTAGAATTCCTGTGGCTGCATTCAGTGCCATCATGTCGTTTAATCAGCAGAGTGAAAGGATGGCTGTTCCCTTTTACAGCCTGCTTCTCATAATAACACTTTACCTGAGGAACTTCAGCATTCCCTATTCCCTTCATTCAAATGTTAGAGAAGAACTCAGTTGTTCATATAAGAAAATGATTAATGAAGAGGAATTTGTGAATTAATTGTGAGAAAATAAGTGGGGAAATCTTCAAAGTACTATTTAAGATGAAAAACAACCCACCTTCCCAACTGGAATTTTTATCCAGAGAGAGGTGAATAATCTTTCTTGGTCTTGAAGAAGTATATAGGTTGCATAGAAGCCATACCCATACCCAGTTTCTTCAGTGAGCAGATTTCAGAACAAAAAGTAAGCATTTTTCTTCCTCCTACTACTTTTTTGCTACCTACAGCTATTTAGTGCCTCCTCCATTTGCTATCTATTTAGTGACATTCATCTAGTCACTCCTGTTTTTAATGTTAATCTCTTTCTGATTGAATCAACCCATATGTTATTTATTTATAAATTCTTTAATTTTTGCTTCTGAGCTCCTTCTAACTTTTAATTTTTTTTCAATTAAGAGGATTTTTGTAGGAGCCTTAAAATAATTACACTTGTGTTCACCAGCTATTTTCCTAATTAGCAATGATTCCTTTCTAAGGTCTGTGGATGACATGCTGCTGAGTACAACAGCTTTCACATTTAATAAGAAAAAGGAGTCACTAAAGTTTAGCAGGCATTTGTGGGTTGTTTTGTGGGCTTTTTTTAATTTTTTGTTATTATGTTATCAGAGCAGACTTCGTTTCTGTTTTCCATCCAGCTCTATTAACATCTGGACCTGCATACTCTTACACAACATAATATTTTTTATTTCTGTGACTTAAGCTACTTTGTGCCTGTATTTGCAACACAGAAAACTTAGATACCCACAGTGCTCTGTTTTGTTTTGTTTTTTTAAATGCTTATTTATCAGGATATTCTTTTACTTCAAACTTTTAAAGATACAAACTTGTATACACTCTAGGAAAACAAAACCAAAAAAATCTACTGTAGAAAACATGACATTTTGTTATTTTTTCCTTTGAATGGTGAACTTCTAAAAGATTCTGAAACAGAGTAGCTCTTGGCAAGAAAGCAGTGATGTAATAGCTCATCTGAAGTTACTGACAGTGACTGTAACTGTACCCCTAATCACACTACATGAATTCCTCCTCTCCACTATACAAACTCCGTTTGTTTCTTGTTTGTAATGATTTCTTTTGTTCTTCCTTGAGTGCCTGGACAGCATTGTCCCAGTGACTTCTCATCCCTTTCTTATGAAACAGCTGCAAACACAGATGTTCTGCAAAGCCTCCCATCTGTAAGGATCTTGGTGCAGATTCTCAACTGCTGTAAATTGCCTGAGTACCACTTAAGTGTATGAGACTTATCTGATTCACACCATCTGGCCCTTTGAGCCACTCTCTGTTTATTTGCATAATTGAACATATTGTTTCAGGCTCATGCTGTTTAACTGTAAGATTTCCTGGCCAGAGGCTCTCATAACAGCATACTGTGCAGACACGAATAAAGTTAAAGAGCTAGATAAATAATGATTGTGATTGTCCATTTTATTTTACGACTTCTTAAACCCACTTCCAAAGAACAAAGCTTTCTCCAGCTGGAGCTAGGACTTCCAAGAAGTTCCTGGAAAAACTAATAGCACAAACTTTCTCAGACTTAGTGCCTAACTTAGCCTCTATAGAGTTAATATTCTAACACCAACATTGAGGTTATTGACTTATTATACTTCATGTTTTGTTTTTATCTTTCCTATTCAACTTGGTTAGATCAATGTTTTAATGGATTGTGTCACCCTTAGTATCTAAAGGGCTCCAGAAAGATTTTACTAACCAATAAATAATTGAAGAAGAGTGTACCCCATTATCAGTAGCTGATAAAGTGAATAGCCCTCACCCTTGGTATAGAGAAGAATAACATCTTATTCCTTCAGTCATTTTAAAGCAAGTGAATGAAAGGAAACATGTAAAGAAGAGCTGATTTATAGATTACTCAGTCTATATTTTCTTAGCTACCTTAAATAGAGATGAAGCAGCACTGTTATCCCATGCAAAGAGAAAAAATAAATAAATCTGGGAGATCTCTTTTCTTTTTACTGCAGAAGATTCCTGTATTGTTTATCCCTTACCTGTTCTAGAGAAACAAAAATACTGAATGAGTATGTTACTGTCTTGTTCTCTTTCACACGGTAACCAAACATGCCCCACTTTCTCCCCTCATTACAGTTGTCTGAGTGTCTGATTGGGACCAGGAGTGAGAAATATGGTTGGAGAAAAATTCATTCTCCTTATGCTTGCTTCATACTCTGTGCCTGTATGCACTCCTCAGAGGTAGCCGATCAGTCTTCAAACTGTTCTCCACATGAGGGATTAAAATCCACAGTTCTCTCAATCCCCTAATCGTTGGGCTAAAAGAGCAGAATTATGATTTTTGTCTTTTAAATGTCTGTGCAGAGCTGCAACTCAGCTGCTACTATGCATCTTCTGCTGAGAACAGTGCTTTGCTGTTTCAAAATGTCTTAATAGACTTCTTATGTGTTCCCTCCTAAGAGGATTTTTTGTGTGTGTGTGTGACTATAACTTATGTAATTGTCACAGTTTGACTCAGGTCCGACAACAATGCTCTCGATCCCCCCTCCCCCCAACCCAGGTAGGGAAGGAGAGAGAGAAAAAGAGAGAGACTTGGCTGGATTGAAAACTAAACTACACAGCTTTAATTAAAACACTAATGAATGATACAAGAAAATATATACAATTATATACAGATAGATTCAGGTGTAGGCAAAAGCCTCTCACCACCCCCCACCCTCAGCAACTCCCACAGCACTTCCCTGAACTGGGAAGAGTCCCGAGGAATCCCGAAGCTGCTGCTGGAGAAAGCAGAGAGTTATGGGGGTCACGAGAGATCAAGCCTGAGGATCGACGGTGATGGATGAGCAGAGTCCTCCCTCTACGCCGGCCATGGACGGAAGAGAAGGGAAGAAGAAGAAGGAAGGAAGGTGTCTTCTGTGATCTCTGACCTTCCTCTGAGCTTACGTAGATATATGGAATGGAATATCTTTGGCCAATTTTGCTGTCCATCTAACTCAGCCTCCTACGGGGGGGTCACAGATCTCCCCATAGTGTCTGAGCTGGCAGAGTGCAGGTGCAGCCTTGAAGCCTCAGTAGTTAGAAAAACATTCCACTGTCTTATCAGCCTAGCAGAACACACTGTTGCTAGCTACAAGAAAGCTTACTGAAGGAAAAAAAAATCAGTAAAAAGAAAAATTGGCTTTATCCTGGCTCAAACCAGGACAGTAATTTATATAAACACCTCAAATCCTAGTAGTATAAGAAAGTGTACATTTAACATGTAATATATGAGTAGTTTTATAGATGTCAACAGAACTTGCTTCATGTGGTTTTGGTGTGTAAACTTCTGCAGGACTTAAAGATAGTGAAGAGGAAAATCTTCTTTCTCAGAAGAACTCATTCCAGTGGATTTAAATTATCCTACATTGCTCTTTTCTCTGTAAATGAGGCAGCAACAGAGTAGCGTCATACAATTGCATATTCCAGATAACAAGAACAAAAATGTTCTTCCATCTCTATATAATTAATGTTCCACACAGCATGTGTCAATTGTATCTCATTCCTTAAGCTTTTTCCATGTTCCACACTTTAAAAAATGCCATTTACTGAACTTAACAGGCTTTACAAATAGTAACCTGTAATTCCATTTTTTCCCCTGTTACATCCATTAACAAATTTGGATGTAACTGAGAATACTGAAGAGAATGTCACTCAAAAGCACACAGGTTACAGGTGTGTTTTTGCTCTTTTTTAGCCCACCTGTGGAATGCACCAGGTATAGGAGAGTCCTGTAGCACACATTACTATTCCTTCTGATTTTGCATGCATAGGGAAGTTAAAGCATAGAAATTGTATTGCCATGGGTTTTGAGTGTTAAGGTGAAAAGTCGCTTGATTAAAATCCTTTGGAGTTATTATTTCAATGGTTTCTTTGTGCCACCAGGTTTGGTTTTTTTTGTCCTGTAAAGGCACAGCTCTTCAAAATGGGCACAACAGAAAGGCTTGCAGCCAAAACTCGCTGTGAAGAGGAAGAAAGCAATGATAGTATTAATATATGGGCTGTAGCAACTATCACTCTGCATGTGGATGCACCCTAGCAGGCTGATGCAGAGGATGTCCAGAGCGGGAATCCTTCACATCACTGTCCCCTTTTGGACATCCTGACACTCATCATCCATTTCAACATTTTGTCATTGCAGTAATTCTTCTAATTTTCTTTGTTCAGTGACTCTAATGTTGTTAAACAATACAGACTTTGAAACTGTGAGATTATTCCTTGATCCCATCAACTTTTTCCTTAGCGAGAAAAGATGCAAATGTTTCAAAAAAGGCAGCTGCCAATATAGTTCCTTCCAGATACAGTCACCTCAAGGCCAGGTTGCTGTTTCTCCTTCTGGAGAAAAGGAATCAGGATGCAGGTCCTGTAGATCTCAGAGATACCAGTGCAGAGTGGGGAGAGAGGCATATAATTTGCTGCTCAAAATCCCACATCTGTCATTCTCACATCATAGCTAGTGGAGGCAAGAGAAAGAATTCCCAAAATTGCTTCCAGTTTCAAGCTCAGGCTACTACAAAGCAAACTAGATTTTGTGCCTAACTGGCAAAACAAACAAAAAGTGTAAGTCTACTTTAGTGTTTTGACTTGACCCTGGAGCACACTAAAGCTAATTTCTGGGCTATGCCTATTTGCTGGGCTTTGGTTCTTATTACATGGATGACTCATGGCAGACAAACCGGATTTCATTTGGGTAAACCAAGCCAGAAGGTGCATTTCCAAATTACATCCAAAACATTCCAGCTGCTGAGGTCACTCAATGCACAGGACCAGACTGGAGACTGTTCAAAACAAAGCATCATGAAACACGTACAGCATCAACAAAAAGTCCTCAGCACCATATGATGATTCTGCAGATATGTTCCCAAAACTTCTAGTGAAGACAGAAACAATGAGAGATCATCTGGACCTTCCTTATAACTCAATAGAAATACTTTTCTTATACTTTACCCTCTGATTTTTTTTTTTATTTTTTTTTTTTTATTTCCCCAACAATATGCAATACAGCAGTTACCAGGAAAGAGAAGATCGTATTTAAGTGGAAGTTCAGGCTGAAAGCAGGATGTCCAGATTCTATCCTTATGTCTGTAAAACTTTTTGGGAGAGTGACTAGCTTGTTTGACAGCAGCCAAGATTTTAATCTATAAAAAGAATTATAATACTTGTCTACTCTATAAGCATTCTGGGAGGATGAATAAATGAATATTGAACTGACTTTAATGAGAGACATAGTAAGCCCACACAAAATCAAAATTTACATTTTATATTTATCTTTCCTCATGTGTATTTAGGCAAATTTAAACAGGGAAATTTCTATCTGCAGAACTGTCAGAAGAAATCAGATACTTCAGATGAGAAGAATTTCAAAGAGAAGAACCATTTGTGTCAGATTATTATGTAGAGAGAATAGTTAGAAATCAAAAAAAATAAGGCACATGCTGGAAGTTATGAATATAGAACTTTTAAAAAGATGTATGGTCAATACTTCCTAGGTATTTCACATTACAGTGGTTTCTACTTTCAGAAACAGATTTAGGGTTCTAAAATTGCTTAACCTGAAAGTGCCTACGTCTCTCTTACCTAAGTACTGGAATTGTGCAGGCTTTCAGGCACAACTTTTACTGCATTTTAACTGTCATAATGACTGGGACTATTCCAACATGAGGGGCCAAATGCTTCCCAGAGAGGCATCATGTGAGAGGTCTCCTTATTGGACAAGTGCAAGCAGTAGCCCGTGCCCTCCAGTTGTGCTGGTGAGACACAAAACAAAACTGTTGAAGCAGCTGATTAGCAGCATTGGTACGATGCTGTGTCAGAGGTTATATTCTCTGCAGTGCTCAGAGACAGGCTGAAGGGAACAGCTGACTGTCCGAGGCAGGTGGATTTTTACTCCTGCTGTGGGCCACACTCTTGAAAGCTAGGCACAGTGGTGCCCAAAAAATACATGTCAAAGGTTTTCATGAGACCTGGCCTCTAGACACTTAAGGAAATGAATCTTCATAATAACAAAAACTGAATAATTCCTGACCAATGTTAAAGAGTCAACAATTTCTACTGATTAAACACAATTGTATTGGGGACTTTTTTCGAGTGTAGAATATCTGCCCTTTTGAATATAAAGTGTATCAGCTGCATGATAGTATTTGACAAATGTCAAGTTTCTGAAGGGTCCAACATTAAGACTCTCTTAAAAAACATCTTCCAAGTGTTTTGTTTTTCTCTCTTACTGAAGAATGTTTGTACTGTGATAGCTTTGAGCAACACACTTATAAATAAGCTTAGTATTAACCTCTTTTCTCTCCTTTTGTGACTCTGTATCTATTTTTCTCTCTTTTGTAAGCAATGAGTGCTGTAATGTGCTGGAGACTATGTTATGCTATAGCATTTATATAAATCAACATACACATGAAAACATTCAAGACCAGCTCCAGATCTGGAGAAGCCTTGATATGTACAAGATAGTATCATTTAAAGTCCTCTCGTTAAGGAGTCCTTATTGATGTTGGACAGAATCTGTTCAACTGTCTGTCAGTCCACAGATGTGCACATCTAGCTCTGGAACAGGCAGGCAAGAAGAGAAGACATTCTTTCTGCCCTCTGAAGGACACTAAGGCCTTCATTACTTTTAGAGGCAAGAGTCTCTTACTTTGTAACTCTGAAGACTGAGTATCAGCAACATTTGAGGTGGAACAAAGGTAGTGTTGCTCCATTATCTTCACCCACACAGACTTTTCCAACAGTGTTTAAAGGGAGAGGTATCACTGATACCTAAGATCATCTGGGCATGCAACTAGGTGGAATTCAGTATCCTAAAAGGTGTTAATTTTCCTACTAGGCTTTTAGTCCATCCAAATCTAACCATCATTTTGGTCCTGGTAAATCTTGAAAATTCCATCTAGAAATTATCCAAACCAGCTAATAATCACTTTCAATAAGATGGAATGACAGATATTAGCTGGTATAAATAGGGATAAATATTGTCTTTACTGATAGTTATTTTTTTTCATTTGTGTTACAAAGCTGTCCTGCAAGTTCTTTTTTACAAGAAATGCAGTGCTTTGATCTGCTGGTATCTGGTATATTGGGGCAATCTAGGGGTTTTTTTTGCTGAATTTGACATGCAATCACATCAACATCATAAGATGAAAATGTAGACTACTGGAAAACTGTAGTATTTTATTCTGATAACTGTAATATATTTTAAGTGACAGTCTTCACAGGACTACAACTAAAATATGCCTTTGATTCAATAAGTTGGAAGATTTATTTTCTTTACAACAAGAATTAATAAAGTTGTGCTGTGCTCTGTGACTTGTCAGAATTTGATGTCTTTGTTACCTTGGGAAAACACAGATTCTTACAATAAAATCCATCTGTCTTTGCATTCAAAAAATCCATAGATATGGAAACTACAGGTCACCATGCACATGTATTTTGGCTACCTCCTTTTCTTTGAACAGCAAAGAAGTAAAAGAACTTGTTTTACAGCAAAAAATATTTCAGTTCCAACACTTATTTCACTATGTTGAAGTGACATATAGCAAAGGAAAATTATGTTCATTTAAACCTTAAAACAATGCTACACTCATGAAACAGTGTGTAAAGTTTGTAAAAACTGAGGAAGAACTGCAGTTGCTCTTCAGCCAGTCTTGCAGAAGAATAATTATTAAATTGCCAAAAATATTATGATCAGAAATATCCCCTTCATTCTCTTCCACTGTGAGAATATTATAGTTTCATGAAAATCAAAATAGCCTAAATGTTTAGCAAGACCTGAAGGATTTTCTTAAGTGTTTCATAAGGTGAAAATTATGTGAAGGAAGAAGAGAGTTCAGATGTTGCACTTTCTCTATATCATGATGTTATTGTAAAACAATTAATAGCTTGTATATTGTTGGAGTAGCCTTGCATTTTATTGAAGCTTTATACAAGATGCATTGTCAAAATTAAAAAGTTAGACATGCCAGACACTTAATATAATTATCTAATATTTAATCTTGTCATTGAAGACTTTTAAACTATTTAAGGCTTAAATTTCATCAGATCTTTCCTAGGATAATCTAAGTATTGGTTGACAGATAAATAAGGAGTCCTTCCCCACCATTTTAATACCCACAAAATATGTTGAAAGTGTTAATGATTCACTTGGTGTCACTCATCTCTATGAAATTGCTGTCATAAAACTATTCCAGCATGACAGAATACAGCATTCATAGAATTGTAGAATCAGGATGATTTGGGTTGGAAGGGACCTGAAAGATCATCTAGTTCCAAACCCCATTCTTCATTAAGTTAGGTCATCAGTAAGTTCTAAGCTGTGCAAAATCTTTATTGCAGATGGGCTAGGTACACAGTTCTGAAACATGGAATATGAAGAAATCCAGATTTGTTTAAACAAGTTTGTAATTTTGGAAGTTAATTTCAAATCTAGTATAAAAGATCTTTTAAAATACCTCAGTTAGTTTAATTTTTATTTTTTTTTTGTGTGTAAATTTCAGGAATCAGTAAAAATGGTAACAATGAAAATTTAAATGTACTCAATTGCTTCTTTCTTCATATTGAACATTTACAACATAAAAAAATGCATTCTCATAAAATTACTTCAGGTATTATTTTGATCCTAGGAACACCATCCAGGAGTTCAGGAGTTGTCTTTTGTAAAAGATGCTTAAAACCTGATAACCTGTATTAAGCAGCTGCAACATAACATTTAATTTCAGTGGATACTTTTATAATTCCCTTTTATATGTTTCAAAATGACTGAGGAGCTAATCTGCGGCCCCTTAAAAAAAAAAAAAAAAAAAAAAAAAAGATCAGAAAATGCTGAATACTCAGATTCATAAAAGTTCATATTCATGTTTTCTTTTGACTGGTCTGTAATCAATAACTTTGAATTCTTTCCCAGAGCCTTTTATTGAGATAACTTTATCCTCTGATTAAATTAAGCATGAATAATTAAATAACTTTGAAACACATATTTCACTTTCACTACTAAAACTTCTTTACTTTAGTTTGCTATTTAGATTTCTATGTACTTAAATTAAGCACAAATTTTAGTAATTTGTACAGCACTGTAGTTCAGTGTCTGCTTGTAATAAAACCTTTGAATAACAATGGCTTGATGCCAAGACAGACCATCACTTGCAGAGCAAATGTGTTCATTTTGCTGTGCAACTCATTACAATTGGCTAAATCCATGGTGTATGTTCTGGTAGAATATTCAAACAAATATTAAACTATGAAGACAGATACCATTAATGGCAAGTTAGAATATAGATTTTTTAGGAAGCTAAAGAAAAATGTTTAAGGCAAACGTCTGCTACATTTCATCACTGCTAGCAACTATGATGTTTGTATCTTTAGAACATGAACACAATGACATTCCTCAGCAGAGCAGGACATGGAGCATTTCATCAAAATCTAATCAGTGGTATTACATTCTGTGTCTGGCAGGAATGTCTTTGAGTTACTGAGATTTTGTCAGATTTGTCTGATGAAACCCTCTTAGTAATGTCATTTTAGGATCTACTGTTTTCCTGCTTGAGTATATCCTGAGGACTCTGGTCTTTTCACTTCAGTGGGACAAATCCAGCACCCAACCAAATAAAAAGAAACGTCCTTTCTTGCTGCAGTAAAGTAGCATCAGTGCATCATCTGCTGTTGAACAGGTATTTGAGATAGGAGGCTGCTGTTCTTTGGATTCCTCTACAATCTGTGGAGACAGGCAGGTCAAAGTTAGGCATTGCCCTCTGAAGAGACCCTCCTTTAAAAGCCAGAGAGAGAGGGAGAGACGAAATCAGCAGGGAGCTGGGAAGTAGTCAGTGAATCTGGTAATTTTAAATATCCTTCAGTGGTTTAACTCCTTGAGAACTCAATTACAATTTTAATTTTGGAATGCAAATAAACAAATGATGGTTATCAAAGGAGTGGTTTGATTAGGGTGATGTGCTTATAGCTAATGTTTTCAGAGTAATTGTTTGCTTATTCAGAATCATAACATTTAAAATTATTGATTAATACTTTTGCGTAATTCTTACACTGCTCATTTATTCTGCTTATTTACAACAGAGGATGTGTTGGTTGCTTAGAGAATGTTTACAGCATAGTTTTTCTCCAACACTTGGATAACTGTGGAAGCAGTGTCTTAGCTCAATATTTGTATGTGCTTAACACTTTTGTTCACATAGGAATCATTACTGTGATTTGAACATCTCTTTCTTTGAATGTTTCTGATAGAAAGTTCACTGTCAGAAAAGCAGCACCATCCAGTGTAATCTAACCACAACATTAATTTAAAATATAATTTGGATACTGCCAGAAACATTTTCATTGTTTGACTATCTTGACTTCAATAATGTCTATTTTCATGAAAAAGAAGTAATGTAGATTTCTAAGTACTTGCTGACTACCTGAACTATTTACTGTGCAGTTCCTCTTCCCATAAAACCCTGGTGCTGTGACTCACCAATATCTCAACCAACTGATGCATTATGGTCTTACATACTGGTGCTTATTTATTTTCTATTACAGAGAAAACAGTATACTATATAGCATTTCATAACAGCAAATCTTTAGTGTTTGAACCTGTTCCTTTATCTTTCTAGATTGACAATTAAAAGCACAGTTTGCATTGACTAGAACAATGGGTTTTGGTTTTTTGTTCTCAGAATCAGCAGCTGTGCCAAGAATATCTTGATGTGATTTTAAATCATAGAGTGTTTTCATCTTTTTTTCTAAACATCAAACACAACTCTGGTTTCTCATAAACACAGTGGAGAAGAAATTATGTCACTGAGACATGTTTGCTAGATATTTAAAATATTCTTCATGCAAATTTTCATGCAAAAGTTGATTTAAAACAGAAATACTGATACAAGTCTTTAATTTCCATTTTGCAAGTATAGTGCAACCCAAGCTGACTGGCGTATTAAGAGTAATTCCCTCCAGCATATCCTGGAACTCAGTAATTTAAACAGATTGGCTAGCAATAAGCTACATTGCTGCCACCTTAGCTCCTACTGCTGATGGGGACAACAGAATATTTGTTGTCTTAAATACAACTAGTTAAAAGTTCCTGCTTTTGCTTTATCTTATTCTGCAATACTGTGAAAATAATAACTAACATACTCAAGCAACATGTAATTAGACTCATTAAGTACAGCATTGCAATAAGACAAGCTCGTTGTTCTGGTTTGCTTTGGTGGGTTTTTTGGTAGCAGGGAAAAGGCCCCAGCAGTGGCACTGGTAAGAAGCTGGGAAGCTCCCCCTGCTCCAAAACCAGCCAAGGAACCATTAGAGGGACAACAGATGTGCCTCTGTGATTAACATATTAAAGAACAGCTATAACACCTGAGCAGAGAAGCACTTGAAGTAAAAGAAGAGCTGTGCAGTAGGGGCAGAGCAGTGCTGATGGTTTATGAGAAAGGAGAGGAAGAAGGTGCCCAAGCAGAAGTTTCCCTGCAACCCATGGTGAGATGGCAGCTGTCCCCCTGCACTCATAGAGGAACGTGGTGGAACATTCCCTGAAGGTGTGAGGAGGAGTGAACTTGGCCAGTGGACTTGGATTTTGTGGTCAGTGAATTTGCTGCCAGTGGACTCTGATTGCACAGTTTTGGAAGCAGCTCCAGACCTCGTGGGAAGGACTCATGAAGGAGAGGTTTGTGGAGGCCTCTCTCCCATGGGAGAGACCCTGTGGGGAAGCAGGGAAGGACTGGAAGGAATTCTTCTTCCTGAGGAGGAAGGAGCAGCAAGAACCACCAGCCTGTGAACTGACTCTAAACCCCATCCCCTGTCCCCCTGTGCCGCTGGGGGGAAGGAGGGAGAGAAACCAGGAACAAAGTGATTTGGGCCCGGGAAGAAAAGAGGGGTGGGGTAACATATGCAAGCCCTGCTCTTTGTGTTGTCTGTGTCCTGTGTGTGTTTGATTAGTGTGAAATTAAATTATTATTTTTTTCCCCAAGATGAGTCTGTTTTGCACAGGACCTTAATCAGTGAAGAACCCTCCTTGTCTTTGTTCTTGACCCATGAGCTTTGCCATCCTCTTCCCAGAGTGGGTGTGGGTGGGTGGGAGGGGGAGATGAGTGAGCAGCCATGGGGCTGTTCCTTTGTTGTCATGTTGGGCCCAAACCATGACATTCATAGTGATCTGGAAAGTAATGTAATTTGGGTAAGGAGGTAGAGTTATCTTTTCAAGAGACAAGTTCACATTAGCAATGTTTGCATCACTAGATAATATTTTACAAATAAATTTCAATGGTTTTGAAAATGAGTATTATTGCATAAATGGGTGACTTCACATTTTCTTTCTTCTTCCTGATTTTTCGTTTTCTCTGGTTAGTTAGGATGAGCAGGTGGGATGCCTATGAATTAAAAAACTTGGCCAAGGACTATTGAGATTGGCCAGCAGAAGTCTGAATTTTCAGTCTGAAAATTTGTCGACTTAAATCTTGAGATGAAAGAAGGAAATACTGCAAAGGAACTGTGGGAAGTCAATGGCTTGGAAAGCAAGATTGGAAGAAAGTGAGACTGGCGACAATGGTGTTAGCTTTTAGAAGCAGTAGTTTCAGTTATCTAAATTGCTCACTTTAAAACCAAGTTTTAAAGAAGTTCAAAAGCGTTGTCTGACTTAAGGTCCCATCACAAAATCTTCTGGCAATACCATACAGTGTTTGGATGATTCTGCACCAAGGTTATACTGGTTATTGGTCCAGAAAGCATAGAGAAATATTGAGAGTAATGATGCCAAGGCTTCACTACATTGGAGTAATACTTTATAAAGTGTTGTGAAGTATTAAAATTTGCAGAAAATAGAGCAAAATCAAATGTTTTATTTACTCTATTATACATTATATCTTATTTTAAATGGGGAAGACTGAAATCTACTCCTTTCTTATTCATTTCATTATGCTGTAAGATTAGGTATTTGCTTTGAGATGCAAATGCCCTGAAGCACGAATTCCTGCAGGTGAAAAGGGCTTTATGAAGTTACTGCTTAGAGAACTGATGTTTTAGACAACACTAATACAGACAGGCATATAGCAGGTCTAGCAGAGAGTTGCAGACTGTAGGAGCTTCAGCCTTATATTGAGGGAAGGGTACCACACAGCAACAGAAGAATGGCAGCATCTTGTCATTGGAAGTGGCAGTACCTGTTGGTTCCCATGCAAACACAACTGCACATAAACTCTTTTTTTAAAACATAAAATTACGGAGTGATACACCACTTTTAAATGTTTGCAAGGCTGTGGAGTGGGCCGTGTTGCAAAGACAATCCCCACTGGAATTAAGTAGAACAAGAGAAAGAAAATTAGGCAAAACAGAAGAAAATGTTATTTTATGTTTTAAAAATACATAAAGTGGTTATTTGACCAGAACAGAAAATGGAGTAATATCTTCATACGGCCAGCTCAGGACTGTGATAACAAGAAACACTTCTTTGTCTACATTCTTTGGACCACTCTTCTCCATCCTTTTAGTTCTATATATTTGAGTGGGATAATTGCAACATATATGTGTATAACAAGAATGGATTCAGTTACAGTAAGCTATGAAAAATAATGTGGGACTTTAGAGTAAATGCTGATATTTTAGAAGAAGAACAATATCAGAATTCCAGTAAAGTTATAAAGTATATGCAAATCCAATCTAGTTCTTTAATTAGGTATTGTATACCTAATTATAAAGTAATAATGATGCTGATGATTGCAAGGCAAGAGCTCTGAACAAGGCACTTCAGAAGCTTCACAGAATAAAGCTGTCCCAATGAAAGTGATTGCTTCTGTTAGGAATATTGCTATTAAAAAGAAAATAAATTAAAAAAAAATAATACCAGAGCTATTTAATTTTTTATTTCTATTTATTGCATTAGGCACAACAGTTATTTAGTTATTTATTAACTCGTCTGTTTTCTGACTGTACCTTCCATTCAAATTATTTTTCATTGTTATTCATTATTTATCATTTTGACATGCTAAATTCTATATTTATTACATTTTCTCAAATAAATAAATAGATTGTAATAGTTTCAGTGGCATCAAATGGAGAAATATTCTAAATTCTCAAGTATGCTCTGTGTTTAAACAACTAATAGCTTAGGAAAAGGTGACTGAAGAGTGAACAAAGGAGGAAAGCTTCTAATTTAGTTAATTGATTTCATATTCCAAAGGGGTGTTATAATTCAGCTATGCTACCTTTTATCTGTTTATCTATGTTACCAGGTACTGTCATCATAACACAGTCTGTTATCATTTTTACTAGGATTTAGAGAAGTATATTATTCCTGCCATGAATGAGATATTATTATTTGTTTTAATTCAAAGTTAGGGGGAAAAAAAGCTGTAATAGTAATAATACTTTTCTGAGAAGCTTTTGTAAAATGATGGCGATTTCATTGGTATTCTCGAGAAAAGTACTTTAGTTTCCAAATCCCTACATTTCAGTTTGTCGAGAAAAAGCACAAAAATTTGCGTCAGGTCAACTCAACATTAAATTTCATTATTTGTACTGTGATTTATTGCCTGAGAGCAACTATAGGCTGTTGAGAAACACTTTGATGTTGAACTGACTCCAAATTATGTATAAACATCTATTTGTTTTTACGTTGTTCTGATGTTCTCACTGCATTTAATGGGGCCTGGATCAGGGCTCACCTTAAGGAAATGGAAACTGCAGACATCAACATGTTCTGCAACTTATTTTCAGTGCTGAGTATTCCAAGAAAATCATGATTTTGAATTGTATTTATTTAACTTGAAGAGAAAAAAAAAAACAACAAAGTGGAAAAAACCTGATTTTGAAAAGCCTATGAGAGAGAAGGTAAGAATAATTTTATTTCAAATAGTGTATGAATCTTCTGGCAAGATAAGGTAATTTTAAGTTAAATATAAGTACTTTGTGAAGTCAATTGTATTTATAAATATTATGGCTGTCTCTAATGAGCTTTAACGTCTTACTGCTTGTTGCTATCTTCTTGGAGAGCAGGCCTTAGACAAGAGTCTTTTCTTGATGAAGAGCTTTGTTACAATGAATTTCACAAGTAAATTACTGTTGGCATTTTGTTTTTTGAAAATCTGACCTTAACAGCCACTGCATATTCGGAGGATCACTATGTTTATGCTAAGAATCTCTACGGAAAACACTTCTTAATTATTTTATTACTAAGGCCACTGACCAGACAGAAATAAAAATTTAGCTGCCATTTCATTCACACTGAATGTTTATTTTTTTCTCTTTTAAATCTCCTACTATTAGGCCCTCATTCTAGGGACATATGTATGCTCACAACCTCGTATGAGTAATTCCATTGAAGTTAGTACATTTAAATCAAATGAGAGTATGTAAAAGATAATGTATTAGAGATTATTTTCACTGAAGTAATTCAGAAACGGAAGTTTATATAGACTAATTGTTGATAACTGAAGACTAAGGAAATAATGGTCCATCTGGGTATCCACAGAACAAGCTCAAGTAAAGATCAAGAGCTCCTTTTCCTCATACTGAGAAAGTCTATTAATTCATGAGTCATCTTGCCGGTTTCAGTAAAGATTTGCTGGCACATGATGTGAGCAGAGGAGGCAAAATTCTGAATATGTGATTCAAAGCCAGAGGCAACACTCAAATGCTTGCTTATGCTGAGAAGCTTCTCTGGAAGTTTCTCTTCAGCATGATGATTTAAGTATTTTATCATAATCAAATAAGACCTGTAAGTGAATAGATTTAGTTCCTTTTCCCATAGTTCCAAATGCTACTTTAAAAAAATAAAAATAAAAAAGCCTTAGCAATATTTGCATATCTGCTAGCCTACAGTATCTTCCGACAACTTGATAGATAACAAGGTGCAGTTGGGTTTTATCATTAATTCAGATTTTAAAGTCTGTTGCCATTTCACTGGATGCTTGACTTGCAAAAAGTAGTTACCGTGCACTCCAATGTAACGCTGGGTACAAGTATGCAAACTATGCAGCCATGCACTGTCTGACACTGAATACAAAAACAAGGGCAAGCCCTAAAACTTCCAGAATGCGGAAGGTCTAAGAATACATTAAAATCTAATATAACCTTTAAAGTCTGGGAAATTCTGATTCTCTGTAAGGGTATGTTTTGTGCTTTCTTTCTCTTTGTTGTTGATAAGTTTAATTTGTTATTTCCTTTTTTCCATTCTCTTCTGGTTCTGATTTTGTTAGCCATGTTTGGCATGCATATCTGTACTTTTCAACTTGGATATTAGTCAGCGATTAATAGGTGGCAGTCTGTCTCAAACAATACTATACACCACAGTTGTGATCTGTTATTACTTACATTTCCTGTTTTGGGCCTTTCTTGAGCAAATCTGAGTGTGAGGTCCTCAGATCTAGCTAACAATGGGATTTATGTGGTTGAATTAGGATCACATTATTAAAAAAACAAAAAACAAAAAACGCACCCAAAACAAAAACAACAAAGAAAGAACACAAAAGCCCATCATAGTTCACAATGAACCCATGAGAAGCAAAACCAAAGCAATAATATTGAATCTTTGCCAAACAAAACATTTCACAAAGGTCCCATTAACGGAAGGAGGGAAGGAAGGAAGGAGGGGAGGGAAGGAGGGGAAGGAAGGAAGGAAGGAAGGAAGGAAGGAAGGAAGGAAGGAAGGAAGGACGGAAGGAAGGAAGGAGGGAAGGAAGGGAGGAGGGAAGGAGGGAAGGAGGGAAGGAGGGAAGGAGGGAAGGAGGGAAGGAGGGAAGGAGGGAAGGAGGGAAGGAGGGAAGGAGGGAAGGAGGGAAGGAGGGAAGGAGGGAAGGAGGGAAGGAGGGAAGGAGGGAAGGAGGGAAGGAGGGAAGGAGGGAAGGAGGGAAGGAGGGAAGGAGGGAAGGAGGGAAGGAGGGAAGGCACAAAGGTCCCATTAACGGAAGGAGGGAAGGAAGGAAGGAGGGGAGGGAAGGAGGGGAAGGAAGGAAGGAGGGGAGGGAAGGAGGGGAAGGAAGGAAGGAAGGAAGGAAGGAAGGAAGGAAGGAAGGAAGGAAGGAAGGAAGGAAGGAAGGAAGGAAGGAAGGAAGGAAGGAAGGAAGGAAGGAAGGAAGGAAGGATTGGTGCTTTTCTTCCCTCTTCCCTCCATCCTTTTTATTTGACAGGCAGTTCACAGAAGCCTGTGTTTATTTATTCCTATTTTCTCCCTCACACCACTGTGATGTACAATATTCTACTGAGACCCAGTGGATTAGAATTAGGACTGGCAGGGGTTTCTTTCATTGCATAATTTCATGCATCTTATTTCACTGCTGCTTCTGCCTCTCTGGCTGCCCATAACCAATGGGGGGAAAAGAGCTCCTTGAGAGAATGATTCAGTGCAGGATCTCAGCTGAATGCTCCAAATCTTTCTTTGGAGAAGTCTGTCTATCACTGGCTATTTTTGGAGCCTGAGAAAAGTAGATTGCTTCTCATATAACATTTTACTGCTTTATCTTGAATATATAGTATGAATAATACATTATTGTGTGTACAACATACATATTATCATAATATATTATTATATATTCATATTATTTTATAATATGAATATTCCCCAGATCATGAGATGTATCATTTGAAGACTAAAGTGCATCAGAGCTTGATTCTTACCTGTGATAAATAAGGCAAATGTCATGGCAGTTGAGGAGCTTCAGTGCAGTATTGCTACTAATGATTTGGCAAAGTATTATTGTGCCTTTCTAGCCACTAACTAACCTGGTAATTCAACCAATAGCAGTGGAAGTTTTTCACCATGACTGCTGTTTTGTATAAATATTTCAGGGTTCTGAATTTATTAACAAGCTTTAGACCATTATGCACTCATATTTGTTATATACCATCTGGTGTTCATTACATCTATCTTGTTTAGATGGCTACTAAGATATCTAGAACTTGGTGCTGCTTGACATGTCCAAAGAGCTACATGCAGTAAGAGATAATCATAGAATCATAGAAACATTAAAGTTGGAAAAGACCTCAAAGATCATCAAGTCCATCTGTCAGTCCTACACCGCCGTGAACCACTAAACCATTGCCCAAAGCACCACGTCTACCCAGTTTTTTAATACCTCCATGGACAGTACCTCCACCACTGCCTGGGCAGCCTGTTCCAATGCCTCACCACTCTCTGTGAAGTTTTTCCTAATATCCAGTTTGAACCTCCCCTGGCCCAACTGAACCCCATTTCCTCTTGTACTGTCACTAGTCACTAGAGAGAAGAGGTCAACAATCACCTCACCACAAGCTTCTCTCAGGTGTTTGTAGAGAGTAATGAGATGTCCCCTCAGCCTCCTCTTCTCCAGGCTAAACAGCACCAGCTCCCTCAGCCTCCCCATATAAGACCTGTTCTCCAGACTCCTCACCAGCCTAGCTGCCCTTCTCTGCACCCTCTCCAGCACTTCAGTGTCCTTCCTATACTGGAGTGCTCAAAAATGCACACAGTACTTGAGGTGTGGTGTCATAAAGGCCAAGTATAGAGGCAGGATCACCTCCTTGGTCCTACTGGTCACACTGTTCCTGATGCAGGCCAGGAAGCTGTGGGCCTTCTTGGCCACCTGAGCATGCTGCAGGCTCATGTTCAGCCAGCTGTCAGTCAACACCCCTAGATCTTTCTCTGCTGGGCAGCTCTCCAGCCACTCCTCCTCAAGGCTGGTTGTTGTGGCCAAAGTGCAGGACTCAATATTTTACTTTATTGAAGCTCATACAATTGGCCACGGCTCATTGATCAAGCCTACCTAGATCCCTCTTCAGAGCCTCCAAACCCTCAAGCAGATGGACATTCCCACCCAACTTAGTATCAACTGCAGAATTCCTGAGGATGCACTCTATCCCCTCACCCAAGTCATCAATGAAGATGTTAAGCAGTAGTGGCCCCAGCACTGGGACCTGAGGAACACCACACGTGACTGGCCACCAACTAGATTTTACTCCATTCAGTACAAACCTTTGGACTCGGCCATCCAACCAGTTTCTTATCAACCAAAGTGTATGCATATTCAGGCCACAAGCAGCCAGCTTCCCTAGGAGAATTCTGTCGGAAACAATGCCAGAGGCCTTGCTAAAGTCAAAGTAGACAACATCCACAGCCCTTCCCTTGTCCAATAAGTGGGTCACCCTGTCCTAGAAGGAGACCACATTAGTCAAACAAGATCTGCCCATCATGAATCCACGCTGACTGGGCCTGATCACTTGATAAGATCACAAACTGTGTTCATTTTGAAAATAACTCTGCCAGATGGGATTTTTCATGAAAACACCCTGTTTTTGTTAAAAAACCCCATACGTGGCCAACTGAGTTGCAGATTTCACAATGGAATTCTTTAAAAAGAACACAGGCATATTTCCCCAAACCTTTTAGAAAACATTAGCATTTATGATGTTTGACACATAGCTGCTCTAGAGGTCAACATCTCCCAGTATTAACAGGCCAAATGTGACCTTTCATTTTGTAAGATTATCCCCACAAATCCATCACCAATTTCATTATGGAGCAGTTAAGTCAAGACACATTATTTTTTTTGCTGCTTAAGCTATTTTATCAACATGGTCCTGAATAAAAGCTGGCAAAGACAATGGAACTTGTGATTCAGGGCTGTGATTCCACAGATTACTGAATCTTCCACCTTGATAATTTGTATTTTTTACACGTCAGAGAAGTGTAGTGGTCATCTCCAACAGCAACAAATTACAACGGATTTACCAGAGTTGCTCAAAACTCTGATAACTGAGGAGCACAAATTAGAAGCCAGGAAAATTACAGATGCTGAGGAAAGAACAAAAAGGTTGTTGAAAAGCAGCCTGTGGTTGTTCAGCATGGAATGTGCACATCTTTGTAATTGTGTTTAATTACTGTATTCTTACGAGCATTCATTTTAGCCCAGAGTGTAGAACTGAATTTGGAAAGGCATTTGGATACGGAGAGGAACATAACTGAAAGCCAAAACCCTCATGGGGAACATAACTGAAAGCCAGAACCGTCATGGGCTAAAAACATACAGGATTAGGGCCTATTATAAATAGTTTAAGTAAAAGCATTTGGACTTTCACCCAGCAAAATGGTGATGTATGTGCCTAATTGTTAATGCTTTTTATCATGTTCATACCTTCCAGCCATTAATGTCTCAGTCTGATTGGAGGAAGTGAAAGCTCAGGATCATGCAAATGTTTAAATACTTTCCTGGGTCAGCATCAAAGATAGTGACTGTTTTAGACAAAATCTAGCAAAACACTCCAGCTCCAATGTTTAACTTAATAATGTATAGTCCTACTGAGGGCAGACTTGCATGCACACTGATTTCCTCATTTGGCTGGTGGCAGAATGTGGTGCTGCTTTTCAGGAAGAGGTAAGAGCTCAAGAAGAAAAAAAGAAAAAAAAAAGGAAAAAAAAAGAAAAAAATAAAAACAAGAATGAATGCATGTTTTCTGTGTACTTGGCAATATCTGATTTCTGGCAATGTAAGCATAAATCCCAAAAGGGAAAGAACAGAAGTCCAGCTCCCAGAGATAACCTTTTTTGGGAAGCGCTTTACATGCAGCTTAGGAGAACCATCTTCTCATGACCTCAGGTTTCAGCTCTGGCCCTCACATCTTCTAGACAGTTCTCTTTCTCTTTGTTCTCTTAATAACAAGGATGGTGTTTTTTTCTATCATGAAGACATATGCCATGTTATAGAACAGACTGATCAGTAGAGCAGTTTTGGTCTAGTCCTATTTCTGTCCTTTCCACCTGTGATCTAGCTAGCAATTTATAGGTACTTGCAAAGACTTTGGCTCCAAAGCTCCTAAGCACGTTACCTGAGTGCATGTACATATGTGTTAGTGATAAATCCAGTGAGCTATGTTTCCAAGGTTCAGTCAAGGCATGTTTGGGGAAGGCTTAAATTCCCTAAACACAGGTGTTAATGCCGATTGAGGTGGCAGGAGATTTCAAACCACAGAACTCTCTTATACAATGCAGGGCTTACAGGAAATCTGCGCCTTTGTGAAACAGCCTGAAGGAGACATGATACATCCCACAGCACCTGCAATGCCACCACCTGAATCTATTCAGGCAGCTGAATTGCACTCTAAGACAATGGACTGTAATTTAGTTCTCCCTGAATAAGACATCCCTGTCTGTCAAGGTGATTTGCCCTCTGGGTTCCCCTCACTCTGTCCCTACACATCCACAGTCTATAGTGGCTCATTCAGCTAGCTCACCAGCTTAGTTATAAACACTTACATGTACACCTATGCTTAAGTTTTTTCAGTCTCAGGCTGAATGTCACTGTAGATGAAGGGGAGAAAACCTTCCCACCTGAAATTTATAAGCTACCTCTTACTGTAACAACCCACAGTAGATGCGCTGTCATCTTGGCAAATAATAAAACTCTTACTTGTTTGTCAGATTAATTTTTTTCTCAAATTTTATGCTATGACTCTTTCATGGGCCAGAAAATATTTCACAGCAAGCAAAGCACATTTTTTCTCCTCTTCTTTTTGTTCAGTTCTTCCTGACAGAAAATGTCTTTAAAATATGTATTGCTGAACATGACATAGTCAGGCAAATTGTGAAAACAGTTTTGAATATTTTAAATCACAGAGATGTTAACTTAAAAAAAAAAAAAATGAATTAATGTATTAGCATTTATGCATCCAGTGAATAACAGATTGAAAGCATGAAACATCTATGCGTACATGAGCACAGAAGCTCCTATGATAAATGTTCACTCAGCAAAGAAAATTCATTACTTGAATGCAGAGGAACTACTCAGATGTTATTTTATTTTACAATGCCTCATAACTTTTTCAGCATTCAGGTCTAGTGCCTAGTCTTAATTGTAGCAAAATATATACATTTAGTTATTCCTTTTCTGTCAGCTAAACCTTACAATAGAAACTTTTGAATAAAAATCAGCTGAACCAGATCTTTGTCATAGGTTATAGGCTTTTTCTCACTCATCCATGCAGTAACTTCATTAACAATATTCCTTCATGTTCAAAAAGCACTGAAGAGTATCCATTTAGGGGACTGTTTTCTTTAATATTGTCAGCTTTAATGACAACAATGCTATATACACATAACACTGTGAACAAAAGTACAACTATTCTAAGCAGCATGTGTCATTATTTATTTATATTTCCATGTAGCTTTGATAAGTGATATTGACTGGTTACTAAAAACTGTTCGATGATCTTAGAACTTACTTGTCAAATCCAATCAGCAGCAAAATCTGATTGGTGCTTCACAGAATTCATGTTAAAACTGCAGAGATTCCTCTAAAAGTTAAATTATTTATTGGTTTGAAAACAGAAATAATCCAAATAGATTAAAGGAGAAGACAGAAGACAAGAGGACAATGAATATTGCTGGTTTTCAATCTTCCACACTTTTGGAACTCAAAGTGAATTATTCCATATTGTGAATTTTCATACCTGTAGGCGCATCTATTCCCTTACAAGACTGGATATCTGGAATGCACATGTTCTATGAAAATAATTCAAACTAAAAACATGTAGAGGTTTGAACTGACAGTCACATCATTGAAGCCATTCTTTTCTGTCCTTAATTATGTACTGATAAATTTTGCCACTACTGCTAATGGTCTAAACACCCTACCAGTTTTTATTTAGCACCATGCTGTATGAATTAGTAACAGTAGTAGTAGTATTCCTTATGCCCATGAGGATAAGTCTGAGGTCAGTTCACCAATAAACACTCGCATGGCGATGAGCAAAGTTAGACAGGATGCCTCTACATTGCATTTTGAGCTCAGATAAGAAATTTTGGATCCTCCACAAGGCCTTTTGGCACATACTTCAGGATGACTGGAAGCTGTTTCAAGCTCCAGGGCAAAACATATACATCCTTTCTCTGCCATCATTACAACTGAAACCTACCCATTTATTTTCCATTCACCCTGCACAAATTCTTCCTATTGTCCTTCACAGAGGTGGAAACTTTGGAATGAAGCATAAGAGGAATTTGTGAAGTCCCCACAGAAATATGGTGGCTGTCCTTCCTATTAGCCTGCATATTCCTAGCAGCAACATGACAAGCAGAAGCCCCTTCTCAGCAGACTTTCTCCATGGCCAGATGGAGCATCTTCTTTCTCAAGTCACTGGGCTGAGTGGAGTCTTCTCCAGCAGAGCCCAAGACTGACAGCAGGTATATTTTGAGAAGTGCTCTTGTGTTTCCTCACCCTCACCTCCTAACTGAAAACGATAAAAAGACGACATTCCAAATAACATGAGGGAAAACAAAACCTTCTTATAAAGATATTTTAATCATAGATATGTGTTGATATTTTTATCAACAGCCTCTGTTGACATCACCTAGGTGAGGACAGGAAGGAATCGATCTGCATCAGAAAATAATAGAATTAATGTTTCTTAACAGAAATTATACTTACTTTTTTTCTTTGCTTTTGGTTATGTAAAAACAGGTTAACATGCTTTTGCAATGTGAGGTGCTGTACAAATATGTCCAGTCTCCAAAGGATACATATTTTTACCTTTTATCTGTCACCAAAGCAAATTTGTCTTCAAATGTAATTTCATTAAGTTGTCAAAATGCAAGTATTCTATTAGAATTGTGGATGTGGGGTTTGTTGTTGTTTTCTTTTTTTAAATCTTTGTGATTCTCAGTTTAAATAAACTTTATTAGGTATAGGCCACATCTCTCTAGTTTCTCACCTGTGAAAGCATTCAGAGACAGCACTTCCAATCAGGGTAGTAAATCTTTTTCTTTTTTTCAGTAAATAGTAGCTTCACTGGACTAGAAAAAGGCTTTTATATCAATAGTAACTCTGGTGGGGACGTGGAGGAGAGTGTGGAAAAACAGAAGGATTAATGATAGAAGGCATAGTTGTATGTGGCTTCACATCATTATCAATATCTCAAGAATAAGGAAAGAGAGTATCAATGCTGTGTCAACCACAGATATCATGCTCCAAAACAGCTGTAGAGAAGCTTTGTCAATTATGATATGATAAAATTAAAGTAAGAAGTGGTATTAGAAGCAGACCTGATCCTGCAAACAACTTAGCTAGCAAACATATGGCTTTATCACACATAGGTGGTCCTGTGCACTCTGGAGTTGCTTCAGCAAAGACTTTCATAATGTATTTTTTTCCAATAGATATCTTGACAGAAATTCAATTACTCCAACTGTAATGCTTTATTGGGTGAGATCTAGACTACCGTGCATCTTTCAAGATCGAGTCCTGGGTACTGCTTTGAGTTTCCACTGTACTATGAATGATCACATTACTGAACGAGCTACTTGCAGTAATGAACAGTACATGCTGTGTATGGTAAGTTCTCAAAGAAACAAGACAAAATGTTTATAACACAATAGCAAAAATTTATATTAAAATAACCTGAAACAAACAGGTAATAAATTGAACCATCAGATTTATTCTTATTATAAAATATTTCATAATGGTAGTGACTGGCTGTGGGTAGCAGATGCTTTGTAATATGATATATAAGAGTACAGCTGAGAGCATTGTAGCCATTAACAGAAGAACTAGGGATTAAACTCTGAGAAAAATAGACTGATATTTTTGCCTAATGTCTTGGGAACAGTTTTAAGACACATATTTTTCTGCCATATTCCCATATCTCTTCAGTTTTCATGATTTAATAAATTACACTGAATTATTTTCATGAAATAATAAACTACACTGACAGGGGTTTGTGTGTTTATTTGCCTTTCCCCTTAAGATGCAGATTGTATGGAATTATTTGCTTCTGTTGCCATTTTTTATTTAATCCCTTGGCTGCTCTTTGTCAATACCTTCTTTGGCAAAGTCTTCTTTATGTTGCTTTTTATAGTCACATTTTAAACAGCACTATTTCATCAGTTTTTGAACTCTACAGATTTAAAATTGTTCAGAAGCACATTTAGCTTTTTTTAAAAAAAATAAAATAAAAAAATAACCAGTGTTTCAAACCAGAAGTACTTCACCAAAACAATTATATTATTTCCCACTGCTCTCATTGGCATGTTGCTTTTACCTCTGTGACCACAGCACATTCGGAGTATGATTTTTATGCAAATTGTGAGTACATTTATTCTATTTTTGTCTGCTCTTCTGTGTGTCACTGAACATTAAGAAGTGATTTGCTACTTTAAGTTACATTTAAAGTTATATTTAGAAATATGCAGATCTTCTTGTTAAATGATGGAATTCTTGTTACGACTTGAAATCAGTGTATTGCTCATACATATGCGTGATTTTAACCTACTGTTGATTCTAATTCAAAGGCAGCAGAGAGTAGTTTTGTCCCAGAATAACAGATGCTCTCATCTGAGAAGACTGAAATCTGCTTTGTTTATGAATTGCTTTGAGAGCCAAAATAAGGAAATCAACACAATTAAGGCATAGTCTCCAACACTTGCTATTTTTGGGACAGTCCATTTTCATTGAGGGTCTGTTTTTAAACTGCTACTAGTTTAGCTATGGTTTTATCTGATATCAGAGGAAAATCTCAAGCTTTTCTGCAGAACCTTAGTGAGTTTGTCACCATACTGTTATCTGTAAGCCTTCCCGTAAACAATTTCACAAAACTTATTTTAACCTCTAGCAACTTCCATTAATTCAGTCACCAGAAATAATATATAATAATACTCAATGTGCAGGATAATCTTATATTGTCAAATAGGTTTTGTTTTGTTGTGTTTTTGTTTTTTTTTCTGAGAGGAATTCACAAGTCCTTTCTTACATAAAGTCTTTATTGCTAGAAATCAGTATGACTTTATTTAATCAAAAGATTTGCAGGAGAGAAATGACAACTGATTCTTTACTTTTCTACTTTGCCAAAACATTCTATAGAAACATTTCAAAACACTCCTGCACTTAAGGGCTTATGATTTTTTTTTTCTAAATGTTTGTAAACTGAACATTATGGTGGCACCAACTCCACTCTGTTTGGACTCTTTCAGATTTCCCAGATTGTGGTGAGTTTGTACCAGAAACATGACTCAAATGTAGGGGGTTTTTCCAACCCCAGAAAATCAAATATTTATTCTCACCCCAGCAAAAGATGCTTTTTTAGACATTTCACTTAAAACAAAATAGATGCAGATTTTTAAAAACTTGATCTCACATCTGAAGTCAGAATTTGGACAACATATTAAATGCAATAAAGAGAAGAAATCCAACTATGCAGTCTGACATTTTTGCTACTACTAAAAAGCCTGAGCATTTATAAGTACTTTCACACAGTGATTTATACACTTGTCTTTCTCATAATTGCAACACCAAACTTTGAAGCATGTACTCTGAGACTAGAATCTGCACTCTGTAATAAATACTGAATCTCCACCTAAACTGGGGAAACACATGCAACTTAACACAGGATCCCAACAGTCAGTGTGTCAGGTTGGGAGCTACCGAACCTGGCTAAAAGGAAATGCTCCAAACATAAGTGTGTGTTTTAAATCCTGCTATTACTGGCTGCCTAAATACTTATGTTTAGATTGCAATAAGACAAAAATGTCATCTTGAAATTCACAGATCCAGCCCCTTTTAGCTCATTAAGGCCAGTAATTGCTTTCATCCAGAAAAGCTTAGTACGAAATGCTTTGAAATACTTGAAATGCCAGTGCCCTTCTTCCAGATAAGTGCTTTGACTCCTCTTCCTGGTCAATGTGCCTCAGAGCTTCTGAACAACAGGATGTCATCAGCAGGATAAGCAGTGATTTAAATACCACAGTCTGCCAAAAGAGTTTATATGCAGGTAATTTGGATGGTAATACAGGAAGTAAGAGTTGCAGTTTAAGTATTTTCAGGCTAAATAGCTCATCTCACATTCTGGGAGGGCACTCATCACTCAGGTGCTGTTTCCATCACTCACCTTAAGGGCACCATACCAAGAATTCTCATCCTCCCCCAGATCCCTTTTTTTTGCTTTTGTCTTGAGGTTACTCTCCTCCTTAATCTGCTAGTCCAATTGTTCATCTGACAGTTGTGTTTAATGATCCATTTTAAGAACCAGCTTTTGAGAAGTTTAAGTTGTACCACTTCACAGGTCCACTTTACTGTATGGCTATGCAAGGATTTGCAGTGTCACAGCTCAGGATCCTGGTCTGCCTAAAAAAAAGTATGGCCAGCAGGTTGAGGAAAGTCATTCTACCCCTCTGGTGAGACTTCATGTGGAGCACTGTGTCCAGATCTGGAGTCCTCAGGGCAAGCAAGACATGGACTTGTTGGAGCAGGTCAAGAGGAAGGCCACAAAAATTATCAGAGTGGTGGAACATCTCTTCTTTGAGGAAAGGTTGAGAAATTTGGGGTTGTTTAGCTTGGAGAAGAGAAGGCACTGGGAATACGTTTTTGCAGCCTATCAATACTTAAAGGGGCTTTATAAGAAAGATGGGAATAAACGTTTAGCAGGGTTTGTTGCTATAGGACAAGGTGTAATGGTTTTAAACTACAAGAAAGTAGATTCAGACTAGACATAGGGAAGGTATTTTTTTATGATGAGGGTGGTGAAACACTGTAAAAGGTTGTCCAAAGAGGTGGTAGATGCCCCATCCCTAGAAGCTTTCAAGGTCAGGTTGGATGAGGCTTTGAGCAAACTCGTCTAGTTGAAGATGCCCCTGCTTGTTGCAGGAGATTGGACTAGATGACCTTTAAAGGTTCCTTCCAACCCAAACCATTCTGTAATTCTATGGTTTTATGATTCTATAATTCTCTAGTTCAATGAATAATGAAGGAGAAGACATCATTAATAAATGGCTCTGAGCAGGGGGGAGTGGGAGTTTCTTAAAGAACCTCTTCAGGTGAAGGATTTATGATCTAGAAATGCATCTCATTTACCTTCAACAGAAGATAACAGAATCTTCCAAAAAAAGTATATACCCAAAGACATTGAGGTGCTGAAGCATGTCCAAAGAAGGACAAAAAAGCTGGTGAAAGGCCTTGAGAGCAAGACTTCTAAGGAGCAGTTGAAGGAACTGGGGCTATTTAGTCTGAAGAAAAGGAGGCTGAGGGGAGACCTTATCACCCTCTACAGTCACCTGAAAGAACATTGTAAAGAGGCAGGCGGTGGTCTCTTCTCACAAGTAACTGGTGATAGAATGAGCGGAAATGGCCTCAAACTGCAGCAGGGGAGGTTTAGACTAGACATTAGGAAGAACTTTTTTCACTGAAAGGGTTGTCAAACATTAGAACATCCTGCCCATGCAGGTGGTTGAGTCACCATCCCTGGATGTGATTAAAAGTGGTCTAGATGTGGCACTTGGGCATATGGCCTAGTGCTGGACTGGGTAGAGTAGGGTTGATGGTAGGACTAGATGATCTTAAAGGTCTTTTCCAACCTAATGATGCTATGATGTCTAGTCTATGTAGATGACAGCAGTTATGACAACATGAGATTTCTACATACTTCAGCCAAATAAAGTGTCAGAGAGAGGGTACACCAGTGAAATTAAGCCTAAAACATAGCCCACTGGGCCTTATTTTCAGTTAACATATTCAATGTTAAAACAATGAAAACAATGGAAAAAAATGTCTGAAACTTAAATATATTTATTTCACTCTTCTTCCTTTGTTTTTTTCTATGGACTGAGATAAGATGATGCCTTATGGTATAAGGAATCCTCTTTTCTACCATGGGAGTCATACAACAATTCTTCCATACAGCTTTATTCAGCATATAATTTAGTTACAACTTTATCAGACCTGCTGCTTGTCTGACTTACTCTTTGTCATCAGTTCTCCTGGGTCATTTCACATCAGCTTGAAGATTTTTCCCTTTCAGTTTTTTCCAGGTTTTCTTATTGCTTCATATCAATTAACTCTACTCAGTCCATTACAGAACTCAGTTCATTAACTTTCAGATAATAATTTGTCTTTTCTCTTCAGGGTAGATTCAAAAGCTCTTCGTTGCAGCATACATCTTGACACTTTAAAATGTCATTTGTTAATTAAAAAGAAAGCCATTGCTAATGCTTTCAGTTCAAGCAAATGCAGAAAATATGTTCTGCTTTTTGTTTTTATACCTTAGCACACTGTATATGAAGAAAACTTGGTAATTTTAGGCTATGCAACACAAAAATAATGGATAAAGACTGGTTAACTTTTCTAATCTACTTTGCATGCAGAGATCTGTCAAGTAGGATTCCATATACAGATGAGAAGTGAAGCAGAATAAGTACCTGCAATCTTTTGAGAGAATTGCTCTGAAATGCAAAAGCTTTCTTCTTTTTTGTATTTGGTACACAGAGAAAAAATAGAAGCTGTCTTTTACATTCCTGTCTATTTCATATCCATACAAGTGATATAAACCAAAGAGAGGGAAACCAGCTTGCTTCTCTTTCATACAAAATATTTTTTAACTAGCTGCCAGAAAACCTTGAAGCTTACAATGCTAGTTCTTTAGGCAACAGATTGCTATTTGTCTAAATGACAGGAGCTAAAGTTTTTCTTACATGTTTACATATGAAACTTTGTTGATGGAAACAGAACAAAAGTACATGGTTCTAAGAAAGACTAGTGGCATGTGTTATGATGTAAATTTATGCAAAATTAGTTTTTAATGTCAAGAAAATATTGCACCTAGCTTGGCAGATAGCATTTCTTTGTCAATTAAATAATTCAGAAATGGAAACCAAAATATAAAAAGTTATTGTTTTCTTTGGAAATTCTTTTTAGTCTTCATTGAGAACTTTTGTTTTTTTCAGCTCTTGCAATTAAATATCACAGCCCATATTCAGAGTGGATTATGCTGCATATATAAAACCCTTACTTCCTGACAATATGACTAATTCCTAATTTTACCACCCAGCCTACTTCTTCCTCAAGAGAAAAAAGTCAAAGCATTAATGACGTTGTCCATGTGGGAGCTTAATGTACACCACTGAATGCTGTTATTAAGGCATGTAAAAATGATCTAATTACCAAAATTGGCTCCAAATTATCATTGCTAGCAGGAAACAGTCCCACGTTTTAGGGAGTACTACAAAAGTCAGCATGCACATTTATAAGCTGCACAATATATCTCTCTTTCCCTCCCTGTGAGGGGGCAGCAGTAACAGGCACAAGGCATTGGACTGTGTTCTGTGTTCTCATCACTTTGTGAGTTCATTTACAGATAAGGCTTTGCAGTCAGTTAATCAGTCATGGAAACTCCTCTGCACACCTCTCAGCATGAAGCCTTTTGAAGTGAGTGGGTTTTCAGGGGTGGCAGAAGAAAACAGCATGGATTTCAAACTGCCAGATGTTTTCTACTGGCAACAAATATAGTGGATATGCCTTTTGGGTCAATGCACCCGGACCTAAGGTTTCAGCCTAATTTTTTTGCAAACATGGGGTTCAAAAAGGTCAAGTAGCACTCAGAAACCTTCTCCCACTTCCTAAAGTAGGTTATCCACATGTAGAAAACACTTCTGAAATATCAGACTTTCTGCTTCCTGAGCAAAATAATTAGTATTTCTTTTCAATGCCTATTAAATATATTTATTTTACAACTTCTGTGCACTAGCAGCCTTATATTATGTAACCCATTTCAGGAAACTTAAAATTAATTAATTTTTTTGCTTATTTTATTTGGTCTATTGCAATATGATACAGAAAGAAGCTAATGAACTCTGGAGGGGTTCCCTCCCCAGGAGAAAAATCTCAGACTTCCACTGGGAGCCAATTTTGTGATACTAATATAATGATCCAAGTACCATTTAAATACTTACTATTGAATACACTTCTTGAAGCAGCCCATTTCTGATGGAAGCCCGAGGGTCTGAAATATTGGCAACAGTATTTCGCCTCTGCTTAAAGACATAAAAACCCCATACAAAATGGGGTTAAATGTAGGTAATAAAAGGCAGGGGGATTTTTTAATTTCCCTTGAGATACAATTGACTGTTCCTCAAAGCTGTTTGTAGTTTCATCTGTGATTTGGAAGGAATTCTGCTGTTTAAAGGCAGTAACTGTAGTCAAGATATGGCTTTGGGAAATATATACACAGCAGTGTACACTACAGGAGATGAATAAAGAGCTGAAGAAAATTGGCTGTAGATCAAAAATGCATGATAGATCCACAGCTGAAAAAGCTTACCATACAGATGGGAAGGTTGCCACGAACATGTTTCCAAGGCAGTCTCCCTACCTTCATATTTTCTGAGGTATCATTTAGCCCTGCAAGTCATCTTTGACCATTTGTATGGGATTTACAGAGTCTGTGCAGCTTAGTGAGTATAGTGGCAATAGTCCCAATAGGGCCATTAGAGGCTAGAGAAATCTGAGAATCCCAGACCATACCAGTTTTGCATGCACAGAATTACACTTCACTTCATGCAAGGCAAAGGGATGGCCATGAATGTGTGGCATGTTGGGCTGGATGTACTTGGGTAGCAAGTCTAATCTATTCAAAGAGAGACCTGCTCCACATCATGGGCATTAAAGTAATGACTTGGACATGAGTGATCTCAAATATGTTGCACTCATAAGTGCTAAGTGGTTGCATAGCATCTTTGTTGGTTTCATACATTGGGTACAAACATCTTGTTGACCAGACAGAAAGATGGAAGCTACAACTTTTTACATGTCAAATGTTGACAGGTATGTACATCCAACCTCTAAGGTGCGAAGGCTAAGCCAACTGAAGGAGCTTTCAAATTCACAAGCTGAAGTCTGTACCTCATAGGCAAGGTAAAAAACAAATATTTAAAGGCTGACAGGCTGAAAAAGCGGCTGTACGCAAAATATGTTTTGAATTGAATTTCAGGGTCTTTGTGCCACTGTTCCCTAAACAGTGCAGCTGGAAAGAGAAGAGACTTTGATCTTCAGAGTCCTGCTTGATTACTGAGTGTCAGGACAATAGCTCTATCCCCACACCATGTGTTACTTGGCAAGTTGTAAACAATCTATATCTTCTTTATTGTATTATTTTGTACATTCCTCTTCAAAAAGGATGTGATACTTCCTGTTACATAGAGCAAAAATAAAACAAAACCAGAACCAAACCAAACCAAACCAAATACAGAGATTAAAAACCAGAAAGGAATGCTTTCCAGTTTTAGGGAAAAAAAAAAAAAAAAAAAAAAAGTATGTTTTTCTTAGCCTGATTTACTTAAAATTGGAGAAAAAAAAATAAGAAGATGATCCAAGGGCTGGAGCACCTCTCCTATAAGGACAGGCTGAAAGAGTTGGGGCTGTTCAGCCTGGAGAAGAGAAGAAGGTCTTCATAATACAGTTTCAATGCTTCATATTTCCTGATGAGTAGATATTCTAAGTGGCCAAAGTAAACTACGGAATGATGAGTCCTCTGGGCACAACAGAAAACAATTTATTTATTCACAGAATAAATTAAAATGTGAAGCATTCCCAGAAGGACTTGAGTTTTCTCATATTGCATACCTGGGAAAAGTCAGAGGGAACCATTTTAAATGTTGCCGAATGTTAAAATGTTAAAAAGTAGATTATTTACTTGAAACTTTTCCTGTGCATCTCATTAAATTCCATGTTAATTTTAAATACATCCTAATAACTATATGCAACTTCCATTTATTTTTATAACTTTGAAGAAACTGTTTCTTTTTTGGCCTTACTTGCAAACAATTTTGGACTGTTGAGCTGCATTTCTAAGTTTCTTTTCATTACTCATCCTAAAATAAGACTTTGAGGCAGACCTCTCCAATTATGTGGCCTTGAGTCAGATGATGAAGTGGTCATGGAGGTTTTGCTTATGTGTTTGTACAATAATTTATTTTTCAATCTTGTCATAAACTTGTTATTGTCATGCTTGTCAGTGACAGCCTGTAAACATCTAATCAAATTTGGCAGGAAAAAATGGCTTTAAAATCCTTCTCTCAGGTGATGCACCAAGCCCTGTTAGATTAAGTTTACATACTGTAGTTAAATCTTAAGTCAAGACAAAGAAAATGTCACTCTGCTTGTGCCCTGGAAAGTCAAGTGCCTATTAATTAATGTTGGGACAGTGAAGCAACATAGGCTTGTATCAAAATTGTTAAGAAATTTTACCAAAAAATAAAGGCAGATTATTTGAAGTGCTATAGATAAGTCTACTTCAGCACCACTTCTTTGGAATTAAGAAATGCTAACAAAAACATTGCTAGCTCCCTTCTCTTTTTGGTATGTTGCCTTCTCCTTTGGAAGGGGAAGATGCTAAATAAATATAGATCTAGACAATTATTGAAATAAAATATGCACTTTTATATACTGTATAACACATAAATACGAAGTCTATAAATACATATTTCATTTGAAAAATAAGTTTGCCAAGTGTAAGGTTCTAAGTCTCTCTGTCCTACCAAAACAGCAATGGAGGAAGTGGTTTGCTCTAAGACACCAGGATGCAATAAAAGTTGTGGGACTTCCAGGTCGGGTCAGATTACAGTGAGGGACATTTCAGGAAGATGCCTCACATGTAAGGTTACATTATCAGCCTTCACACAATAAACAGTTAAAGACTCAGTTAATCCCCAGGATAGTGTGTAAATTTTCTTACTAGAAGGACCCACATGTTTCTCATTTTAGTTTCTAATATAGCTTAGTAACAAAGAATTATTTGCTCTACGTAGGGGGTCCTTCTTACAAGTGTAGTCATGCTCTCTGGCCACTAAAGCTTGTCTCACATGTACCTTCTACCCTGAGGTGGAAAGTCTCTAACTTTTGATCCATCTATGTTTGACCTGAAATGTCACCTCTGCTCTGTTGTTCTGTGATTCCTGTCACCTGCCACTCTGGTAACACACTGTGAGTGCACAGGAAAGGCACCCTGTCTGTCACACATGGCAATGCTGAGATGAACAATGTCACCTACATACCACAACAGTGGTATGTAGGTCTGCCTTTGATTCACCTTCTCCTGAAATACCCTAAAATAAGGGATACTAAAATTTTACAATTCCAGAACTTTGAAATCACATGGGCTATAATTTAGTTTACACAGGTGCTTTATAACTTTAACAGCTCATAAAAATTTATCCTGTGAGTTGCGTTACATATAACTGAAATTAGAACATGAATTACCTCTCCCTGAGTCTGAAAGGTGGAACATTTAAATACACATTAATAATAAGCTAAAATCATAAAGTTCTCTGTCAGGTCAGAAGCAATGACATATCAGAACTTTGTCTGTGATGGCAGATGACTTTTTTAAGGACTGACACACCATATGTAGTGGGGAATAAGAAGATCTGTTCTCTAAAAATGAAGTTTTCAGTAGTTGGCTCAATTTTGAAAGGAGTTTACCAAGCATACAATCTGAACTACTAATAAGTCTTGGGAAACAAAACTGATTTGCTGTCACAGGCAAGTGATAGACATAAAAGTCTATGAAACAGTTTAAAACATTTGCTTTCCTTTCTATATCTGGACTTTTTTTAACAACTGAAATATTAAAAAGCAATCTCACTGATAGAAGTTCAGTTAGAAATATTTCTATAATGTGCTCTTTTATAATATACACAGAAAACAGCAGATAAATCCCTTTCTACTTAAGCTGCAGGCAATGTTAGACATTACTGTCCTCCATGCAAAAATTAAGATCAAAATTGTAGAATAATTAAAGTCTTTCTCCTACTTGAACAAGGTTCAATAACCTCTTCAAAACTTCTAGAATGTACAGGTTCTGTCTAGAACCTGTCTGGAAACAGGTTTTAGGGTAGAATGCCTTAATTGTAGTAATTGTCTCTGGAACAGTCTTAAAGACTGGGAAATATCAGAGTATGATTTCTATGGACTCACATATCTTACCTGCAGAATAGCTACTAAAGCTAATTCTGGAAATATATTTGAAGCATCACTGGTGCTTAAGTGGATGCTGAAAGTAACTAGATTTCTCTTTATAAAGTCTATAGGAAAAAATAGATATAGTTGTAAAGGTGCTTCATAGTTGCATACAGGAGTGAGATAGTCCATAGGTAAAGGCAGCTCAGATTCAGTTGTTCAGAAGCTGGGGGAAGGGAATATTCCCAAGAGTTTTCTCCATCATTTTCACTTTGCCTAAATTCTGGCCCAGTTCTTCAGTCTTCAAACAGTGCTCACCTTGAGGGACTGATGACTTCTTCATCTCTCACAGGGCTCTGAAATTTTCTTCTGATGAGAAACTAGAAATGCATTCAGTGAAGCCTCATGAGGGTATGAAGCCTGTTTCCTTTATGGGCTGTAGAACCCAGGTGAAAAACTGAAGTTGGTCACAGCTGTCCATGGCTGCCCGGCATAAACTGCTTTGAGGACATATTTTGAAGCTTCTCAAAGCAGAAAGGTATCACTGAACTTTTGTAGGAAAACCCAGAGAACTCATATTTAGTAAGCATTCATACTTCACATAGTAACAGATGAAATTCAGCCTAAGTTTTTTTTCTTTTTCCCTTAAGATACCATTTCCTTATCAAGATTATAATGGCAAAGTTTTTTGTAACTGGTGCCACGGAGAACATGGAGCAAGAAAACATAAGAATGTGCCTTATGAATTTACAGTGCTCCCAACAATTACACTGCACATGCACAGTCTCCGTGAGTGAACTAGAACAACTCTGGGACAAGCCTACTAATAGGAAATCCAAAATAATGGAAGTTAAGAGCAGAAGTGCTCAGACTCTACGGATATAAGAACCAATGTTCTTTATCTTTTCCTCAAAACTTGAAAGGCTTGACAAAAATCCTTTACAAAACTTTAATTCTCTTCAACCTCTTGTCTGCCTAGTGATTATTGTGCCACAGGGAACAATTTTATCATAATATTACAAGTAGCCCAAAGTGGGAAACAGGACCCATGGTTCTGTGCATTGTAATGTACAAAACAAGTTAATAACTCATAACACGAATATAAAAATTACAACAAATAGCTTAGGGGAATCCAGGAGAACAATGGCTAACATGGTATCCTCTGATTTTAGTACTGGGCACCAAGGCTAGGATTCATTGATTGCAAAGGAGCCTGTGTCTGAGACAGTACCATTGACTGCATTCACTGTCCACAGTACAATTTATTGAATATTAAGTAGATTAATAAAGTAATTCAGATGAATCATGCTTAAAGTGTTAATATTTCTCAGTTGAAAAAAAAAAAAGTCATTTTATCTTACATATGTTTTTCTGCAGTGTATATATTTACAGTTAGATGAGACAGATCCCACTTCAGCGACCTAATGGTTCTGCTGCTTTGTTTTGGTTTTGGATTTGGTGGAAAGAATCACAGAATATAAGAGTTTTTAAGATGAATGGAAAATAAAATAATTAATCTTATAGCTGGAATGATGGTTGAAGTTCAACAACATGACAACAATGAACAAAAGAGGAATCTGTTAGAAATATGTTCTTCTAAGAGAGATTTAATTTGGATTAAAAAAAAAGACAAAACACCAAACCCCTTTGTTCTCAGAACTTGTTCGGCCAGGTAACCATGTAGGCCACAAGATGAGGGGCAATAGAAACTGAAAAGCTAGTGGGAATGCAGCTGATAATCAGTCACAAAGGCTTCCTGGGACTAAAGTTTGGATTGCCACCATTTATTGACCACCACATATTGCATTAGTATAAAAATCCTATAAAATGCCTTTTCCCAGTTGCCCTATATTGAATTGCCTGACTGACCAAATGACATGCAGTGAAACACAATATTCAGCTGGATAACTGCTACATGTCAAAATCTCACATTTAAATTCATAGCTGCTTGTATTTCTGTCAATAAAATCTGTTCTTTAATAGAAAATCTGCATTCTACCTCTTACCCAGCCTGAAGTCCTACTTTCTCTTCTAAATAGGAGAAATACACTGAGAATGGGAATAAGACATTGCTGTGTCCAGAGAAAGGAGAGCTGTACCATCAGAGACTTCCAGTAGAAAGAATATGGCTAGTGAAGAGTCAGAGTTTTTATGAAAGATGAAATAAAACCTGTCTCAGTCATGAAAATCCAGAAAGGTCACTGAGGCAAAGGAGAGTTGTCAGCAGAAAGATGGCATCACATTTGGGAAAGTTAGGAAGAAAGACTCATGTGGGAGTGGTGAAAAGAGATTTTAATCAAGTTGAGCTTCAACTGACAGCAAATATATAGAAGATGATGCCAGAAGGCAGCCAAGCTGTTTTTGTACACAATTTTGCCACTAGCTGATCTCATAGATAGATCTTACATGGAGATACTAACCTGAAATTATGTGAGACAGGACAATAAGCTCAAGGACAGTGGCCCATGAAACAGTTGCAGAAAATACAGGGGAACTAAGAAGGATCTTCAAAACATCCCCTGAAATAAAAAAAGAGGAAAACTGAAAGATAACTAAGCCAAGGGAAGACCAGAGTTCAAAAGACTCTTTCTGTTGACAGTATATGAGAAATATGACACAGAAGGGTATAATTTGAAATGGCAAAGACATCCAGATAGCACATTCATTCAAAAAAATAAGGAAAGCAAAGGTAAGAAAAAACATGTTGTCATAAGATGCAAACAGGGTAAACACACAGGGTAAACCTTCACTAGGTGTTAAGAATTTTTTTAATAAAATCCCTTCTTATGTTACCTAATGGGCATTTCAAAATGTGTTGTTCAACTCATGTTCAGTATACTAAGTGCACATGCAGTATCAGGTTGCAAACTCTACAGTAGATACGCCACATTTTCATCTATAATTTGAAGAATCTGCCTAAACTGCTCTACAGTAGAAACATATACAAATTATATAAGTAAATAATAACCTATCTTTTATTGTAAGCCAGCTATGCTGAAATAAATACTCTAGGGAAAATATATAAGTTCTCTTAGTCACATTTACTTCAGACTGTTGATGGTCTAGTCCTGAACTAGGAGACTTTTGCCCATAGTATAACACTACTGCAGATTTTTGTCAGATTTTATATGTCCATTCACCAAATTGTCAAAGCAGTTTGGAAAGAAAGTATACTTTTGACACTAATGAGAGAATTAATAAAAGTGTTTTTAATGAAATATATTGTGGGATGTCATAATGAAGTCATAAAGTCTCAAGGCCACTGCTGCTGCTGCTGCTGAAGGGCAAAAAGAATGCTGCATGTACTCCCATACATATAAATGGATTTTAAATTAGGACTCAACTTGGGTTTACTTCTTTTGCCAAACACTTGTAGTCAAGCTATGTGACCATAAGTGGGAAACAAATGAATGCCTTTGGACTGCCAAAATGATATCTTTGTTTCCCCTTTTAGACTGCTGTTTTGTTCTGTTCTGCCAGTTGTTCTTTCCGTTGCATATGTAATGGATTTGCATAGACACTTGACAAATAACTGCAGGATTTGATGGGAGCAGCAGGCGCCTGTTTTTCTGGCCTGCATAACCCTTATTCTCAGTAAAACTTCACACTTCAAGAAATCATTAACACCGTATGTCACAGCAGAGCATTAAAACTGGAAGGAAATCATCAGAGAATTAGCAATGTCCTTTACCTGAATACATTTAAAAGCCTGATCAATTTATAATTCTCTTTGGTTATAGGAAAAGCACACGGCTGGACCACTGTCTTCCCCTGTGGCTAGGCTACTTCTGCAGAAGTAATATTCTATTTTCTGTCTCTCCTTCCAAGCCTACTTTTATATCAAATCTGTTCAAAACCCTAGTACAAAGAATTTTTTTCCAAAAACTGCCCACCCCAACCTTTCCTCCCTTGGTTATTACTGAGTGCTGTTCTGTCTAACTACTTACATTATTCAGAACAGCAGAGTGCAGTACGGAAACAGCCATGGGAACACATGAAACTTTACCATTATGTCTAAATAAAGAGTTGTTTAGAATCTCTGGTGGATGGATGTACTTTGAAACAAAACAAAACAGTTGAGACGAGAATATTGCAAACATTACATTTTTGCATTCACTCTCTAGGCTTTAAAAATAAATTTAAAAATGTCTTGAAGATGGGCATGCTCCAGATTTGCTCTTAACTCAGAAACATATAGGTACGTGCACATGTGCAATGAGTGTCCTTGTACACAAGGTGAACATACATATATTCACAAAGGAGGGGAGTTAAATTCCTTATTAAATATTTTTTCAACTGAGTTAATGAGAAAGAAAATACATATGTTCCAGTTTTACAAGGACAAAGGTCCACCTTGTACAAAGACTAAAGATTTTCTTAACTGAATTTAATTTAAAATACAGATTTATGATTAACATATACTCTTTAGAGGCCAATATGGTGCTCTTCACTGGAACAATCATTTTTACATGCCTTCCTCTAATATATGAATACATCAGCTTAATTGTTTCTTATTGTTTGCTTCTTTTTAGTCTACTAAAATTAATGCTGGCAAAAAAAATCGGAAACTCCAGTTATTCAAAACAATATATACAAGTATCAGAAGATCACTGATTTTTTACTAGATGCTGCTCTTCTCTTTTTACTAAGTAAAGCTTGTTGATGATCCCCTTCTGCGCCAGAATGCAAGTATTTGGTAAACATAATTTACTTGCTTGTCATGTAGCCCTGGAAAGTTGTCAGCCAAATAAACATAATGACCAAAAGTAAAATATGAGCATAGATCAAGGAAAAGTGTTAAAAGTATTACCTTTATGGGACTGTGCACTTTTCTTACATCGTCTTAGCTGGAATTCTCTGAGTTCCTGTGGGACTTACTCACTTTCTTTTTCCTGCAGGGTTTATCCTCTTGTCCTGTCATGGAGTATTTATCTGTGTATGAACAACAAAACCAAGACATTTGTGGTTATCAAACAACTAAATAGTAAAACCAACATACTCAGATGCCATCTCATCCCCTTTATTTTTTAAAGATGAGAACAAAAGAGAAAGGTTGGCAGATTGTGTGATGTGTCCTACTTCACAGTATATGAATTATACTTCTGTCATCCATCTTGGGGAACTTCATGCTGTCTCCTTTATTTTTATATGCCACCACGAGTCACAAACTAAAAACTAGACCTAATTTTGTTATTGCAGAGTGCCCTTCTGTAGACATGTTTATAAATACATCCTAAAAATCCAGAATTGTGGAAGCAGGAGATAAAAAGCCAATTTATAATATATGCATTATATATTATATATATCATATCCTAATACTATATTCAAAGTTTATAATACTGAAGAGATTGGGGGGTTATCATGTATTGTTTCAAGGAGACAATCTGTGGAGTGGAAAAATATAACAGATGTGTATTGAAATAAAAGTTATCTTTTCACTAGTGTGAACCTGTCAGGCAGGCACAAAGGACATAAACTTTCCTTTCTGGGACACAACAATCTGGAAATATGATCTAATCTGACAAACCAGGAGAACTCAGGAAGACAGGAGCAACCTGGGAAAGTGTGCATGTCCACCTGTGTGTGTGAGAGAGATCACAGCTATCTTAACTCTCATAAAGCTCCTCTAGGTACAAGCTTCTGCCACACAGTAGCCAACTAAGATTTTATGGTTTCTCACACATAAAGAAGCCTGACAATCTCTTTTGTTTCCCTGCTCTGGTTACCTGGGTTCTAGAATAGAAGATCCAGAGTCAGAGCACTAAAAACATAAATACTAATTAAAAAGTTAAGAGAAAAGCAAAAGCAAAACCAAATAAACAAACAAAAAATAGCTCCTTTGATTATTTTTTTTTTTAACATTTTCAAGGAATTGATTTGGAGTATTAATGAGTCTTCTTTGCCATATTAGTTTCCCTTAGGTCTCCTCTAACCTTCTTTGGAGAAAAACAAGATTAATGGGTTTGTAGGACAGTTAATTTAACTTTGGTACATGCAACAATGCAGAAACACTTTTCTATACCTTAGAGGTAATAACAACACACCAAAATGAATTTGTTAAGAGCAGGTAGTGTCAAAACAGTCTAATTTTTGGTGCCTGAATACAAGTTGGGTGGTTGCAGCATCGTTATCCTAACATTGCTCTGGATATGGTACTAGGCCAGCATTGCAGTGAGAAAGTTGGAGAAAGATAGAAAAGATGAAAGTGTTATTAAATATTCAGTGCACACATTGTTGAATTCTTAATGTAGTTATCCAGGGTTTATTATCAAATCAGGACATACCTAGTGGGGCATTTGGATAAAATAGAGCACATGCTTGTAAGAGGACATTGCAGAACATTCACCTGGGAAAGGTTTAAAACACACTGAAGAATCAGAATTGAGTTCAAAATTATGTAGGTAAGCTGGAGAAATGGTGGGAACAGTAAGATGATCTTTCCTAGTACCAAGTGGAGGTACCACAGTTAGGATTGAAAATCAAATACACAACTACAAATTAAGAAATAACTAGCTGAGCATAATGATATAGAAGTAAAGCTTAAAGTGGTGGAACACAAAGTCAGGGAATATGATTTCAGCTTAGTTGCTTTTGCATTAAAGATAGATGTCATTGTCAGATGCATTATTAAGATACTAATTATTCTATTCTTTCTGGTGTGTGAAGATCATTTACAAGCATCTAAAATGAATTAAGGAGAACTCAGAGAAGATCATTAATAAAAGACGTTTGGAAACTATCTGTATAGCCTGAGAGGACTGCAGTTCTTAAGGCTGAAGAAAATGTAGGATAACAGTGTCAGGGAGGAAATCATAGGAAGGAACATACAAAGTTTCAAATATATAAAATGCTATAACAAAGAGGAGAGTAATGAATAACATTCCACAGCTGTAGCAAATAGAACTATTAAAACCAAAAGAAAACAAACAAAACAAAACAAAACAAAAAACAGAACGAAAAACCAAACAAAAACAACACACAAACAAAAAACCCAACAAAACAAAACAAAATACTTAAATTTGCTTCAAGCATTAAAGAATGATTACAGAACATTCCTAATTTTAAAGATTGTCAAACAGTGGAACAGGCTAGTTTGGGAAGCTGTTGAATCCCTGTGCTAAGTGGTTTTCTATGATTAATACAGAAGAAAAACATCTGCCAGAGGCTCTTCAGTTGTATTTGACCTTGAGTCAGAGAGGAAGTGGACTAGCATTATCTATAATGCTTAAACATCAGCATTCTCAGGAGAAGAGCCATGCAGACTTCCAAAAGCAGGCGGGAAAAGCCTATTTTAATTTTATCTGTGCAGTTCACAGAGGAGCCATTTACAAGTCATAATGAAAAAGAACCTCTTTAAAAATACATGATGGATAAATGTGTTTTCTTTTTCAGCCTCAACAACTTGGTGCACTTTCTAATTTCCTTCTGTTGTAGCTTTCAGGGTCCCATTGATCTTGTGGAGTGGAAGGCCTCTTAGGTGGGAGTCTGTTACCCTGAGCAACACGACAGTATTAATTCGGTTGTGCTCTGGGAAAATGAAAGTAGGCTACATGCATATTTGCATCTCTGCCAATAAACACATAAGTGCTGCAAGTGCAGGAATTTTTGCCACTTTAATCAGGTTGATTCCCCTATTAGTATATTTTCAGTGCTACCTGTCTTCCATCTGCTTAATAAGAAGAGCAAGGCATCTGCTTGTCATAAGTTTAATATTGTACTCTGCTCAGTTGGCTTGCTTTATTGCATACATTAATTTTAAAGTTCTTAAATGAGAAATCAAATAATATACAACTAGATAAACCACCTGGTTGTTATGCCATTTCAGCTGAATAACTATTTTTGTTTTGCTACAACACAAAAACCATTCTTCTTTTTAAGAATATATTAGGATTTGTGGAGCATAGCTTGATTCACACTCATTGCTAAAGTGTTTTTTCCTCACTCTCTGTTTTAGTGCATCCAATGCCTATTGATCCGTGAGAAATTTCTAGATTTTCTCCAGTGTAGTCAAGCTGGGATTCATCTTGCCTAATTTTACTACTCTGAGCTAGTCATCTAGATCCCTGCTATGACGTCTGGAGAGAGAAGCACCTGGAGGTGGTGATTCATCTCACCTGCAGTAATGCAGTATGGGAATTCTGGGTAGTGTTTCACTCTAGCCAGTTTCTAGCTTAGATGAATGATTGGAGAAGTGATAACATGAATCTTTATTAATCAACCTAAGAGCTGTTGCAGTCTTTCTAGGAGCCGCTATAACATACTTTCCTAGAAATAATTCAGGAAAAACAACCCCAATAGAAAATTTCCTCCTTACAGACAAATTTTAGGATGGGAGCTTCTGTCCCTTGATTTCAGGTGGTTTGTTGTGTTGGGGTTTTTTTGTGCTGAGGTGATCCCATAGGAGTGGGAATCAGCCAGAGAAGGGAAGACTCCTTGGAGACCTTTCAGTGGCCTACCAATATTCTAAGGGGGCCTACAGAGAACTGGGGAGGGACTTTTTACAAGGGCATTTAGTGATAGGAGGAGGAATAATGGATCAAAACTGGAAGAGGGTAGATTTAGGTTAGATGTTAGGAGTAAATTTTTTAATGTGGGGGTGGTGAGACACTGGCACAGATTGCCCAAGGATGTTGTGGATGCCCCCTGCCTGGAAGTGTTCAAGGCCGGTTTGAATGGAACTTTGAGCAACCTGGTGTAGTGGGAGGCGTCCCTGCCCCTGCTGGGGGGTTGAAATTGGATGGTCTTTAAGGTCCCTTCCAATCCAAACCGTTCTTTAATTCTATGAACCAGCCCTGCTGGGAGGCAAGATATATTAGTTGGACTCACAGCATGAAAATGTCTGTGGGCTAGTTTGGAGTGCTGCAAATTTACATCTGTCTGAATAAGAAATAGAGATTACCTTTCAGTCTACCCACAATAATTTGGAAAGCTTACCAGAAGCTCAAAAAATTTAAGTGGCATTTACTGCCCTGCTTCCCTAATCTCAGTCTTCATTTAAGAAGATGGGGTAAATGGGGGAGGAGAGAGGGTGTTAATGAGAAACAGTATTTTATTCCAAATTTTTCCTTGGAGCTACCAAACGGATAACAATTTATTTCTCAGGTCATTCAAAGTAGCACTGTCTTGCCCATCAGATGTTAACGTGCTTTTCATACTTCCACTTTAATATCACCAGCACTATTTTTCTGGGGTTTTGTCTCTCTTTAAGGATCCTACAGTTTCCAAATTCCTTCTAGATTTGTCCATTTAATTAAGCTGAAAGTCAAGTATGACAGGACCTACTACTGCAATGAGCGGAGGTGACCTCTATATAAATCTTATAGCTCTAGTGTTGATATCCAGGCAGAAACTGATTAAAACAGACACTGCTACATGGAAATATTATTCATTTTAATAATGCTAGACAGTCTCAGGAGTATGATTGGTAATGGATTCCATCTGGTTTGGTTGTCTCTGCTCTGCTCAGAATGACTTTATAATTAGCTTTGAATCTATTAAACTCTGTAATTTCAATACTGAAATAATCTAGGTGGCTTCATAAAAGTTTAAAAGTAATATACAGGCTTAGAATTTCATTTTAGAAGATGTGTATAGGAGGTCAAGGATTTACTTCAGTTAATCATACATTCTGATACTTGATTTAAAATATCGAATAGATCAACAGGTTATGAACTAAATTAAATTACATTAAAATTTGCAAAATGATAATTTGGAAAAAGTAAATCCCAATGATCTTTTTATCAATGAAAAATTTCTGAATTTTATTTACTTTAAATTGCTAAAACAAGACATCTACTAGCATTTCAAAAATATAAATATGAGAAGCAAAATTCCTTTATGCTTCTAAAAAATAAAATAAAGATTGAGAAACTCAGTCTACCTTTACTGATAGTGTTACTGAGTTTGATCCATAATACCATATTTTTGCATCTCTTACTCAGAGGTTTCTGGAATAGTTTACTCCAAAAATGACACCTTGCCAGAAATCAGATTCATATAGATAAAGAACAATAACTTTTGTCATCTTCAGCATAATTAATCATCTAAATTAATTTGAATTGGTATATCGTCTTTAACTAAACAGTTTATATACGTTGTTCCTGTGTGTTACCATTCAAATGTAACAGAATGAATACTTTTAAGTAAAGTATTTTCTAGTTATGAATTAGAAGATCAAAGCCAGCTCTAAAGCAAGAGGAAATGGAAAAGCTGTATCATCAGCATAAAAGAGTTTTGGAGATGGAAAATAGTACTGTCCATCAATCTTGTATAGTCAGTGCAGCGGGGTAGTATCTAACAGATATTTAGCTGTAATTTACAAACTGAGCACTTCTAACATTAAGAATTAATTCTGCATAACATCTTGGAAAGTATTTCTAGTTGTTTCAGTTGGGTCCCTGAGCTAAATCCTTTCACTTAGGAGATGTATTTCTAAAAAAAAAATAAAAATAAATAAATAAAAAAATTACATATATATATATAAATTAAAACTGGGAAGAAATTAAGAAATGAAAACTATTTATAAAAGCACAGCAATACAGTAAAAATAAATAAACTAAACTGTAAAGCACTGACCTCCTATAAATTCTGTAACAAACATATTTGTGGTTTTTTTTCCTTTGATCTAGACTGCATTAAGCAATCTTCAAAGGGTAACAATAAAATGTACAATCTTTCACTTACATAAATTTAATCATATATACATATACACCTAAATGAAAAACTCTTCTAAAAGCCCCACAGATATATATAGCTACATCTACTCCTGTGATAAAAACCCAAATTTACTGATATCAGAGAAGGAAAAAAAAGGAAAAAAAATTGAACTTATAATTTCACTTTTTCTTCTTTTCCAGTGATTGTTGTTTGTTTTCCTTTAATCTGCCAAAGAATTTACTCTTAGAGTCGATTTTTAATAATTGGCTGAAACATTCATTTGGCTGAGATGACAGAGGTATTGTTTAGCATGAAAGTTTACTTTAAATGAAAAAGTAGAACTCACTCTTGAACAGCTTCATCAGCAGGATGTTTGTATCCAACTAGTACAAAGTACAAAGCAAGAGTCAGCTCTGAATTTTAATGAAATAACAGTATAAGTAAGATTACAAGTGGGTAAATTACTATGCATACAAATGCACTAAGCCAGAAAACTACTAGAACTGACACAGCTCTTTGAACACACACTGAATAATTCGTAAGTCTGTGGTTTAAATACATCTTATCTAAGCAATTTATTTTAGATAAGGCAATGAGGAAGGCTATGCTAAACAAGTAAAACATTCTGAAAGGACTACAAGTAGAGAAGACAAGGCTCTCAAACCTGCTCAGAGAGGTGAATTTCTTCTACTCAGATATCTTGTGTAACATTTGTATAATTTCAGCAGGTTTCTTCTGTCAAGTTCATAACTTCATCAACAGTGACAATTTCTCCTTTGAAGAACAGCTTCACAGTACCATAGAATCATAGAATGCTTTGGGTTGGAAGGGACCTTCATCTAGATCCAACCCCTCTTCGTGGTAGTGACACTTCCCACTAGATCAGGTTGCTCAAAGCTCCATACCTTGAACACTTCCAGGAATGGTGTATCCACAACTTCCCTGGACAACCTGTGTCAGTGTCTCACCACCCTCACACTAAATAATTTCTTCCTAATATCTAACCTAAATCTACCCTCTTGAAACTTCAAAATGTGATTTGGTTTTAGATTTTTGCTGCTGAACACCCCACCATATTCCCAGTTAACTTTCTTACTTAGTTCCAAAATGTTACATTTTGTTATAGTTTTAGTTTAGTTTTAGTTTTAGTTTGTTCGGCTTCACTTTTCAGACCTAGAGCAATTGTATTAATTTTTTTGTTGGTTTTTTTTTTCAGTGGTACAACTTATAGGTCATGAGCTTGTCACATCTTCATTTCATCTTGGGTAAAGTATTCACTCCCACTGAAAGTAAAATGCAGCATTTTTATAGTTATTTTCTGGACACTTCCCACTTTCATCATTTTTCTGTGACATAAACATGATAGTCACTTTTACTATTCCTGTTTACAGGAAAAATAACACCTTAAAACATTTTAAAAGCATTATATCACCTTGAGTATGCATCTTAACCTCATGTTTAACCTGTTACCTGTAGGAATGCACTGAGAGATCAAATGTTTAGCTACCCTTCATCTTTAGTCTTTTGTAGGATCAGCCCCTATTCCAGTTCTCCTAGAAGTACAATTCACAGTTTAGTTCTTTAGTTTCTGACATTGCATTTCTAATGCTTGAGGTAAAAACAAGTTAATCTGCCATCTACCTCTGATCATGGTGACAGCAATTAATAACTGAAACATTAACCTGTCTTAATTATAGATACTTTGTTGTGGGTTTTTTTCACCCTCCAAATATTACCATAAATGAAGTTGGTGGACAACACAATCAATATGAGTAGGGAATACCCCTTTGAGGCAATTTATGCCAAACACATATTGAGTTGTATTAACATGAGTGTAGCCAGCTGACCAAGCTAAGTGATTTTTCCCCACTCTCCAGCACTTATGGGGCTGCAAGTGAAGTTCCATATAATGTAGGGCCCCTTGTACAAGAACAACAGTTTCAAACCCAAATGGACATGGAAGTACACGATGTACATGGAAAGAACTGAAAGAACTGGATTTGCTAGCTTGGAGATTTCTTGAGAAGATACTTCTGCAGAAGAAGGGGGAATTTAACCTCTGTCTTCAACAGCCTAATGGATATTTATAAGAAAGACAGTATCTTCTCTAATATGCATAGCAAAAGAATAAGATGCAATGATCACAAGCTGCTGTACTGGAATTTCCAGCTGGACATACACAAAAAGAACAATAACATATAGATCAGTTAAGCCCTGGAACAGGATTCCCGGAAAGGTTATTTCTGAAGAAATTAAAAACTTGATTGAACTAGGTCCCTAGAAACTTTGCCAAACTTTGAAGCTGAACCTGTTTTGAGCAGGAGATTGGTCTTGATAATCTCCCACAGTCCTTTGCAATATAATTTATTAAATTATTTTGTATAAAGCAATTGTTCATTAAAGAAACTCAAAGGAACTATCAGATTCATAATATCTTGCATTATATGGAGGTTTATACATTTCAGACTGGCAAGCAACCTTCTAGGATGTACGGCACCCCTTGACGTGGGAATCACTGACACTGTTTTATTCATTTTCTTTTGGTCAACAAGTCAAGCCTTTAGATTGATCATGTAGGCATGTGAAGAATAGCAGCTTATGGAGGAAATACACTTATTGCAAAGCTACAGATCTGTGACACATTACCGAAACTAATGGGAACTGGTGGTAAAACCAAGAAAACTCATTCATGCTTAGGTATGCTTCATTTTTTAGCAGGAACAGACATGGAAATATTATTAATGACAAAGTCTCAGCCTCATTTTGTGGCTGAAATAAAGACAAATATGTTGAAGCCTAGTTTCAAATGGTAGTAAGTAATGAAATGGGTATTAAAAAAAAAACAACCCAAAAAAAACACTAAAAAAAACCAACTGGGACAATTTCAAAAAGAGTTAATTTCCTTTCTAAAATAAATTTTAATATACTTGTAGTGGGCTAAAATTTTAAAGTTTTTTTTTTTTCCTTCACAGTATGATAAAAATAATAGTCCCTTGCCACCTGAGAATGGAGGCTATCAAGATTTCATGGTGACCATTAAAACAAGAACAATATGAATGTCTTCTCCTGCCACTGTCCTTTAACAGTTAGAAATTGCGTGTCTAATTTATTCCTGAAGATTTCTATTGGAGTGCAAAGAAAATCATACCCCCAGCTCCTTGAATATATAATTCTTGAAGTCCTTCTCATGCTTCCTAACTCTTTCAGTAAATTTAAATATTTTCTTTCTTCCTAAGTCCTTCACAATGCCATATCCCAGGTTGAGCTAGCCCAGAGCTTTCCAGAATAGCCTACTCTGGATTTGGTTGTCATTTAGGTGGGCACTTGGCATACTCCAACAATGAGAAGGAAAGAAGAAAAGGAAAGTCGTAGAGCTGCAATGCGAAAGAAAGGGATCAGTCCTAGACAGTGACATTTCTTACTCTTGGTGCAAAGATAAAACTGTGTCCTCAACAGCAGGAGCTGTAACTCTTTAAACGGTCCTCCTTTATCAAGAGAATTTATGCTTCATTTCTACAATATCACCATAGGGAAGCTATAAAGTTAGATGAGGGCCATTTTGCTATCTTTAATAGCTTTGCCTATGGCTAGAGTAAAGTCTGGCTTCCAGCTCCATACTTGTTGTTTACAGTATTTCCACTTCAATTATCATCAATCTTGTTTTCTGTATAAAAGGTAATGGATACCACAGCTAGCTGTGGGCTACAGCTGTGCTGTTTAACAAGTCAAAATACGTTTTGATGCTCAGGTGTATCTTGCCAGATAGGAGAAACTGACTCTTCCTGTCTTTCCCTATGTGAGAATGCTAATAATGTGTTGTTTTGGTTTGGTTTGGTTTGGTTGGTTAGTTCTACTGCTTGGTTAGTTCTACAGAACTGTTAGGAACTAAGTATCTCTGAGATTTTTTGCATTTATATCAGATTAAGATGAAAGAAATAATGTGCTTCAAAAATTGAGAGGTAGTAGCAATGACACACCTACACACATGGACAGCGAAAACAGATTAGGAACCAAGACTGAGAAAATACCCTGTAAGTGAAAAGAAGCCTAGAAAATAGATATAGGAAGGATCCATCAACACAATTACCTTAGTATAATTTCCTTGAAGGAACAAATGTGAATGGTTTCTTCCGCTTCAAATTGAAACCCAAGGAGATTTGCATTTTGGTGGGTTGGAGATAGAAGCCTAAGACATGGAATTAATTAATTCTGGTGGCAAGGGAATATTTTTTTTTGTTGTATTACCAGCCTGAAATTCAGTGAAAAAAATGCACTAAGCAGACTAAAAAGGCAGGGACATTTATTCTGAAAAATAAATAAAACTTAAAGTATGCAAAGTTTTCTGGAAAATATTTTTAATATTCAGTATAAAATAAGGATATCCAGGAGATATAAGTTTGCAGTATGTTACTATTAGTAGCAAATAAATATGTTTCTAAATGTGCTTACATCATTCAAAAACGTGAATTGTCATGGCTTGTGAACGTTAAGTCATCATTGGAAAGATGTTTTCTGTGAGTAGTAATGGTAGCTTATAAGTACACAGAACATGCATAGTAGGTTGCTGTTAATAAAACAAGGGGCATACCTTGCCCACAGTTCATAAATTACCTTTTTAGAATGCATGGTTTGACTGCCTCTTACTGTTGCACTTTGCTTATTAAGAGTTGAGGCTTAGTCTGTATTTCAACATGTCTCTACTGTATTGCTTTTGACTGCAGTAACTGGGAACCCATATCCAGGAAAATTAAGAAGGTTAATGTAAACGATTTTGTTTCATCTTTAGTAAAGTCTAAAGCTTCTGGTTAATCATAAATGCTTAATGCACACCAATAACTCCCATGAATTAAATGTTGGGAAATATTTCTTAGCTGAGTTCAGCTCACAATATGCTTTAGGAAGATGGATTACCTACATTCTAGTTACTGTCCATGGCTGCATTAATCCAGAAAAAATTACTTTAGTCTGACTTAAAAAAAAAAAAAGAAAAAAAAAGAAAAATGAAAGAAAATATTATAGCACTAAAAGACAATTAAAAATCTTTCTATTTGTGGAGTACTTCAGTATTTCTTTGCAAACCAAAATTATATCAATTTTTGGTCAATATAAAAAGTTACTCGTCTAAAAACTTTTGGATACCTGCGAAGAGCAATCCTGGTTTTGTTCTTGTTTTAACTTAAGATGCAGAAGAAAATACTTTCTGTCAACTTCTGTAGCACTATTACTTCACACAACCCCTTCTTCCATAGATCTCAAAGGTCTTGCTAATGAATGCACCCAATCTCACAGCAACTCTTTGAAGCTGGGGAACTTTACCTCCAATTGATTGTAACACAGAGAAAGTGCAGAGTCAACGAATCTTCAGTAAACACTAGAAAACATTTTAAACACTGTAAAAAACAACTGCAGTCTTGAAAAGCCTTTCATCAGTATATGTTTGAGAGAGATATGCTCTACTGGCACCAACATTTTGGCTCACTATTTTCTCTAGATACACTAATATGGAAGTCTAAATCTAGACAGACACTCCATTTTGAGAGGTTTGATAACCCATTTCATATCTAAATTCCAACTACATGCAGAATTACAACAAAGCACCAACTAAAATGGCAGCAGTCCCTGATTTAGTAGGTGTTCTAAGATACACCTCACTCACCTCATTTCTGCCCAGAAATGGACAATACTAGTGTCTTTCATTCAAGAAGGTGGAGGGTAGTATTAAATACCTTCAATATAATATCTGGGTACGTCAATCACTTAGAAAATATGAAACCTGAATTCCACCCCCTGCACTAAACATAGAAATTTACATCTAGAACTCACCCATTTTTGAAGTGAGGTCTAGCCACCCAGGCACAGGATAAAAAGCAAGTGACAGTGCAAAGGAAAGTGGGTAGATTAGGACCTTAATTGCTTTTACTGAAACAATTTTGGCACATCAGCTCAGCAAGATTCTTTATTTGGGGAAAACAATAGCAAGCTGATGCCTGACTCTATGGTCCTGTGATTAGGGCATTTGGCTGTGGTCTAGGATACTATTGTATTTTCATTTCAAGGAATGCCTTTTCCTGCAGTTGTCAGGACACTTCACTGGTAACATTAAAAATTTTAATTAGCTTGCTAATCCTTGGAGTATTAATGTACCTTTTTACTTTAGTTTATATAATTACATTAATTAAAGCCACATTTATACTGGCCTAACCACTTAACCGTCCAACAGCGTGATGAACAAGTACAGATATTCCTCAGTGTAACAATAACCATAGTTTTCTTGTGGCAGTCTGGACTTTTCTGCTGGGAAATGAGGACCTTCTATTAACAGTCTTCAATTTTTACTCAAATTCATCTTAATTCACTAGATAGATTTAGCATATCTTTAAAATTAAGTTTATATTAAAACCTCAGTCTTATATGAAAGCTAAACACAGCTATAATACTGCCCTGGATCTGAATGCATTATTTCTGCAGCTGTAGCAGCACATTGATAAAGCAAATATCAATGTCCCAGATCCATACTAATGTAAATCTACTGTAAGAAAAATGCCATGCAATATTGAAAGTAGTTACATTGCTTTCCTTCTACACATTTGCTTCTTTGGCATGCGAATTCAGACATCATTCATAAGTGTTGAAACCAATTCAAGCCCACAAATACAGACATTTGTACTTGTGATAAACTTCCTCCATACTAACAAGGCAGAATTTGGCATATAAATTCTCCTGCTTAAATGTATGATTTAATTCTTAGGATAAATCCAAAACCATGTGAACCAGTCTTAGCATTTTTTGAAATATTTTTCTAAAAACATTTTAGCCCCATTAATTTAATTTATATGAAGGTAAGAGTAAATACTTGATTTGACTAAAGCTATATGAGAAGCAATAATGTGCTTCTGACAGTGTAAGAAACTTGATCAAATATATTTAAACTCATCAAATAATTGGCTGTCTTCCTTTTTCAGTACTTCATCTGGTACTATAGAGAATATCCTACTCATCAAGAGCATTGAAAGAGATCTGTAATTCAGAAAAAAATAGTATAAACCCTAAAATAAATGCAGCATATCCTCTATTTGAACTGAAAACAAGATCTAGAGAGAAACAGATATTCCTAATAGAAAAATGTTATAAGTGTTTAGTACTTTAACAATCTGCATCATAGAAATATTTTTTAAATAAAAAACGCAGGGGAAAAATGAAGTAACATTAGTTTCCAGGGTGGGTGAAGTTCATACTCCATCTGCTAGATAATGCCACACAATCCATAAATAATTGAATGTGTTGTGTT